>NC_133325.1:425403867-425710117 GCF_042186555.1 Aquarana catesbeiana
TCTCTAATGACTGGTGGTTGTTCAAGGGGCTATGTCCTCTTTATGCTCTGTCCACTGCATATTTTAAGTCATTTTTTACTTTTTTGCATTTTTATTCACTTAGGATAGGAAGTATTTGGGCTTCCGCTAAAGATCTACTTAATATTACCGGTTATGCTAGGTTTACTCCTATATGGTTTAATGATTCACTCTTCGAGGAAACTACAGGGATTCCATAACTGGGCCAGGGCAGGCATTCTGCCGATTTCTTATTTGTGTGGTAATCAACCTTTTAAATAATTTCAGCAACTGCAAGTGGAATTCTCTTTAGATAAGAGGGCTTTCTACCAATATCTCCAACTCAGACATGCCTTCTTGAACCAAAATGACACTCTCAGTTTCTCGATTATAGATACCCCGTTATTTGAATTTTTAAATCACAGGATCCAAAAGGGGCTTATCTCTGAGACTCATGTACAAAAACATTTTTGTTTAAACATCCAGCCCCTTGTAGACAAAAATAGGAACAAGAGTTAGGTCCTATTGCCAATGACGTTTGGGAGGGGATTTCGCATATAGGTTTATGTCAAGGCTATTGTTGCAGTAAGTGTAATCAACCTCATAGAGACTTAATACTGTGGCGTTGTCCCAAACTTAAACGATAATGGACCGAGGTCATTGATACCCTTAATGTTGTGACAGGTTCTTCACTAAATGTAGATCCCTTGACATGTATTCTGGGACCCTTTGACTTATCTTCTGGATATGTATAATTCCCTGGTGGTTTCCAGGTCACTTTTTGCTTCCCACAGAATGCTTGTTGTTAAGTGGATTTCAACTTCTCCCCCTACAATAGCAGAATGGCTACATGAATTGAACATTTGTACTACTGTGTATATGAAAAGCAATCATATTTTTTACACAATACTGTGTTTAAATTTGACTGCATATGGAAATGCTGGTTGGATACTACATACTTGGATAGTTTGTAATTTGTAAGACTCACCTGTATTCTGTGTTTATTTCCATATATCTGTCAATTGATTGGGTTGGGTAGTCTGTTAAGCCTACCCTATAACTAAGTTTATTGGCTAGAATCTTGTTGGCTGTGCCAAAGCTGTATTAGATTACATTTTCTGGCTTTTTTTAATGGGTTTTTATTCCATTTTCTTTTTTTGGTGGATGTGTTATGTTTAAGTTTGTATGCAATGTTCATTCAAATTCTTTTGAAAAACAAAATCTGATAAAAAAAACAACAACACAGAGAGACTGTATTAACTGCTTTACACAATATTCATAGACATCTGTGGCCAAAAAGTACTTTTAACCACTTCCTGCCCAGCCTATTGCCAAATCACGGCTGGGCGGGACATTCTTCGTTCCAGGTGGACAACATATGACATCCTCCCGGAATGCATCGGCTGTGTCCACCAGACACAGCCAATGACTGATAAGTGTATAGGCCCACTGCCAGTACCATGTGATTTCTGTGACCAGTCACAGCATATCACATGACAATTGTAAACAATGAATGGCTTCGATTCATGACATTCATTGTGTACAATTGTGTTGCTAGTCGTGATTAGTCACAGTGGTCACATGGTACAGACAGGGCCAATCACAGCCCATATGTACCCTGTGATTGGCTGTGGCCAATCGCAGTTAACCACAATACTAAACACAGAATTAATTTGTTTATTTCAGTAAAAATGGTTGCTTATACCAGTGGAATTTGCTGGTATAAGCAATCATAATGTGTAAAAAAAATAAAAAATCCTGATCGCTTTGAGTAGTACAGTATTGCTATGTTAACACTGTATTGCTGTGGTCACAGAGTGTTAAAAAAACTAAAAAATAAAATAGAATTTTTTTTTTTTACAAAGTGTCACCAGTCAGTGTCCCTGATCACTGCCACACCAGTTATATTATGATGCTGTACTGCACTGGTGACAGTAAAAAAAAATGTTAAAAAAAAAAAAAAAAAAATTTATTTCTTCATTCTCCAGAAAATTGTGACAAAAAAAATCACAACTTCAAAAAAACTCGCCATGCCTCTTTCTAAATACCTTGGACTATCTACTTTCCAAACAGGGGTCCTTTTGGGGATATTTGTACTGTCCTGAAATTTTTGGGCCTCAAGAAATTAGGTCCGTCAATACATCAGGATTGATCAATTTTTGTCTATAACTTTCCTACAGACTAAATAATAAACACTGATTTGGGTTTTTTTCACCAAAGAAATGTAGCAAGTTACTGTTCGGCTTAAATTTTATGAAGAAAGATTATTTAGTTGAACTAAACTTATTAAAAAAAAAAAGATTTTTTTAATATCTTTTTTCATTTATTATACAAATAATAAAAAACCTAGTGATGATTAAATGTCACCAAAAGAAAGCTCTATTTGTGTGAAAAAATAATAAAAATGTCATACGGGTGCAGTATTGCATTACCACCAAATTGCCATTCAAAGTGCGACAGCGTTGAAAGCTGAAAATTGTCCTGGGCAGGAAGGGGGTGAAAATGCCCAGTGGTTAAGCTGGTCAGAGACCACTTCTGCTGGCTCTGTATGCAAGCCGATGTTAAAGGCTACTGTCACTGCTGCCTAAGATGCATTCAGTGAAAGACTTTATTAACCAAAGCTGTCCCCATGTGCCATCTGCAAAGTCAAGGACCAATGGAATTGGTGTGCACTGACTTTCTGTGTTTAGAGCCTGACTCGTGTGGACAAGGAAAGGTCCTGGTAGTAGCCGACCACTTTACCTGGTACACTCAGGCATTCCCAACCAAAAATAAACAGATCGACTGTATCTAAAGTACTTGTGGAGAAGTTCTTTGTCCACTATGGCCTGCCACAGCGTGTCCATTTCTATCAGGGAAGAGACTTTGAGAGTAAGCTTAACCACTTGAGCCCCGGACCATTATGCTGCCTAAGGACCAGAGGTCTTTTTCCAATTTGGCACTGCGTCGCTTTAACTGCTAATTGCGCGGTCATGCAATGCTGTACCCAAACGAAATTTGCGTCCTTTTCTTCCCACAAATAGAGCTTTCTTTTGATGGTATTTGATCACCTCTGCGGTTTTTATTTTTTGCGCTATAAATGGAAAAAGACCGAAAATTTTGAAAAAAAATGATATTTTCTACTTTTTGTTATAAAAAAAATCCAATAAACTAAATTTTAGTCATACATTTAGGCCAAAATGTATTTGGCCACATGTCTTTGGTAAAAAAAATGTCAATAAGCGTATATTTATTGGTTTGCGCAAAAGTTATAGCGTCTACAAACTAGGGTACATTTTCTGGAATTTACACAGCTTTTAGTTTATGACTGCCTATGTCATTTCTTGAGGTGCTAAAATGGCAGGGCAGTACAAAACCCCCACAAATGACCCCATTTTGGAAAGTAGACACCCCAAGGAAATTGCTGAGAGGCATGTTGAACCCATTGAATATTTATTTTTTTTGTCCCAAGTGATTGAAAAATGACAAAAAAAAAAAAAAAATATTTACAAAAAGTTGTCACTAAATGATATATTGCTCACACAGGCCATGGGCCTATGTGGAATTGCACCCCAAAATACATTCAGCTGCTTCTCCTGAGTATGGGGATACCACATGTGTGGGACTTTTTGGGAGCCTAGCCGCGTACGGGGCCCCGAAAACCAATCACCGCCTTCAGGATTTCTAAGGGTGTAAATTTTTGCTTTCACTCTTCACTGCCTATCACAGTTTCGGAGGCCATGGAATGCCCAGGTGGCACAAAACCCCCCAAAATGACCCCATTTTGGAAAGTAGACACCCCAAGCTATTTGCTGAGAGGCATATTGAGTCCATGGAATATTTTATATTTTGACACAAGTTGCGGGAAAGTGACACTTTTTTTTTTTTTTTTTTTTTTCATAAAGTTGTCACTAAATGATATATTGCTCACACAGGCCATGGGCATATGTGGAATTGCACCCCAAAATACATTTAGCTGCTTCTCCTGAGTATGGGGATACCACATGTGTGGGACTTTTTGGGAGCCTAGCCGCGTACGGGACCCCGAAAACCAATCAGTGCCTTCAGGATTTCTAAGGGTGAAAATTTTTGATTTCACTCTTTACTGCCTATCACAGTTTCGGAGGCCATGGAATGCCCAGGTGGCATAAAACCCCCCCAAATGACCCCATTTTGGAAAGTAGACACCCCAAGCTATTTGCTGAGAGGGATGGTGAGTATTTTGCAGCTCTCATTTGTTTTTGAAAATGAAGAAAGACAAGAAAAAACATTTTTTTTTTCTTTTTTCAATTTTCAAAACTTTGTGACAAAAAGTGAGGTCTGCAAAATACTCACTATACCTCTCAGCAAATAGCTTGGGGTGTCTACTTTCCAAAATGGGGTCATTTGGGGGGGTTTTGTGCCACCTGGGCATTCCATGGCCTCCGAAACTGTGATAGGCAGTGAAGAGTGAAATCAAAAATTCACGCCCTTAGAAAGCCTGAAGGCGGTGCTTGGTTTTCGGGGTCCCGTACGCGGCTAGGCTCCCAAAAAGTCTCACACATGTGGTATCCCCGTACTCAGGAGAAGCAGCAGAATGTATTTTGGGGTGTAATTTCACATATTCCCATGGCATGTTTGAGCAACATATCATTTAGTGACAACTTTGTGCAAAAAAAAAAAAAAAAATTTGTCTCTTTCCCGCAACTTGTGTCGCAATATAAAATATTCCATGGACTCGACATGCCTCTCAGCAAATAGCTTGGGGTGTCTACTTTCCAAAATGGGGTCATTTGGGGGGGTTTTGAACTGTCCTGGCATTTTATGCACAACATTTAGAAGCTTATGTCACACATCACTCACTCTTCTAACCACTTGAAGACAAAGCCCTTTCTGACACTTATTGTTTACATGAAAAAGTTTTTTTTTTTTGCAAAAAAATTACTTTGAACCCCCAAACATTATATATTTTTTTAAAGCAAATGCCCTACAGATTAAAATGGTGGGTGTTTCATTTTTTTTTTTCACACAGTAATTGCGCAGCGATTTTTCAAACGCATTTTTTGGGGAAAAAACACACTTTTTTAAATTTTAATGCACTAAAACACACTATATTGCCCAAATGTTTGATGAAATAAAAAAGATGATCTTAGGCCGAGTACATGGATACCAAACATGACATGCTTTAAAATTGCGCACAAACGTGCAGTGGCAACAAAATAAATACATGTTTAAAAGCCTTCAAAAGCCTTTACAGGTTACCACTTTAGATTTACAGAGGAGGTCTACTGGAAAAATTACTGCACTCGATCTGGCCTTCGCGGTGATACCTCACATGCATGGTGCAATTGCTGTTTACATATGACGCCAGACCGCCGCTTGCGTTCGCCTTAGCGCGAGAGCAGGGGGCGACAGGGGTGCTTTTTTTTTTTTTTTTTTTTTTCTTTATTATTTTTTTGCTTTTTTAATCTTACTTTTAAACTGTTCCTTTCATATTTTTTTTTTTAATCATTTTTATTGTTATCTCGGGGAATGTAAATATCCCCTATGATAGCAATAGGTAGTGACAGGTACTCTTTTTTGAAAAAATTGTGGTCTATTAGACCCTAGATCTCTCCTCTGCCCTCAAAGCATCTGACCACACCAAGATCGGTGTGATAAAATGCTTCCCCAATTTCCCAATGGCGCTATTTACATCCGGCGAAATCTAAGTCATGAAATACTCGTAGCTTCCGGTTTCTTAGGCCATAGAGATGTTTGGAGCCACTTTGGTCTCTGATCAGCTCTATGGTCAGCTGGCTGAATCACCGGCTGCATTCTCAGGTTCCCTGTTGAGACAGGAGAGCCAGAGAAAAACACGGAAGACGGTGGGGGTGGGGGGGGCATTCCCTCCCACGGCTTGTAAAGGCAGTCTAGAGGCTAATTAGCTGCTAGGATTGCTTTTACATGAAAGCCGACCGCTGGCTGAAAAGAATGATACCAAGATGATACCTAAACCTGCAAGCATCATTCTGGTATAACCACTCAAAGTCGTGAATGGCGTACCTGAAGACAAAAAAATGGTTAACAATGGTTAACAATAAAGCACAGTAAACAGTAAAGTATAAATAATTACACACCTGAAAAACAAACATGATAAAACATAATAACAATAACAATAAAACATTGCAGAATAGAATACAGTAAAAAAGAGCAGAACAATAGAGAGAGAGAATAGAGAGAGAGAGAACAATAAAACGACAACTATTTTTTTTTTATTTCATATTTTTTTTTTTTACACTTTTTTTGTAACTAACTTTTATAACGGTAACCGGTTCCAGGTTCGGGTCTCTCAAAATGCGATGGCATCTTGGGAGACCCTGTGAAAGTGTGCCTAGTCTGTGCAATGCTGTACTCTACGCTAATACTCAACTAGTGTATGGTAGCGTTCAAAACATTCACCAATGCAAAGACCAGGATTGTCAGGACAGGAGGGACAATAATAGCGGGTGTCACGCCTATATCCGCGCTTGCTGCAGACACAACATCTTTTTTGGGGGGTTCGCTGGGTAGGGGTACTCGGGAGGACTTAAAGAAAATGCCTCTCATGCAGCCGACTGCATTTGGTTGGGGATGTGAATGGGGGAAGTATGGGCGCTGCAGAAGCGGTGGGTTCCCAATTAGGATTGGCGAATGCAGCAGGAAGGGCATTATAGGCACGACGGGCCTGTGTTTGTCTTTTTGGTGGCAGCGGGACACTACTTGTGCTTGCCACCTCACCAGCTTGAACTGCACTTATGGGACTCGCCACGTCACCACGTGTTACTGCAGTGCTGGTTTGACTACGACCGGGGTGTACTAGGCCGCTGGCGCTTGCCAGTTCCCCAAAACGCTACCAAAAAACTGTTAGCGATCGCAGGGATCAGGCCTGACTCTGCGAACGCTGCAGTTATGCGTTTAGTGTTTTGTAAGTGACAGTGATCAATCGATACTGCACTTGGGTGGGCTGGGCCGGGCGGAGGGGCAAAACGCAGGTGCTAGCAGGTATCTGGGCTGATCCCGCTAACACTGCGTTTTTGGGAACCCTAAACTGCTGGTGACGCTAGTATAGATCTGATCGGATCAGATATTGATGCGATCAGATACTATACCACTAAGGGAGGTGTACGGTGCGTGCGTGGGTGTTAGCGGTACTGGCGCTAACCTGACGCTGCCTGGGGCTGGTGCTTGCCAGTTCACCAAAACGCTACAAAAAAAACTGTTAGCGATCGCAGGGATCAGGCCTGACTCTGCGAACGCTGCAGTTATGCGTTTAGTGTTCTGTAAGTGACAGTGATCGATCGATACTGCACTTGGGTGCGCTGGGCTGGGCCGGGCGGAGGGGCAAAACGCAGGTGCTAGCAGGTATCTGGGCTGATCCCGCTAACACTGCGTTTTTGGGAACCCTAAACTGCTGGTGACGCTAGTATAGATCTGATCGGATCAGATATTGATCCGTTCAGATACTATACCACTAAGGGAGGTGTACGGTGCGTGCGTGGGTGTTAGCGGTACTGGCGCTAACCTGACGCTGCCTGGGGCTGGTGCTTGCCAGTTCACCAAAATGCTACCAAAAAAACTGTTAGCAATCGCAGGGATCAGGCCTGACTCTGCGAACGCTGCAGTTATGCGTTTAGTGCCTTGTAAGTGACAGTGATCGATCGATACTGCACTTGGGTGGGCTGGGCGGAGGGGCAAAACGCAGGTGCTAGCGGGTATCTGGGCTGATCCCGCTAACACTGCGTTTTTGGGAACCCTAAACTGCTGGGGACGCTAGTATAGATCTGATCGGATCAGATATTGATCCGTACAGATACTATACCACTAAGGGAGGCGTATGCTGTGTGCGTGGGTGTTAGCGGTACTGGCGCTAATCTGACGCTGCCTGGGGCGACGCATATCACCGCCGGGCGATCGGGGGGCTAAACCTTTATTCGGTAATAAACGGCGGGTGCCCTGACACTATAAAAAAAAAAACAAACTAACCAGCGTCAACCGTAACGGTTATACAGTGATCATTGGTGAAAGGGTTAACTAGGGGGCAATCAAGGGGTTAAAACATTTATTAGGTAGTATATGGGGGTCCCTGACGCTATAAAACGCTGACGGCGAACCTAAATATTTACCTCACTAACTAGCGTCACCAGCGACACTAATACAGCGATCAGAAAAATGATCGCTTAGCGACACTGGTGACAGGGGGTGATCAAGGGGTTAAAACTTTATTAGGGGGGGTTAGGGGGGTACCCTAGACCTACAGGGGGGTAACAGTAACTGTGCTAACACAGTAACTGTCACAAACTGACACAGCAGTAATCAGAAAAAAAAAAAAAAAAAAAACTGCTGGTGTCAGTTTGTGACAGGGGGGGGGGGGGGGGTGATTGGGGGGGGATCGGGGTGTAATGTGTGCCTGGCATGTTCTACTGTGTGTGTGTGTTGGTGCACTCACTCACATGTCGTCTCTCCTCGGGCCGGAACGGAAACTACCGACCCGAGGGGAGATTACATCACTTCCTTTGCTGCTGTTTAGCATACAGCAGCAAAGGAGTGTTCCCATTGGCCGGCGGCGATCGCGAGGGGGGGGCCACGAACGGATGGCCTCCCCCTCGTCTCTGATCGCCGGGGGACAGAACGGGACCGCCTCGGCGGCGGGGGGGGTCCGATCGGACCCCCCACCCGCGGAAGGCAAATCACGTACCCTGTACGTGATTTTGCCTGTCCGTGCCGCCTTGCCGACGTACATCGGCGTGAGGCGGTCGTCAAGTGGTTAAAAAAAGACTGTTAGAGCTACTTCGTATTCAGAAATCAAGAACAACCACCTACCACCCCCAGGGAGACCCCCAGCCAGGACAATTTACTAGCACATTTATGGGTATGCTTAGGGCTCTCTCTGCTGATAAGAAGCAAGATTGGAGCAGACACATTGCAGCTGTAGGGCATGCTTACAACAGCACTGAAAATGACACCACAGGATATTCAATGTATGTGCTGATGTTTGGGCGGAAAGCCTGAATACCTGTCAATTCAGCTTTTGGCACCTCATAGTTACATAGTTACATAGTAGGTGAGGTTGAAAAAAGACACAAGTCCATCAAGTCCAACCTATGTGTGTGATTATGTGTCAGTATTACATTATATATCCCTGTATGTTGCGGTCATTCAGGTGCTTATCTAATAGTTTCTCCTCAGATCAGACTTCAATAGCATCTTACCGAGAATATATGTAGATCATTTATGAAATAACTTGAAAACAGCTTATGAAAAAGATATGGTGGCATCACACTTAAAGCTAAGTGTGCAATATCTACAACCTGGGGACAGAGTGCTGCTAAGAAATCTGGGTGTTCACAGGAAACACAAGCTAGCTGATCACTGGAAGTCTTAACCCTATATCATCTGCAACTGCACTTTGCAAAGTTCACTGCCGATTTGCCTTTAGTAAATAAACCCCTATGTGTTAGAAGGACTTCCTCCCATCTTTGGGGACCAAGATTTCTGGTGGGGGGAGAAGGAAACTAGGTACTGGACTACAGAAACATGGAGAAGGAGACATTGTCCTCCTTACAGTCAGTTTTACTTTCAATTTCTACTGCTATGCTGGATATTGTGTTGCACTATCCCTATAGCCAGGAAAGCTTATGACTTCTATGCAGAACACTGAAGATCCTGGGAATTGAAGTCCAGGAGAGCAGCCATAGAATGGGACTCATGGACCTTTTACAATACAGTAACCAGAGGACACCAAAGCAGAGGGGGAGTGGCGTAATAGTTTTAATTGGACTGCATGAGAAACATCTTCCTCTTGGTGCCATGGGAGTCCATGTGAGCACATTTGCCTGTGTATTCACATATCCGCAGGAGGCCAGACCAGCAGGGACCAGAGCCTGAGATCTAAAGACGGTGACACCAGAAGCAGTGCTGTACTGACTAAAGTGATCTCATCGATACCAATCTTGCTACAGAGGAACTAGAATGTCCTCTCACCCTCCCTTCTTCCACTGTTGATCACCTGATTTGTCTGTGCGGAGGCAAAGGGGCCCATTTCTACAGTGTAAATTAATGGCCATACTACAGGGACTGGTAAGAGGGTTGCACCACTGCTTCTTAAAGGGCCCCAACTATAGCCAACAGAAGAACACAATAATTGACTACCCCTTATAAGCCCATTCTACAAGCCCCCCCTTTTTTCTACTACTTTTATAAAAGGTACCTCCATCCAGTAAGCCAAGGCCTAGCATAGTTCCCCTAATGTACTTTGGCAATGTAGTCTACTGAATGCAGTAAACTTAATCACATCACTGTCCATTGCTGCACTCACGGTGATCTTGCTACTCTTCGTGCTGATCCTGGTCCATAACATCATCCTATACCCACTGCTAATTGCTAACCCACTGCTTCGGATTGTATGGCTATACATTTGGAGCATCGTTGCTGAGATTATTTTACACTTTGTGCATTTGGAAGCATTACTGCTTGTCTTTATTAGAGCCTGCTGCAAAAAGATCAAATGGAGATCCCTGAAAATCCCCAAAAAGTTGCTGGACTTTGTGCCCAGTTTGAGAAAACAGGGTAAAAATGCGAGCCTGCCTTGTGACTCCATGTGATGTCAAAGAGTAGTAAAGAATGTAGATGCTACTATGCATTGCCTGCAAATTCCTTTGTGCTGCTATAGCTAGTGAGAGAGAAGCTGCAATATACCATCCTGGCTTTCTTCCAGCCTTTTTCATCCTCCACCTCTTCTATCACTGTGTTCTATGGGGACACTTTGATCAACACCAGACCGAGAATGGAACTGAGGGGCAGCCTTGGTACAAGCTTGTTGGTATCACCTGCGCAAGCTGCAAGAAGGTAACAGTGTCTATTGTGAACTTACCACAAAGTGTCCTATGAGTGATTAGAGCCTTGAAAACATTAGAGGGTAACCTATGTCTCTGTGATCCTCCTTCTTAAGCTCCTCACTGAATTCTGCAATAGCTAAGTGTATGCTCAGGCACAACCTCAGTCAAGGCTAACTGCTCTATAAGCACTATACAGAACTTGAAACAGTTGGAACATCATCGAGGACCTCTTCCATTGAGACTGATTGACCTGGAGGTCAGTGCTTTTGTTCAGAATTCCGAGCTCACTGATAATGCTCCACTTATAAGCATCCTCATAGAGACCGCTGTTACTGTTATTAAAGTAGAAAACACTGAATAGGCCCACTGTGTATGACCCTTCAGAGAGCCTGGGGAATTTAGACCTTGCTTCTGACTTTGAATCTGAGAGGAACGTTATAGACACTGTGTCTTTTGAGGAGTTCTGACTGGGTGGAAGTAGTTAAAAATTTGGGGAATAGAGTGGTCCCCACCGCCAAACACAGGCCGATTGCTGCTCCAGAAAGGGAAGTGCCCTGTGGATCATTAACAAATAAGTGGCCTAAGAATATGGGTTAAATTCCCTTTTGTCCCTAAGTACATGAGGAACATTGCAGACTCTAGAGTATGAGGAAGAGATCTGCACTTATCTGGGACTAAGGATTGAGCAAACCTGGCTGGATTCCGTTCAAGGCAGGTTTGCAGACGCCTGCAAACCCTGAACTTAGTGTCACACCCCATTAAAGTCTATAGGAGACAAAACTAGCCTTTTCTGGCTTTTTTCTTGGCTAATAGCCAAGATAATATTAACAAAGGTCATGGGTACTGCCTTGGGGTACCAATGCAAGAAGTTTAAAAAAACAATTCAACAGGGAAAGGGTCTTTTCATGCAGCTGAAAGAGCAACATTAACAATACACAATTCCTTTAAATAAAATGTTTTGCAAGATGTGTACTTTCCTTTAACGTAACCACAATATGTAACATCACTACATCAGGGGTTCATTTAACAGGACGGGAAGGAAAAAGTAGTTGTCATGAGTAATCATAAGAAGAAACAGCAACCAGTTGTTGCTGTGGTACCTGGTTAGGTGAGAGGTTCTCCAGTAATGAGGGGATCAGTGCTTTGATTCCCTCTTTAGCTTTCCGTCTCTGCCAGTCTCCAGGACAGGACTAGCATTACGGAGATCTATGGTCTGGTCACTAGGTATGGGAAGAGATGAGTTAAATAGAGCATGTATGAGGTCTGCTCTGTGTGCTTGACGGGACCCCATCAGTACAAGTGTGTAGGACATGGGATGAAGAGAGCTTAAAATGCTTAAGGAGCAACTCCGTACTTTGGGTACTGCACACTTGTGGCTTCTCTCTGAATTGGGAGGCCGCCTTAACCTTTGACTCTTGACATGACCATGGCTCCCGCCGGGTCCCAGGCATTGGAGGGCACGCTTTCGGGCAAATCGTTAGTTAGCCCTCATGCAAGGGTTAGTGACCCCGTTCAAAGCCTGGCATAGCCCAAAGAACCCACCGAGGTGGGCCTCTTATGTGACCCTTGCTTGGCACTCAAAGAGGAGAGAAAAAAGGAGGACATGATGACCACCCTATCACCCTACCCCTTACACGCTTGTCATCCAAAATGGAGCAGGAGCTTGTTTTTGGGCGACAAACATGCATAGGGCAGCCCATTCAAGTGAATAAGCTTACCCTATACGGCATGCAAAATTGCAAATCACTCAAATAAAATCGCAAATGCTTATTCCCGCTATGCAAAAGTGTAAATGCAGACTCAAGACAAAGGCTTTATTTTATTTGTAAATAACTTTGCATTGCTTTGTACCAGAATCATATTTTAATGTCAGTGTTTAGTTTAAACAGGACCAACTATAAAATAAAATGTATACTTTTTTCTACAGTAATACATTTTTTTTAAAGCTAATACTGAAAAAAATGGAAAAAAGTTTGTTTTTTAGTTTTGCTACTTTTTTGTTAATGGATTACATAAAAAATAATTTTTGCAAGTCAAGACAATAACCAACAGAAAGCATTGTTTGTCCCAAAAAATAACAATACATGCATTATTTTGGTAATTTTAGTAATGTTAAAGTTCTGGCTGAATAAACAAGCCCATAGCAAAAATGTGATCTGGTTTATGAGGGTGTACAGGTGTGAAAGCTGAACTGGTCAAATAATTTTATGGTTGCTTAGAAAATTATGTAAGATATTATTGGTTTTGTTATAAAATGAGTATGTTTGAATCAACTAATATTTAAAGAATAACTAAATACAAAAACCAAAAATGTAATGTTTTGCAATTTACCAGCTTTTAGATGTGGTGGCTGCATGATCAGCATGTATATAAAAAAGGGGTTAATCTTTCTAGAAATGCAGTGTCTTTGTCACTTCCTATGAGCGTAACAGAAAACACAAACAACCCTATCTTTTTTCCATTCTGTAAACTTTTAATCACATCACCCGCATGCAATGGAGAGGAACATAAGTAGACTTATTGAATGCCCAGCCTCGGTGACAACTATGGCTCTCTTCATAAATACAGCAAAAAAAAGTATCCACCCAGGCACAGGAATTGGAATATTTGCAGATTTACCAGAGTAAATTAAAGGGAAAAAAGCCTGAAAAAAAGAAAATGAATGCAGTTACTACATCCAGAGACTGTTTAGTTGTAATATGTTATTTGTTTTGTTTTTGGGTTTAAATGGACTTTTAAGGGCCTAGGCCATATAAATGGCATTTTTTTCTCATGTTATTTTTTTACACTAATTTTAGTCATATACTGTACATATGCTAACAGCCCTGACTTTTACACATATGCACACTGTATAGAGAAAACATACTAACGTGTACCTACAATTCTGCATATGCCTTTGTTCTGCAGATGTCCTTGTCATGAATAAATGTTATTACAAAACTTTTGTGTCTGGCTTTTTAACTACTTGACTAAGGTACCCATTAAGCTGCAAATATTTAAGTTGCCTGACAGATAGTATTTTTAAAGTCAAAGATGGCACATTATATTGTCTGTGTTTAACTTAGCCCATCACTGTTCGTCACGTTTACTATCTTACTAACACAACTTTAGCACTAAAGCTAAAATCTTTTCTTTCTTTCCATTTTTTCAAATCTGTTGGGACCTTTTGGGACCTTCCCAACACGTCCAAGTTACAATGACCACATCACTCCCGATGCCAACCGCAGAACAATAACATAAAAAAGCCCTTTTCTTTAAATTCCAATTTCATCATTTCGCAGAAGTCAAGATCAATAACCCTGCTGTTAACAGCTTTGTTAAGAAATTAGCTGTAAAATGAAATAATGCTCCTTCTTCTGGCTGAAACCTCAGAGATGTTAATTCGTTGGATCTCATGTCAGTTAAGGGCAAATTAGCCTTCCAGCTTCCAGTCATGACTCATTATACCATTACACTACCATGCAATTTAGATCCAATAAAAACTATGACAGCGTTTTTATCCACTTCATTAAGCTACTAATTCCTTTTTTTCCCCTTTTTTTAAAGTACATTAATCTTTTATAGCTACATGCGGAGTGGCACATCTTAAGTCTATAGCATTGATTGGGGCTTGGTGAAAAATAATTTTGGTGGCACTTCTTTTAATGTAAATAAAGTTCTTTTCATTTCATTTTTCAGTTTGGCTCTGACAGCGTTGATCTGACGCCAAAAATCCTTGACTGCGAAATAGCTCAGAACAGAAAAGCAACAGCAGAGATGCAGGAAAAGGTTTTGCTTGTCTGAGTTCTCTTAAAGAAGAATTCCGGGTATGGATATTTTATACATAGTTATCAAGCTAGACCATTATACATGTAGTTACCATACTTGGCCAATGCCCCTGAAAGCTGGAAATCACTAGACACAGATACAGCAGTGATCTTCACTTGTTTCTGGGTCCTTTGATGAGCGGCTGGCCTGCTGCAATCTAAACAGAGGTCCAACCTAAAGAATAATTCCAAGTATGGATACTTTATACATAGTTGTATAAAATATCCATACTTGGAATTATTCTTTAGGTTGCCCAGTTACAGTTAGGTTTTTTGTGGTACTCAGCCACACAAAGGAAGTGGATGTAGGAGAACCCCCCCCAGCCGACATTGTATTCTGATAGTGGGACCTGCTGTTGGCAAATAAATAAATTTGCTGTTTCTAGACTTTGACTGTTTAGCAGTGTGTAAATTTGCTCACCATGGTCAGATGCAGGCCCCTTTTACTTAATTTCGCACAACTCCCTGGGTTCTTGGACACACAGGGGAGATGAGTTTCTCAGCTTTCCTCCTTCAGCAGCTCAGAGATACCACACATAATGAGGCAGAGGTAGTTGGAAAGTGATCTGCACCCAAGTGAGAGGCCCTCCATTGTCAAAACCGGCACATGGACATCCAGGTCACAATCTTCCAGCTTTCCTGGAAGACCCAGCTACTATAGAGAGCCAATCCCCCATTCCTACTAGAGTACTCCAGTTCCAAAGGGATGGTGCTTTGTCCAGCTGTTTACCTGGTTTAACAACTAGAGCTACACTGTATGTGTGTGTTCACTAAGAGGGATGCTATTTATGAGGGTAATCGCAGCTACAGTATGTGTTCTGAACTGTTTCACTGAATTAGTGATTCTCAGCTAGACTGTCTGAGGTTGGTTTACTAAAGGCAACTAAGCTGTTCAAGTTGCAGGGGAAGTTGTACTTTTCAAGGGAATTTTCCCCAGAGCTTAGTAAATGAGCAGAAGCTCCCCTGACTTCCATCATCCAATCATGTGCAAGCAAAAATACTGTTTTTTTTATTTTCCTTGCACGTGATTGGGTATTCTTTGCAAAGTGAAATTTCACCACATTCACTAAGCTCTGGGGCAAATTTCCTTGCAAAGTGAACAGCCTATTTGCCTGTAGTAAATCACCCCCTCTGTCATACAGAGGCTGCGCTAATAATAATATTGCCCTGATTGAACCGCGGAGACATTGCTGTGAAGAATACATATTTGTGCAGCTAATCTGTTTTGTATTACTTTGCAGTATATACATGCTCTTTATTCTGATCCTGTTTTGCATTATGAATTCTAACTTTGCACCTGTTTAGTAAACTGTAAGTTACAGTTACTCCCTGTCTTATCATTCGGCTGAGTACCTATTCTGTAAAAAGCCAGACATAGCAGTTTTCAGACAGATTCAATAACTTTTAATCATATGAATACAACCTACTACTAACATTTTTTTGTCATTATTTTCAGTAAAAAGGGTTGGTACAGGTTGCATTAATCCCTGCAGTCATTGTTATGTTTGAAAGTTTGTGAAAAGCGGTAGAACATGCCTAAACCTGCCTTGAGTATAGCCAACCTGCAGATGGCCAGATGGGTTACAATCTGATTGTACAACTTCTGTGAAATCTTTGGATTTACCAAAACTATGTGAGGACCTACCTGAACAAGCCATTTAATTTATATCTAATCAAGAAGGTCCTCATACGATATAGTTGTTGACTGATCTTAAAGGGGTTCTAAAGTCAAAACATTTTTTACCTTAATAAGGGTTTTTTACAGCGGGAACTCAGGGAAATGCAGTTCCGGCACCTTGAGCACTGAATGTATGTAATAGCAAGGGTTGCGGGATGTGCTGGTGGGTTTATTGACGCTGGCTGCTGGGGGATCTATTGTCACTGGTGGGGATCTATTGTGTGAAGATCTATTATCGCTGGTGGGGGATCTGTTGTTGCTGGGAGGAATATACTGTTAAGGGAGAGGTCTATTGTTGCTGGCTGCTGTAGAATCTATTGATGCTGGCTGTTGGAAGATTTGTTGTTGCTGCTGGGGGGTATAATGTTGTTGGGGTGGATCTTTTGTTGCTGAGTGTGTTATTTTGTTGTGGGTGGTCAATTTTTGCAGTTTTGGGGGGTCTATTGTTGTGTGGGTTATCTATTGTTGCTGGAGTGGTGTCTATTGTTGTGTGTGGTCTATTGTTGCTGGGGTGAGATCTATTGTTGCTGCAATGGGTCTATTGTTGCAGAGGTGGAGTCCATTGTTGCTGGGGGAGTCTATTTTTGCGTGAGTAATCTATTGTTGCTGGATGGTCTATTGTTGCTGGGGGAGGCTATTGTTGTGTGTGATCTATTGTTGCTGGAGGGTCTAATGTTGCTGGGGGGGGGGTCAAATGTTGTGTGTGATCTACTGTTGCTTGGGGGGGGTCTATTCTTGCTGACTGCAGGGGATCTATCTCTTCTGCTTTTCTTATTATCATATCCCAACAAATCCCATACAAATTATTTAGCACCCCAAAATTATACTTGGTTCTGTATTCTCTAAAAGGGGTGGTACTGGGTGGTGGGTAGGGGGGTGGAACCAAGGGACAGTGCTCAGAGATGGGTGTGGGGGCGGAGGAGCGGGGGGGGGTGTGGCCGAGTGATGCTGTGTGTGTCTATGGACACACACACCCCAGCTGGGAAATGTGCCAGCATGGGTGTCCCCTTAGCACACGACTTGCTGAGGGGGCACTTAAAAAGAGGAGGAGCGGATTGCGCTGATGGGGGACTGCAGAAGAAGAGGTAAGGGGCCGCTCTGTGCAATACCATTGCACAGAGCAGGTAAGCGTAATTTCTTTTTTATTTTAGGAAGAAAATAGGTACCTTTACAACCGTACAATCAGATTGTATGGTCAGTGTAAAGCTCACCATACGCCGTACCTCTCCTTTAGGTCTACCAATAACTATGTAGTGCCAGGGCCCACCAGATTGGATACATTATGATCACGTAGTTTAGACAAGTCCCCATATTAGAAACATTGGAATTGTGGAAAATTGGAAGTCCCCATATTACATAATTTAAGTAAATCTAAAGTTGATTAAACACTGCTAGTGTGTGGAGTGTACCCTCTGCTGTTGTGAGGTCCCATGACTTGCATTGGTGTCTACACATTACTTGTGTCAGACCTAAATTATTTATTATTATTATTATTATTGTTATTATACAGGATTTATATAAAGCCAACAGTTTATGCAGTGCTTTACAATAACCAACAGTTTACGCAGTGTTTTACAATAAATATATGCCTATATGTCTGCCCATTGCTGATGCAGTTATTGTCCACTATCCTCTTGCCTCTATCTGTAATTGTGATTGATGGTTTGTTTGGTTCTTTGGAGCGCAACTGCTTTTTTTTTTTCTTTCAAGTTGTTTTATAAGTGCTGCTGCTGTTTGTAATAATAAAAAAAACTCAATAAAATAAACAAAATAATAAAAAAAAAAAATTAAAAAGTTCCTTGTACACACTGATTGAATGGTAAAATTGTAATGTGCATGATGACTTTAAAGTGCAAATCAACTACAGAATTCTCACAGTCACTGCGTATGAGACAAGTACGAGTAGGTGAATACACAGCAAAGTATGGTACTTGCATGCAATGTGTAAATACACTTTTCCAGTTAGCTGCAGCTGATAATTACAGAGACCCCGGTGCCATCAGTTATACTCAGTGGTATCACTTTAATTCGGAGAGAATAACATGCATACAACAAGATAGGTGAAGAAAACTGCTTTATTTTGTAGCTCTTTAAGAAGTATGAAATACATTTCCACTTTGCACCTCCTTGATACCTAGCTCTCGATTCAATTTGACCTGACATTAGGCTCACTGACAGTTTTCTTAAAAAAAAACTTGTGGAATTGTTTTAACAGTCACATATTTTAAAAATTAAATAACAGGTATATAGATGTGTTACATATAGGAGATGGTTACATTTCCTACACAATCTGGAAATTCTTCACAAGACATGTCTCAATTTCAGATAGACTTTTAAGATGAAGATCTATGTATTTCCCTTGTGATAGATTTCATTCATGCCTATGCATGGCGAACTGCTGAGAGTGATTGTTGCCTATTCTTTGGGGGAGATTTGCTCCAGCTTGTTCAGTTTAATTAAATGACGCATCTGGATTGGACTTAAATAGTATTATAGATTATCCACAGATCAGGGTTTCAACTGGGGTCAGTGGCGGACCACCCCCTCTATCCACAGCCGCCACCCCCATGCTCTATCCACGGCTGCTATTTTGACAGGACACCGCCACCCTCTATTCATGCATCCGGCCCCTTTCAGGACACCGGGCATGTGAATTACAGCGGCGGGGGTGTTTTTTGAAGCACCTGATTAGAGCCAGAGGCTCTAATAGGGTTCAAAATAGGGTGGGCTCGTGGCGCAGAGCATTGTGCCAGGAGCCCACCCAGGTGTTACAACAGCGAATGAATATTCGCTATTGAAGCGCTGATCCTCAATCTGGACAATCAGAAGAAGGTCTGAGACCTGTTTTCCAATTAGCCGAAAAGAGAGGAGTCCCAATTGGCCGCTGAGGAGGAGGGAGGAAACGGAATCCGCCGTGATGCCCGCGGAGAGCAGGGGAAGGGAAAGCCATTGTCGCCACCACCGAGCAAGGGAAGCCGCCGGTGAAGCCCGGGAGATGATCTTCCCAACTTAGATGGGGTAAGTGCACCAGACCCACCCGACCGACCGACCCTGGGGGAGAGCAGGTGGTACTGTTTGCCCCCCCCCCCAAAAAAAAATTACCACCAGCCGCCACTGACTGGGATGCTGTAAGATATTTGCTAGTTTATTCTTGAAGCTCTGTAGAGCTGCTTTGGGAACAGGGAATGCTGAAGAGTCCAACTCCTACCAGGCACTAACATGCCTGTTTGTCACACTGGTTATTTCTGAAGGATTATGGACATGTTTTTTTTTCTTTATACATGTTAACAAAAATATAAAAGTTAGGGGAAAAAACCCTAGAAATGCTGAACCTGTATTAAAAGCACAGGTTCAACACTCTTCACCAGCAATCATTGTATTCTCATTACAAAGTCTCAACCCTGCCAGATTTTTTCAAATATGTTTAGTGAATGCCAAGTAAATGCGCAGGAAAGGTGACATTCACATTTTCAAAAATATGAGGAGAGTTGAAGGACCTTTTGACATTTTCATACGAAAGAACAGATTTTGCAGAATGTTATAGAATGTAATTAATTATTGGGCAAATGTACATATACAGTGCCTTGCAAAAGTATTCACCCCCTTGCCATTTTTCGTGTTTTGTTGCCTCACAACCTGGAATTAACATGGATTGTTTGAGGATTTGCATAATTTAATTTACAGAACATTCCCACAACTTTTAAGATGTTTTATTTTTTATTGTGAAGCAAACAAATAGGACAAAATAATAGAAAAAGACAATGTGCATAACTATTCACCCCCTAAAGTCAATACTTTGTAGAGCCACCTTTTGCGGCTATCACAGCTCCAAGTCGCTTTGGATAAGTCTCTATGAGCTTGCCACATCTTATCACTGGGATTTTTGCCCATTCCTCTTTGCAAAACTGCTCCAGCTCCTTCAAGTTGGATGGTTTGCGCTTGTGAACAGCAATCTTTAAGTTTGACCACAGATTTTCTATTGGATTGAGGTCTGGGCTATGACTAGGCCATTCCAACACATTTACATGTTTCCCCTTAAACCACTCAAGTGTTGCTTTAGCAGTGTGTTTGGGGTCATTGTCCTGCTGGAAGGTGAACCTCCATTCTAGCCTCAAATCACACACAGATTGGTACAGGTTTTGCTCAAGAATATCCCTGTATTTAGCACCATCCATCTTTCCCTCAACTCTGACCAGTTTCCCAGTCCTGACTGCTGAAAAAACATCACCACAGCATGATACTGCCACCACCATGTTTCATTGTGACGATGGTGTTCTTTGGGTGATGTGTTGGGTTTGCGCCAGGCATAGCGTTTTCTTTGATGGCCAAAAAATACAATTTTAGTCTCATCAGACCAGAGCACCTTCCACCATACATTTCATACATTTTGGGAGTCTCCCACATGCCTTTTCGCAAACTCAAAATGTCCCATTTTGTTTTTTGCTGAAAAGGGAAGGGTGGGTTTTGGCTGGGAAGGGGTTAACATCAGGGGTGATCAAAGGGTTAACTGTTTGCCTAGCTAATGTTTTACTGTAGTGGGGGAGGTGCTTTTACTAGGGGAAGACATAGATCTGTGTCCCTGCTTTGCCGAAACACAGGCTCAATGCCTTACCTACTGACAGAACGGCGACCTGCCTTGTTTACATAGAGACAGACACCCATGCTGATATTATAGCTGTTGGATATGGATCTACACTAGCTGGGAAACAACGAACAATGAACTGTTTATTTGGCTGGACTATCTGCATTAAAAAGGGACTGACAGAAACAGTGAAAGCACAGGTGCCATCTCACCGACAATGAGTAAAGATCTTACCTTTCAAGGTTTGTCAATGATGGTTTTCTTATACCTCCTCCTGTCTTCATTGAATGGATCTACTGACACCTGATCTGCCCGTACACTCCCCAATCCAAGAGACAGTTGAATCTCTCTGGGGAGGATTTCATTGTTTGTATTGTCTACCTGAGTGCAGTTCCAGCCTTTTCATTGCACAATTACATAGCTGATCCGGCAGCAGTGATCCTTCCAGGCTTCAACTTTCTGTGACACGCACCTTAAAGCACAGGCACTTCCTGTCCTTGGGGTGACCATTCAATGACAGACCCGTAAACAGCAACCTATACACTTTTTTTCAGCAGTGATTACCTATTTGCAATCTTCATTGTGCAATTTGTGCTTTACATCGTTCAGCTCCATTGAAATTCAATTCCCTTTCCCCCCCCCCCCCATATCCTGGTGGTGTGAATGAAAGACATGCACGTACAAGACATGTATTTATTTTTTCTTTAACCCTGGTGTCTCTATAGAAGGTTACTGTGAAGATCTGCCATCCTCAACTTTTTTCTATATTCTTTTCCTTCAAAGACACCACACCTGATGTAATCAGGAGGTATATGGATTAAGGAGTGGGGATAATTCCATGTATTTGGTGATCCTCTTTTTCAGTATGTGGCTATTTTACTTTTTTGTTTACTATTTGTTTACATAGGCAGGCCGTTCTGTCTGTGTCCTAAATGATTAGCGGGTGCCGGCAGACATCGGGTCCGCGGGACACTTTTACTGCTACAGGTTGGCCGGGCTGCGCAGGATCACGTATATACAGTATCTCACAAAAGTGAGTAAACCCCTCACATTTTTGTAAATATTTTATTATATCTTTTCATGTGACAACATTGAAGAAATTACACTTTGCTACAATGTAAAGTAGTGCGTGAACAGCTTGTATAACAATGTAAATTTGCTGTCCCCTCAAAATAACTCAACACACATCCATTAATGTCTAAACCGCTGGCAACAAAAGTGAGTACACCCCTAAGTGAAAATGTCCTAATTGGACCCAAAGTGTCAATATTTTGTGTGGCCACCATTATTTTCCAGCACTGCCTTAACCCTCTTGGGCATGGAGTTCACCAGAGCTTCACAGGATGCCACTTGAGTCCTCTTCCACTCCTCCATGATGACATCACAGAGCTGGTAGATGTTAGAGATCTTGCGCTCCTCCACCTTCTGTTTCAGGATGCCCCACAGATGCTCAATAGGGTTTAGGTCTGGAGACATGCTTGGCCAGTCCATCACCTTTACCCTCAGCAAGGCAGTGGTCATCTTGGAGGTGTGTTTGGGGTCGTTATCATGTTAGAATACTGCCCTGTGACCCTGTCTCTGAAGGGAGGGGATCATGCCCTGCTTTAGTATGTCACAGTACATGTTGGCATTCATGGTTCCCTCAATGAACTGTAGCTCCCCATTGCCGGCAGCACTCATGCAGCCCCAGACGATGACACTCCCACCACCATGCTTGACTGTAGGCAAGACACACTTGTCATCGTACTCCTCACCTGGTTGCCGCCACACATGCTTGACACCATCTGAACCAAATAAGTTTATTTTAGTCTCATCAGACCACATGACATGGTTCCAGTAATCCATGTCCTTAGTCTGATTGTCTTCAGCAACCTGTTTGCAGGCTTTTCCTATGCATCTTTAGAAGACGCTTCCTTCTGGGACGACAGCCATGCAGATCAATTTGATGCAGTGTGCGGCGTATGGTCTGAGCACTGACAGGCTGACCCCCACCCCTTCAACCTCTGCAGCAATGCTGGCAGCACTCATACGTCTATTTCCCAAAGACAACCTCTGGATATGACGCTGAGCCCGTGCACGCAACTTCTTTGGTCGACCATGGTGAGGCCTGTTCTGAGTAGAACTTGTCCTGTTAAACCGCTGTATGGTCTTGGCCACCATGCTGCAGCTCATTTTCAGGGTCTTGGCAATCTTCTTATAGCCTAGGCCATCTTTATGTAGAGCAGCAATTCTTTTTTTCAGATCCTCAGAGAGTTCTTTGCCATGAGGTGCCATGTTGAACTCCCAGTGACCAGTATGAGAGAGTGAGAGCGATAACACCAAATTTAACACACCTGCTCCCCATTCACACCTGAGACCTTGTGACACTAATGAGTCACATGACACCGGGGAGGGAAAATGGCTAATTGGGGCCAATTTGGACATTTTCACTTAGGGGTGTACTCACTTTTGTTGCTAGTGGTTTAGACATTAATGTCTGTGTGTTGAGCTATTTTTAGGGGACAGAAAATTTACACTGTTATACAAGCTGTACACTCATTACTTTACATTGTAGCAAAGTGTCATTTCTTCAGTGTTGTCACATGAAAAGATATAATAAAATATTTACAAAAATGTGAGGGGTTTACTCACTTTTGTGAGTAGCAGTAAAAGTGCTATAGGGTGGTCGGCAGCTGGATAAGGAGTAGTTGTTGAGTGGGGGTGTTGGAATACACTGTTCATGTATTTTGTGCAACAACTACATCAGCCAGTAGATGGCAGTGTTTTTAGAGTTTGTAGCTGATCTATGTCTTTTCTCTGTATAATAAACTTTCTGTGTCCTGTCTGCAGTTAAGCAGCATAGCCCATGTGGACTGCGCACTGTCTGTCTGTTCTGTAGGGCTATATACAGAATTTCTAACACACACACATCCCACCTTTCACATAATGTAAAAGAAAACATGATTTATTGAACCCAGGCCACCTTCCTCCATTGTTCTGTCTTCTAGTTTTGATGCTTACATGCCCATTGTAAGCAGTTGTGGCTGTGGACAAGGGTCAGCATGGGCACCCTAACTGGTCTGCGGCTACACAGCCCCTACACAACAAACCGTAATGTAAAAAAATTCTGCTTTCAACACACCAACTTCATGGACAACATGTTCACTTGCTGCCTTATATACTTTCTGATGCCATTGTAAGAAGACAATCAATGTTATTCACTTAACCTCTCAGTGGTCATAAAGTTGTGGCTGATCGGTGTATGTTACCAAAAGAAAGAATGAAAACGTGTGAACCAGTTGTCCTTATTTTAGCCTTTTTCCTCTTTATTCACTGATTTCTTTGTCATGTCAATTAGGAACCTGTCTTCCATTTCTTTCACAGCCTTTCACAATTTTGCAGAGTGACCAGTACACTATCACATCATTCAATAAAATCTACATTTTGACTTTGCAAACACAATTCCTATTAGGTGTGTTTACTAAGTGCTATGTGACAGTTTATAGCTGAACTCTAGACATTAACCCCCACCCTATGCTTTATCTTGCACATCCATGTGCATCAGCGCACGCCCGTGCAAGCCAAATCCCGGGAATAGCGCCAAGCTGTCTATTTAAAGGAGGTCTTGATGTGTGCTGATCGCTGGATGTTCTTCAGTTTCCCCTTGACCTTTGTTCATGTGCTCCTGCTCATGCTGACTGATCTCCCATTGCTGCCTCGGCTTGCTCTTGACTTTGCTCTATGAATTCTGGATACCGACCTATGCTTGCCTCTGTGCTCTGCCTGCATCAATGGTACTGACCTCAACCTGCTCCTGGACTACACTCTGCCTGCTTTCCTGGTATTGACCCTGGCCTGTTGCCTGACTATGCTTTCTGCTGCCTTACCGTTTATGACCCTGGGTCATCTTGACTACGTCTCTGACCCTGATCATGACCTGCTGCCTAGTTACCACCACCCATGGTTTTCTGAGCCTTGTACCTCTGACACCACATCCAGGGGTGCTCGGACCAGAGCCACAAGGGAAGCCCTCTCGTCAGCTCAGTCTCCAACCAAGGTACATGACAATGACAATTGCTACTGGGCACGGACGCAAGAATTAGGTGATTAAAGAAGGTTGATTTTTTTTTCCTAGTGAATAAGTGGGAGAAAGGTGGCAGGGGTTCAGTTTTGCCCCAATATGGACTTTGTTCTAAAGGGAATGAAAATTGTTTGGAGTCAGTCGCAGGGAGGGGTGATAAGTTATTCCTCTGACTGATTTAGATGTAATATTTAGCTTGGGCCAAAAACGAGGTCTGTAAATACTGCCTTCTTGAATTCTACAAATTTCCTGTAAACAATCAAAACGAAGGCTGAGGCATATGCAGTATTAATATTTTGCCTAATTAAATATTTTGTTAATTTGTTTGTTTTAGTTCTGAACATAATAAAAAGGAAAGAAAACCTATACAATAAAACACTATACATTCCCTTTAACATAGGTGCATTGGTTAGCAAATCTCACTTTTGCAAAATAAGACTTGATAGCTGCAGGAGGCAGGCACTGTAAGAAAACCTGCTGAGCGGCTACATACTGACAGAACTCAAATGTGTTAAGGGTCTGTTAAGAACACTTGCTTAATATTTTATTGCATAGGGCTGTGTGTTATTACACTTCCCTGACACTTCTTTTCTATCTATAACTTGATGAAGTTTGTTTCATAACTGCAATTGGTATTTAAACGTCACAGTTCAAAAAAATGTTATGTGGGACTTTGCATCTTTTTTTAAGAGGAAAAAGACACTGCATGTCTTATTATGACATGCGGTATGAAGAAATGTAGTCGGATTTTTGCAAGTGCCCAAAATTTAACAGTATATTGATTTTGAAGTGTGTAGGAGGACATGTAAAAAATAGGGTTAGAAGTAGAGTTTTCCTTTAGGTACACTATGTAGTAAAACAGCTTGAAAGACACACATTATGCACATATTGTAATTGCCCTCTTCTGCAGCACGCTTCTTTTTATTCAAGGAAAACCAAACATGATATTTCTTTATTCTCCACGGATATGGGGATTACCTGCCCCAAAATAACTGTGTTGTGAATGCTTGCTATATGGGACTAGACAGAGAAATTCTTTATTTCCTCTTGTGTCTTATATGTTTCGCTGCCTACTCACATCGTGTCTTTGCAGTAATGTCTCTGTATCTGAGACATCAAAAACTACCTTTTTTACACTTCCTGGGGGAATTTCAGCTTCCTCCTATTAAACATGAATAATAAAATCCAAAGCTTTCATCCTAATGGGGTTAGAAGGAGGCGTAGGCTTTTTATAGCTCTTCAGATGATCCAAAAGCAGATGAAAACCTCACAAAATTAGGAAAGAGGACGATTCAAACTGGAACGCTTTAGAACAGTTGTGGAGCAACTCAAAGATTCTGTCCTGCTGGTAGTGGTTTTAGCTTAATTAAATGCGAAGCCCCTCTTGGAATCTAAATGATCCAATGAGCACTGATAAGGAGTTGAACAGAGGTATTCTGGGGAATCTTAATTTTATTGTTTTAATGTGACAAGTTGTCAGCTTAGAATTTTAATGCTACACCGTGTACATATCTGTATGTACATGTAAAGTGATCTATACATCACATGATATAATTTATATGTAAATATCTTAGCAAAAACAATACCTGCAGAAACAGATACTCTTTACTTTTCCTACACTATCCCCATAAAAATGCATTGGAGTGGCTCTAAACATTTATACAATTTTATTTTCAGATCTTGCCTACATTAAATTATGAAAAGTTCTAGAAAATCCCAAAACAGTACAATTTATTTGATTGCGCTAACTGTTTATCATTCTGGTGCCTGATTTCATTATCATCTATACAAGAGCAACAGCAAAGGCTTTCAGTGGTTCAAATCTTCATGTAGTTTAGGGTGTCGAAGCTGCAACATGTTAATGTGATTTCAAAAGTCATTTCAATCTTTTTAAATCAGCAGATTTTATATAAATAATATCTGATAATCCTACCATGAAGGTCCCTTAGCAGGCATTTCCTGTTATGGAGTGAAAACACTCTGCGTCTAGCTTATAGTTTGCCTCTAACTCCTGCATTGTTACCCTGTCATATGCATTTCTAGTGGAGACCTTACAGACACACTTTGTGTAAGAATCGTCTGCCATTGTCAACAGGAAACTTGCCCCAAGATATGCCATGCAGTCATCTCTAGAGTAAGTGCATATAGGCCCTAAATTGCTAAAGAGGCTGCAGCAGATTAGCAGTGCTGAGATGTAAAACAGGAAGAAAAAAAATTGGAAATTGCATTTTCTATTAATAAAAAAAATGAAATAGAATAACAACGTTTTATGATATGCAGTACTTTTGCAAAATAAATGTCATCTAGTTTAAAGCACAATGTGCAGCTTTATAAATAGGGCATAATAAGGAGAGAATGCTTTGCAGATGGCACTTCACATCTCAGCTGAAAAGTGCACCTTAAACCAAGATAAAAACAAAGTCATAAAAGAGTGTGAAATGTGAAGAGAGCTCAAGTATGGAAAAGAAAATATAGCAGCTCCCAAACTGGCCTTTAGGTTCTCCCTGTTATATGGCACAGGACAGCTTTACTTGCAGGGACGATTGATAAAGCACAGCCAAGGAAGGAAGGAAACCATTCTATCTCCAAAGGATGATGCCATTAGCCTCTATTTAGTTCTGCAGTTGCTATGATTTTGTCCATTTGACCATAAATGACACCAGCTATTTGTGGGTTTAGTTCTGCTTTAAAGAGTTCCTCACCATTGCTACATTCTTTTTTTTTTTAAGTTGGAAGTTTTGCAGCATAAAGGATGTTTCTCCTTAACCTCTAGCAACTGAAAGAGTTGAAGGGATTGATTACCTTAACCACCTCAATACTGCTGTATTGTAAAAGAATGTGGAGAGGTGGATGTGTATTTTTGTTTATTAGGCTGGGTTCACACTATTGCGAAGTGCCCGCATACAATTTGCATGTTAGGAGATTGTGACTGGCTCTTTATGAAGCTGGTTCACACATCTCCGGAGCTGCTCCGGAGAGAATTTCAAACGTTTTCGTGCGTGTCTTCTGGTCCGTTTCAGGTCTAAGTGGCGTTTTAGGAAACACATACCGGTAGTCAGTGCATCCATGAATAACTGCAATCTGACCTGTTATAAACAGCTCAGATCACAGTCGAGATGTGCAGAGCCAATCACAGTGTACCTTGTGATCGCCGTGTACTAACCGCAGGCATCACAATTGCAAACACTAGCAGTGTTTCCAAACCTTCAGGCCATTTATGACAGAGGAAGCTCCCCTTTCCCTGCTATGATTAGGATGAATGTTTGTAAGCTGGAAGGAGGACTGCAGCAGATCAAAGGTAAAAGTGGTGGTGCAGGGGGTGTTAATGCGTCACTGACAACCAACGATGGCGTCATTTTTTAAAGGTGATGGTGGGGGGTTTAAAGTCCCATGGACCACTAATGATGAGATTTTTTTTAAAGGTGGTGGTGGTGGGTGGGAGGCTAGTGTTCCACTGACCCCCAATGACTGTGGAATTTTTTCTAAGGTCTGGGGGTGGAGTGAAAGTGCCACTGACCATCGATGATTGTTTGTAAAGATATGAGAGGTAAATGTAAGCAATTTTTTGGTCTTTTGGTAGTATTTAAAACCCAGTGGCCATTAAATACCTAATGTAAGCATTTATTTAAAAAAAACTTGAATGCAGCCTGGTTTAGCTTGAGTCTTGAATATTCCTCAGTGGCTTAACCAGGATGGCTCAGTGGCTTAAAGCAGGATCAGATCAAACACCGATATATAAAAAAACTGCAATCTTCTATCTGTTGACATCAGATATGGTAGAGGTGAAAGGAGGCTTGACTATTTGCTGTATCTCTGTTTGTATGTTTGTAGACTGGATGTGCACAATTTTCACAGTTTCAAAGAATTGTGTTCTTCCCTTTGTCTTTCTTTCCTTTCCTTTCACTTCCCTTCATTTCCCTCTCTTTTGCTTTCCAGTCCATTACCATCTTCTTTTCTTTCCCTTCCTTTTCTTTTTTTTCTTTTCACTTTCCCCTTTTCCATTCCATTTTATTTCCTTCCTTTCCCCTGCCTTTCCTTTTCCTATCTTTCACTTCCCTTACCTCCATTCCCTTTTCTTTCTTTTATTTATTTCACTTCCAAAATAGCATAAATTATCATACAATTAACACAATACCATACAAACCAAGTCTATATTTAATATTTAAATAAAACATGTTGACAACTTTTGGTAGTTATAAGTTATCAATGTGTTATCAGCAGAAACCGTATTTATATTCATGTTTATATGAGAAACAGATGAGAAAAAACAAGACACAGTTCAACAACATGATTATTAAATTATAGTATTCATTATCAGGGCAAAGGATTGTTCTGTGAAATCAAGGTATGACTTTTATAGCATAGTTACATTGGTCCAGCTTGGTCCAATGCAAGTAAACTTTTGCCATACCTGTGGGATCCTTACAGAAGATGAGATTCTCTGGTAGTCACCCCCACTACAGTGATTGACACTGTCTTCTGGGTCCAGTGCTAAGTTGCTGCATAGTTAACACAGTGGGATAATCACTTGGCATGGACACCATTGATAGAATGCTTTGCATTTTTCTCAATGAATACAAGGTGTTCTCTGATTGGACTTGGTAGAAATTATGACATCACCACTCCATCTCTCCCCTTTATCCAATTGTAGAATGCCTTGCATTCATTGAGAAAAATGCAAGGCGTTCTGTGAATGGTGCCCATGCCAAGTGAGTGACCCACTGTGTTCACTATGCAGCAGGGCAGACACTCAGCACGAGAACCAGAAGACAGCAGCGATCGCTGTAAAACAGGCCATGCATGATTAACTCTCTGTCATTCAACCAGTGGGTTGAACAAAAGAAAATGAATCGATTTCTCCATCCACACATTCCTGGTGGATGGGGGAATCCTTCTCATTAAGCTATTGTATTCTGACAGCGGGGAGACTTCCTCACCATCAGATTATTCTCATCAGCACCACCAGGTATAGCTGGCGGCATTGATCAAGTGAACATTTTCCAACAGACTGGTTGTACAGAAGTCGAGAGATCGACTTTTGTACAACCAGCCTGCCCATAAATGGATCGAAATCCGGGTGGTCCTTGCTGAACCGACTGAATTTTTGATCCATCTATGGCCGGCTTAATGCTTTAAAAGCCATACCTGGAATTCAGATATGTCATTTTTAAAGTCTGTATTAAATGCAGAGTATGAGTGTAACAAAAATAGAAAACTTTTGGTAGTAAATTTGGTCGATTTTTTTATTTTTTCCACATGTCACAATATTTTTGTCAGCACAATTCTGGTAGTAAAGGTAGTAAATGCACATGGAACCATAGCAGAATAGCAGTGCAGACAAAAATTCTTGTTTACATGTGGTTGGCTATTATCTGTCAGTTATTTTCCTGTATTATATTTCTGTTTTCCTATGTTGCTAAATGTTATTAGCAATGCAGTAAAGCATGAGAAATGGTAGATATTTCTACCACAATTCAGATTTATGTCATACATTTTTTGGTTACGATTTCCTGCAGGAATCAATACTTAACAGGACATTGGATAGGATGATAACTTGTATATCATATGCAAACTTTTCAAGCTGAGAAAATCCTGCTTATTTTATGCAAATGCGTCAATCTATATGTCACTTTTCTCCCTGGGACTCAAAGCGCTAATCAAATTGATGTTGAATCAGATAGAAGGTGAGGCAGCCATCTTAGACGTGCTTAGTAGAATATCATACCAGGGCCAATTTAGACAGGAACCAATGAACCTACTAGCATGTCATTGTATTGAAAGAGGAAACCCACACAAGCACAGGGAGGACATGCAAACTCCATGTGGATAGTGTCCTGGCAGGGATTTGTACTAAGGACCCCGGTACTGCAAGACAGAAGTGCTAACCACTAAGCCACTGTGCTGATTCATATGGATCAGCCTGAAATTTTGGCAAAATTAACATCACCTTGTGATAAAAACAGTACTTGGTCTGCCCCTGTATTTAAATGTGTTTCTTATAAAAATAAGTCTAGTGCAATTTTCCTGATGTCACCTTGTTTTGCTTGTGTCTATTTAGCAAGGTTACTTTATGGTATAAGCAAGGAAGCTCAGACCTCTGCAGTGTCTAAATGTGTTTTTACTGGTTAAAAATGCTGTACATTACAAAACAGTTACAATAATAGGAATACAGTACAAGACTGACAGATATATCAAGCAAAATGCCTAGCAAATAAGCATAAAACTATGGTCTGTAACAGGAGAAATACACTTAAAAGTTACTTGGCTCCGTTTACTGTGTGTTAGTGATCTCCTTTGACAACGAGGATTCAGTTGGCAGTTGCTTTGGAAATCAGGTACCTTTCTTCTTCAATGGCTGGTTACAGACATTTCCTCTTTGGTCTTAAGGCATGATGCAAGTCCTCTGTCCTTACCTTACCAGAAGTTGAATCCAACATAGTTGTAAATGCAGTCCGGAGGATGTTTTTCCAGTCTTATAAAGTATAAGAAGACAATGACAGTGACAGTGACTGGGTAAGGAACAACCAAACTCAGCTAGTAAGGTGAAGTTGTGGAAGACAGTTTGATATTACAGGTCATACACCATGGCATGACTGAGCACAGCAACAAGGCACCTGGTAGTTATACTGCATCAGCATGGTCTCTCCCAGGCTACGTTTTCAAAGCAATGTTATGAGTATGCACGTTTGTGTGATATGCGTCCACTGAGCACCTTATTGGACTGATGTACAGTATGTCATGTTATCTTGATTATATGGACTTTCAATAAACTTTTTTGATTTTATTTCCGGATGTGCCACCATTTTTCTCTGTTTCAATTGGATTTCTCTGGCTGCGGACCAGGCAGGCACTCGGATTCTTCCAGCAGCTCATCAGATCCTAGCAGGTGGCTTTAAGCGGTGTGCACCCAGCTCTTTCTCTCATAAGTTTTCAAAGCAGACTGGGGTTTCAAGATGTGCTGTTATTTTGAAGAAGCACATAGAAATTGGCAAGATTGAGTACAGTGGACGCAGTGCTTGTCCAAGGAAACCTGCAGATGAAAGACACATCATACTTACTTCACTTCCACATTGGAAGATGTCCAGCAGTGCCATCAGCACAGAACTGGCCGAAACGAGTGGGAACCAGGTACACCCATTTACTGTTGAAGTGGTCTTCATGGAAGAACTGCAGCCAAAAAAGCCATACCTCTGACGTGGAAACAAGGCTAAGCGACTCAACTATGCACTAAAAAATAGGACTGGGTGCAATAAATGGCAGCAGGTGCTCTGGACTGATGAGTCAAATTTTGAAATATTTGGCTGTAGCAGGAGGCAGTTTGTTTTCTGAAGGGCTGGAGAACGGTACAATAATGAGTGTCTGCAGGCAACAGTGAACCATGGTGGAGGTTCCTTACAATTTTGGGGCTGCACTTATGCAAATGGGGTGGAGATTTGGTCAGGATCAATGGTATCCTCAATGTTGAGAAATACAGGCAGATATTTATCTATCATGCTGTGCCATCAGGGAGGTATGTGATTGACCCAAAATTTATTCTGCAGCAGGACAATGACCTCAAACATACAGCCAATGTCATTAACTACTTCAATACAGTGCATTTTCACCCCAAGCCATTTTTCAGCTTTCAGCGCTTTCACACTTTGAACGACTATTGCGCGGTCATACAACACTATACCCAGATGAAATTGTTATAATTTTTTCCCCACAAATAGAGCTTTCTTTTGGTGGTATTTGATCACCTCTGTGGTTTTTATTTTTTGCGCTATAAACAAAAGAAGAGTGACAAGTTTGAAAAAAAACACAATATTTTTTACTTTTTGCGATAATAAATATCCAATTTTTTTTTCTTTAAAACAAATTTTTTCCTCAGTTTAGGCTGATATGTATTTTTTTTGGTAAAAAAAATCGCAATAAGCGTATATTGATTGATTTGCACAAAAGTTATAGCGTCTACAAAATAGGGGATAGATTTATAACATTTTTAGTATTTTTTTTTTTTTTTTACTAGTAATGGCGGCGATCTGCAATTTTTATCGTGACTGCAATATTGCGGTGGACATATCGGACACTTTTGACACATTGTTGGGACCATTCACATTTATACAGCGATCCGTGCTATAAAAATGCACTGATTACTGTATAAATGTGACTGGCAGGGAAGGGGTTAACACTAGGTGGTGATCGAGGGGTTACCTGTGTTTGCTATGGAGTGTTTCTAACTGTAGGGGGACGGGACTCACTAGGGGAGGAGACCGATCGGTGTTCCTCTGTACTGGGAACATACCATCGGTCTCCTCTCCGCTGACAGGACCATGGATCTGTGTGTTTACACACACAGATCCATGGTCCTGCTGTGTTACCGGCAATCGCGGGTGCCCGGCAGACATCGCGGCCGCCGGGCACGCACACCGGGTGCCCAGTGACTCGGTGGCGCGCGCACGCACCCCCTGGTGGGCCGGGAAAGCGAGGCTGTCATATGACGCCCGCCTGCAACGAGAGCTGCGCCGCCTGGCCGTCAATTGACAGCCGGCGGTCAGCAAGCAGTTAAGAACTATCTTCAGTGTAAAGAAAAACAAGTCCTGGAAGTGATGGTTTGGCCCCCACAGAGCACTGATCTCAATAATATTGATTTGGATTGTCTTTCTGTTCATTTACTTTCTGTTTTGTTATTTGATAAAAGTAAACTATTAACACTTCTATTTCTGAAAGCATTCTTAATTTACAGCATTTATTCACACCTGCCTAAAATGTTTGCACAGTAGTGTAAAGCCTCGTACACATGGTACGATTGTTGGCCGACCGAGATTCATATTTTCGTCAAAAGGGCGTGTGCCGGGATCTTGTCTTGCATACCAACAGTACGCAAATTGTCATTTGACGAACACAATCGTAGTGACATACTACGAGACTATAAAGAAGACGTTACTTTCTCAAGCGCCATCCTTTAGGCTCCTTCTGCTAATTTCGTGTTAGTAGAAGTTTGGCGAGTGTTGATTTGCTCTTTTCTGTTCGTTTCTGAGTGGCTGTTCGTCAACCAGCCATGTTGCATAATCGGAGGAGAGAACGTGTGATTATTGGGCTAGGAGTTATTGCTTTGACCCAAGTCCAGGAACAGGAGGAGGAGGAGGAGTTCTTAGACCAAAAATTGGTTGCCTAATCGTGACCAATTATGTCATATGCCATTGCTGCAGGAGCTCCAGGAGAATAATCCATATGATTATAGGAAATTATCTCCGGATGACGGATCCCTGCTTTCACCACCTCTTGGCATTGTTTACCCCATATATTAACCACTTGAGAACTGGGCACTTAAACCCCCCTCCTGCCCAGACCAATTTTCAGCTTTCAGCGCTCTCACACTTTGAATGACAATTACTCAGTCATGTAATACTGTACCCAAATGAATTTTTTGTCTTTTTTTTCATACAAATAGAGCTTTCTTTTGGTGGTATTTAATCACCTCTGTTTTTTATTTTTTGCGCTATAAATGAAAAAAGACCGAAAATTTTGAAAAAAAACACATTTTTCTTAGTTTCTGTGATAAAATTTTGTAAATTATTAATTTTTCTTCATAAATTTTGGCCACAATTTATACTGCTACATATCTTTGGTAAAAACAACCCAAATTAGTGGATATTATTTGGTCTTTGTGAAAGTTAGAGAGTTTACAAACTATGGTGCAAATCATAAAAAATTGGTCACACCTGATGTACTGGTGGCCTATCTCATTTCTTGCGACCCGAACAAGCCAGGAAAGTACAAATACCCCCCAAATGACCCCTTTTTTGAAAGTAGACATTCCAAGGTATTTAGTAAGATGCATGGTGAGCTTTTTGATGTTGTCATTTTTTCCCACAATTCTTTGCAAAATGAAGATTTTTTTTCCCCCACAAAATTGTCATTGTAATAGGTTATTTCTCTCACATGGCATGTGTATACCACAAATAACACCCCAAAATACATTCTGCTACTCCTCCTGAGTATTACAATACCACATGTGTGGGACTTTTTCACAGCCTGGCCACATAGAGAGGCCCAACATGCAGGGAGCACCATCAAGTGTTCTAGGAGCATAAATTACACATCTAACTTGTTGACTACCTATTACACTTTTGAAGGCCCTTGAGCACCAGGACAATGAAACGAGACACTGACGTGGCACTGATGACAGATGGCACTGATACATGGCACTGATGACACTGATGTGGCACTGATGACAGATGGCACTAATACGTGGCACTGATGACAGATGGCACTAATACGTGGCACTGACAGATGGCACTAATACGTGGCACTGACAGATGGCACTAATGACACATGACACTGATGACAGATGGCACTAATATGTGGCACTGATGACAGATGGCACTGATGACAGATGGAACTATTATGTGGCACTGATGACACGTGGCACTGATGACAGATGGCACTAATACATGGCACTTATGACAGATGACACCAATGCATGGCACTGATGACAGATGGCACTAATACGTGGCACTGATGACACGTGACACTGATGACAGATGGCACTGATATGTGGCACTGATGACAAATGACACTGATGACAGATGGCACATGACACTGACAGGTGGCACTGATGACAGATGGCACTAATATGTGGCACTGATGACAGATGGCACTGATACGTGACACTGGGGACAGATGGCAGAGGGGACAGATGGCAGGGACATGACAGTGGGGACAGATGGCAGGGACATGACAGTGGGGACAGATGGCAGGGACAGATGGCAGTGGGGACACTTTTTTTCATTTTTTTTTACACTTACCGCTGCAGCGGTTCGCTCTCCCTCCTCACACGCTGTTTCTGTTTACATATGAGATCAACTCTCATTGGCACTGCCGATCGCACTGAAAACGGCCGCTATGATTGGCCGTTTTCAGCGATCTGTGACTGGCTGTGTCCAAGGGACACGGCCAGCACAGAACTACCCTGATGCGTGCCCATTGTGGAAGTAAACAGGAGGACGTCCAGGGATGGCCTCCCGGCAATTAGCGTCCGCGCTGCAGCCATCTTTCGGCTATAGTACGGGCGCGAAGAGGTTAAGAAGCAGGACACATGTATGAGGCTTTCCATCACTCCAGAGCCACCTTGCAGTACTTGGTGACGGGGAGAAGTCTCCAGGACCTCAAGTTTACTACTGGGATCTCCCTCCCAGCTCTGGGAGTCATTATTCCAGAGTAAAGGGATGGTGAACCCGCGCAGTGGACATAAAGACTTAATTGGTAAAGTTTGGAACTGCTGCCTCCCAACAGGCAGTCACCCTAAAATGGGGACAGCTGAGATATATTAGAAATGATAGAAGGGTTTGGCGCTGTTCCTATTTAGTTTCCTACCTCCATATAGGTTACTAGTTTAAAATAAATTCTTAGGTGCACCGTGCATATATCAAATATTAAATACAAATTAACAATATGGATTCCCAAGTATACCGTGCATGTGTCAATTAAATATTCTGCTACAATATTGTGCAATCATAGGTGATACATAGACATAACTTAAATGGAAAAAGGGGGGGGGGGAAGGGAGTGAGATGGGGAGGTGGGGAGGGGGGTGTAGGAAGTCTGTTCCTAAGGAAAATTACAATAACAAGAAAATTACAATAACAAGATAAAGTGCAAATGTGCTGGTGCAATCCAAAAGGCAACAGTGACAAGATAAAGTGCAAACGTGCTTCAAAATTCTTTAGTAAGTCTCTTGTGCCATATTCTTGTGCTGTGGTGATAATCCTTCACTTATAATATCTCTTTGCTCTGAAAGTGCAGCCACTCACCAGATCACTTCACCCCTGCGGGGGTAGTGGGCAGTTACAGTTTTATCGCCACTGTACAGCGATCGCTGGCGGGCTCAGGATCGTGGTATATCATATATAAAGAGAGAGGGAGTGCCCATAGCGTAAAATTGCTTTAAAAAAGTTTTATTACACAAAATGAAAGGGTACTCACACTTTTACAGTAAAAATCAAGCGAAATGGTAAAAACGTCAAAACCGTCATAAATATCCTTCAGCGCTGGTACAGGAGGTGATGTTTGGGAAGCACAGATCACCTCCTGTACCAGCGCTGAAGGATATTTATGACGGTTTTGACGTTTTTACCATTTCGCTTGATTTTTATTGTAAAAGTGTGAGTACCCTTTCATTTTGTGTAATAAAACTTTTTTAAAGCAATTTTACGCTATGGGCACTCCCTCTCTCTTTATATATGATATACCACGATCCTGAGCCCGCCAGCGATCGCTGTACAGTGGCGATAAAACTGTAACTGCCCACTACCCCCGCAGGGGTGAAGTGATCTGGTGAGTGGCTGCACTTTCAGAGCAAAGAGATATTATAAGTGAAGGATTATCACCACAGCACAAGAATATGGCACAAGAGACTTACTAAAGAATTTTGAAGCACGTTTGCACTTTATCTTGTCACTGTTGCCTTTTGGATTGCACCAGCACATTTGCACTTTATCTTGTTATTGTAATTTTCTTGTTATTGTAATTTTCCTTAGGAACAGACTTCCTACACCCCCCTCCCCACCTCCCCATCTCACTCCCTCCCCCCCCCCCTTTTTCCATTTAAGTTATGTCTATGTATCACCTATGATTGCACAATATTGTAGCAGAATATTTAATTGACACATGCACGGTATACTTGGGAATCCATATTGTTAATTTGTATTTAATATTTGATATATGCACGGTGCACCTAAGAATTTATTTTAAACTAGTAACCTATATGGAGGTAGGAAACTAAATAGGAACAGCGCCAAACCCTTCTATCATTTCTAATATATCATTATTCCAGAGACCTGCTCAGCCATCATTCAAGTCCTGGAGAAGGACTATATTAGGGTAAGTTTTTACTTTAAGATCACATTCTATGTATTTATGTTTGCTAATGTATTTTATTAATTTGCTGATTACATAATTATCAATATTGTAATATGCTTTGAATATCCTCTTTGTCCTCATGCATGCTGTAAGCTTTTCCTGCTCCTTTTTTGGCCTACATGCATATTTTCCTTCAATAACTTCCCCAGCATGCTATCCTGGGCCCATACACACCTTGGATGGTAACTTAACAATGTTTTTTGTCAGCTACATTTTGTGGCTTACCCTAAACAACCCCTAAAATGTGTACAAATGTTATTGGTGTCCTCAAATTCGGGCAGGGCGCAAGAGGCCATTTTTTTGGGCCCAAACTCATTTGGAACCCTCCCTCCTCCCCAAAAATGCTAAGTCAACAGATCCAAATGCTCTATCTGCTGACTTGGAAAAACCCATACACATTATCCCTCTTTTGTGTTCAAATTTCTGTATAAATTCCCCAAACCATGTAGTGCAAGGGCCTGCCTGATTACCTACAAATGTAAACTTCTTAAGTTTTTGTCTCCTATTATATTGAACGGTTAAATCATAATGTCAAAATGTGCTACAATTTGGAAAGTGTGTATCCAGTTTTTTCGATTATGACACTTACCTGTCCACTGGGCTGCCAATAGTGTAAGTAAGGAGGGGCTGGCCAAAGTATCACTGATTATTTATGCAAACAGCTCTCATGGAAGTGGAGAGGGTTACCTGTCCAAAACATCTACCCATTACCCCCCCTGAAATTTGTCTAAGGGGCCCACTAGAGGGGGGAGGAATCAGATAGGCTGACCTTCCATGTTTGTCTTTAAATAATATATATAAGTGCATCCTTATGTTGGCTAAGCATGTTTGTGTCAAATCAGATTGCAACGTTATGTGCAGAAGTAGTAATACATTTTTTCTTTTTTTTAATCCTCAGTTTCCTTCCAACTGAGAGCAATGGCAGGACGTTGCAGCCCAGTTCCATCAGCAGTGGGATTTTCCCAACTGTGGTGGTGCTATCGATGGCAAGCATGTCCGGATTTTACCACCAGCCAACTCTGACTCCTATTATTTTAACTAAAAGGGCTTTTGCAGCATAGTCATGCTAGCTGTAGTGTCTGCCAACTATGAGTTCTTGTTTTGGATGTTGGGAAGAATGGCCGCAACTCTGATGGAGGAGTGATTATGCAGACAGAGTTCTACAAGTGGCTCCAGAATGGTACCTTAAACTTGCCACCTGCTAAGGAGAATGCTGAGGGCCTCAATTTTGTTTTTGTGGCAGATGAGGCCTTTGCTTTGGGGGAATATCTGATGAAGCCATTTCCTATGAGGAACCTCACCCCAGAGCAGAGAATCTTCATTTGCAGGTTCTCTTGTGCCAGAAGAGTGGTCGTAAATGCCTTTGGCATCCTATCGAGTAGTTTCAGGCTGTTTTTGACTCCAATGAACCTGGCACTCTACAAGATAAACCATGTGGTCCTGTGCTGCTGTATCCTACATAATTTTTTAAGGAGGAATGCTACCAGCTACCTAGCCTCACTGCCAAGTGATGTGGACCCTGCAGTGGCAGGCCCAGCTGAAGAGGCTTCAGCTCATCCGTCTGTGGGCGTGCTGCCGGCTATTGAAAATGCCTGTGCTGGATTACCCTCATAAATTGCGCAAGCTTTTACGGCAGAAATACCTTGAATATTTTGTGGGTAGAGGGGCAGTGACTTGGCAGCAAATTGTAGCTCATCATTTCTAATATTTTTTTGAGATCATAAACTCATATTTTATTTGAACTACTGTTGTCTGTGCTTCTTATATATCTAATATGTTCCCAAATGGGCTTTATTTTGGACACTTGCTCCAATAGTGCAAATGTACCTTAATTGCTACATGAGGTGACACTATCTTCTTCAGCTAACTATTATGGTGTGCTGTGGGTCTGCTACACACACACAATGTTTTTGTTCCTAATGGATCTAATGCATGAAGTTCAAAATCATTATGCCTTTACAACTCCTTTAATTTTTTTGAGGCCTAAATATTGCAGGAGTTGTCCACATTTAAGAGCACATTGTCACTGTAACTACAGCATCTTATGAAATACATTGGTATTGAGCAATGAAATAATAAGCCACACATTGTTTAGTAAAAAACATTTTACTCAAAGCACATTCACATGTGCATTTTAAGGTTTTAAAGCAAACCAACATCTTGGTGTATAACATGTATGTTTTGCATTAGTTCTCCTTTTTTGTGGCTAAATAGGCATATTCTAAACCATCAGATATACATCCAAAACTCAGTAACTTACAAAGTTCGAGTTTGGTAAAGTGAAGGGCAACCGAGACATTAGTTACCAAGACTGTGTGGATGTTGACTTCCTCAGATGGGTTGATCTCACCCCTCTAAAAGGCAAAATTTGAAGCCACGCACACGTAGAGACTTACCAATTAAATGTCCCCTATGATCCCATTCCTAAAATGTGCGTAGTTACAAACATCTATTTTTCGAAACCCCCAAACCACAGAGCTACTTTAGTTATGAGGAAGGGGTTGCACCCCCAAAACGCGCATTGATACCCTTTGATGGGAGATAGCACATGTTGACACACTGTGTGTTTTGTGGCTTTAGAAAGTATGGAACTACACACATTTTAGGCATGGGATCATAGGGGAAATAAGAATGTTAAGGCCCAATTTGTGGGCACCTTCAAATTGGCAAGCATGTTCACAAAATCGCTGATTCTTTACTGTAAAGCAGTGGTAGCCTCCTTGATTTGCTTCAGTTCCTTCAAACAATACAACATATCTGCACTCATTCTGCCAATAGTACATTGTGGAAGATCATGACCTAGTAAGAAGAGTAAAAAAGGGAATGATGGTCAAGTGGCTGAGGCCCTACATAGTGAGTTATAACTTGCTTTGTGGAAAATTGATCCTCTATGGGGACTTTTAGAGGGAACACCTACTAATAGGTCATAAGAAGTATGGAGAGTATAGGAATTGTATGAAAAAATATTTAATGAACATGTAGATCTTACAGTAAATCTATGGTACAGGGGGTAAATGTGCAGCAAACGTGATACATACAGAAATTGGCAATACAGAACATATATGGATTAATTCACAATCCTAGAGCTCCAATACATATAAAGTACATATGCGGGGAGTACCCGACGCGTTTCGAGCTATGCTCTTCCTCAGGGGTATCAGATTGGAATCAGCAGACAAACAGATGTGTCTATGAATTAAAAACAGTAATAATAATAATAAGCCAGTTGTAGAGGAAATGTAATTGTTATACATATGTCATAAAACATATAAGCAATGTGAAGAAAGAAGTAGAAATTGATAGTAGTAGAAGATACGAGTATACAATATCTGTAAGGAGACACAATAAATACTGACCATGTAGTATTGCTAAGGAGGCATGTATCTAATGCTGCATCCATAAAAAAGGAGAGAGGGGGGAGGGACGTGACACCATCGGACGTAAGTCCTGCTCCTGGTCCACAAGACCGCGAGGCCTGTATACCCACCCGAGGCACGAAAGCCCGGGAATGCAATCCCCAACAAAGGGCGTCACAAAAACCACCAAAGTAGAAAGGTCCTGGAGGGGCTCCAGTCTGTGAGGAGCAAAAAATGAAAGAGGAGTAGAGTAAATGAAGAGGCAGGAGGTGGTAATGAAGGGGGGCAATATTTGGGGTTCAGTAAAAGCCCCTGGGGAGGGAGAGTGTCCCACTAATAGGAGGGAGAGACAGCCAGACAGAGTAAAGCAGTGGTAGCCTCCTTGATTTGCTTCAGTTCCTTCAAACAATACAACATATCTGCACTCATTCTGCCAATAGTACATTGTGGAAGATCATGACCTAGTAAGAAGAGTAAAAAAGGGAATGATGGTCAAGTGGCTGAGGCCCTACATAGTGAGTTATGGGCGAGTTACTAGTAAAAATTAAGGAAATACTTACCTACCTAGTCTATTGTTGCTTGCAACCTGCTTGCCCTTCAGACACCTACACTACTAGGAATGTACACACTGTAACTACTCTGTAATCTTGGCCTTGGTCTCCCAAACTCGGGTACCTAGCAACACTGCCAGCTCCTTCCACCTCTTCCTTCTCCATGCTAATGTTAAGGCACTACATACTAATGTGTGGAGTGGGTGTTTGGTTTGGACATCTAAACACTCAACATGTATAAACATTTGAAGCAAGATTCCAAGAATACTTACTTGCGCAAACAAGAGGCTCCCAAATACTTTCTTCCTCTTCTGGTTTGCTTTGGCCCTCACTGTGACTCGTGTCAGGGGATTTTACGTCTACAATGGCAATGTCTGTGCTGGGTCCAGGAGACATATCCCATGGCTTCAAAGAAACAACCTGGGTGAGCTGACCACACTCACTTTCCTCTAAAAAGAACCAATACACCATTCATTAAGCCACCCCAAGTCCCATCTATTTCTAGCATCTATTTTGATACATTAGTTGACCAACCCTGCACTTGGTCTGATGTCAGTGTTTGTTCCTGACTAGTGGACTTCACCATGCTGCACTCTGGGTGTTTCTCTGTGAAAAATGCATAAAAAAGGGAAGGTGATGGCATTTTCCAGAGGGCAAACACTTGACAAGTGCCTACATTGAAAAAATCCTGAAGTTGACCCCCCCCCCCTCTTGTCTCCTATGGGATACGGGATATATGATGACCATCCTAGCAGGCGTGACTCTGTGTGACTGGGAGCCCCAGGGCCTCTCCTCTACCCATGTCTACACTGGCTAGGCTGCATTAATGGGCCCTGATGAGCCAGGCAGCAACCAGAAAGTGTTCATTATCCCTTAAGTTCTGCCCTAAGCCCATGGTCTTTGGCCCACCTAGAAACACGCCTGTTGGTGGCTAAATGAGTGTGTTTGAAGTTGGCACTTATGTTTTTGGGGGGGAAGATGGCCTTGTTGCCTCTCCTGTTGGGGCCCGAGCGAGGGTAGCCTTCCTTCGTCCCTTACGGTGGCTTGGCTGGAGCATACTTTTTTGTGGCTAATTGTTGAAATAAAAAAAACAATAACGTACAAAAAAAAAATGAATGTCCAAAAACATGACCAAATAAGAATGTTCATATATGCTTTATATTTACCTTCATCTTTGGAATCCCAAGTCATACAAAGATTTTATAAAAGCTTATATAGAATTCTCTAAAGCTACTTGGAGAAAGAACACATACAGGCAGCTAATTTACACATATACATATTGTTTAGATCCAAATATTGCTTACTTTTTTTGTTGTTGTTTGTTTTTATGTACTCCATCTGGTCTTGTTCCCGGTGTTTTAGATCAGACCATCTTTTTCGGATTTGGTCCTTTGATCGGTCCACCGAAAATTCTCTCTGCAAAACGGCGATGACCTTCTCCAAAATGCTGTCCTTTCGGCTGTTGGGTCTTTCGTAATTGGCATCTTGCAGTCGTATTCGTGCTTCTCTGGGATGCGCACCATCTCCACCATCTCATCCTTGTTCATGGGGGTTGCTTTGTGCCTCCTATGAGCTCCACCACCCCGGGGCTGGCTGCAATCCGCAATGTTGTCCCTCCCGAATGTTCTGCCGTGTGTGCCACATGCAAAAGAGAGATGGTCACGCACCAGCGTTATGACACACTGAGAGCGGAGTTTGATGCATGTGCAGTGTGTATAAAGCCAGAATGCACGGTCGATGGAACGGCCTTAGGAACAATCTTGGCGTGGAGGACGAACGATTGCCAGCGCACGAAAGGAGGCAGAGAACAAAGATACAATTGGAAATTGGGGCATAGGTGGTTAGTGGCCTATACTGCTTAGATTGAGGCCTATATTGGGACTTATGGGTTAAGCCAGACATTATGGTTTGTCTTGTGTTCTGTCTTGCAGGCATCATATCATCATGACTGATAAGTTCACTTCGCCAGAATTTCTCCCCCATTTCATTGACATGTACCGGGAGCTGCCTTGTCTCTGGAGGGTGAAGAGTAGAGATTACTCAAATAAAATACTGAGGAAGGCAGCTTTGGAGAAACTGGTAGAGTTGTGCAAACCTGTGTTCCCCAGGGCAGACACCAACTACGTCAAGCAAATGATAGCCAATCTTCGGAGTACATTTAAAAAGGTAGCTGAAAAGGTCCTGGACTCTGAGAGATCTGGAGCAGCAGCGGATGTACTATATGTCCCCAGGCTGTGATATTACCACAGCCTGCGGTTTTTGACAGACCAGACAGAACCCAGGCCATCGCTGTCTACGCTCCCTTCGACATCTGCCACAGCTCCTGAGGTCCGCACAGGTCCTGATGCACAGGATGAAGATGTGGAGGGGCCCAGCTTGACCCAAGTATAGCATTGTTGAACATTATTGTATCCAAAAATACAATGATGATAACTAGATGTTATTGGGAAAATATTTCTGCCTTAACAAAGTGGTTTCCATATCAATGGGACAGTAGGGACCAAAAATGATTTGAACAAGAATGAAAAATGCTGGGGTCAGAATGATAGTCTTTTCTATTTCTCCACATTCAATTTGCAACAGTGAGGAGAGATCAAAATTGTGTGTGATTGATGACCAAACCCCAAAAAAGATTCTAATTATGTCTAATTATGTCCCATTTTCATACACAGGAAAGTGTTAGTCTGGAGCAGCCAGTGGCTAGTAGCCAGACGGAGTCGCAGATCCCTCCCCTATGCCCTCCTGCTGCAAAAAGAGCCAGGTAGAGCAGGAATCTGAAGGAGGTCACAGATTTTTTTTCTCAGCTAGGCCACTACTGTGCTTCGTGCTGACCCAGATGCGGCTGAAGAGTTTGGGTGTGTGACGGCCAATAAATTAAGGCAGATGGCCAGTGAGCAAAGAAGCAGGTGTGAGGAACCCATCCTGCAGATCCTCAACAAGGGGGTGAGGGGCAACATTTCTGAAAACACCCACATTTCAGATTTTGTGGCCCCACCTTCACCACCTCCACAGCCAACCCACCCACCACAGTCACCTCACCCACCACAGCAGCATACCGGTCAGTGTCAATACTAGCCACAAGAACCCCAACAAGCCCGCTGGTCTGGGGATTTTCACCCCTTCCCCACTTACTAATTTCTATTCTTTTTTCAGTTTTTTTTGGAATAATGTTTTTATTTGTTATATTTTCTATATTTTTGTATGTCTAATTTAATTTGTGTTTGTAGAAAAACTTAAAAGCCCAACTAAGGCCTCTGAGCTCTCTTACCATATTTGAGAATTTGTGTATGAACATTTCAGAGACAAATCTATTAGAATTATCTAGAATGTATAGGATAGTACTCAGTGGCCAAAATAGCCCAATCCCCTACTTTATCAAGGAATGGGAAAGAGAACTAAACTATACATTTTCTTCATCACAGGTTAAGAAATTGTTGGAGGCAACACATTATACCTCAATAAACTCCTCCACACAAGAAATGTCGTATAAGTTTATGGCTAGATGGTATAGAACACCAACACGATTGGCACAAATATACCCAACATCAAATGAAAGTTGCTGGAGGGGCTGTAAACAAAGGGGTACATTTCTCCATATATGGTGGTCTTGCCCAAAAATTAGACCTTTTTTGGGAGGAGTTAGCCCCATGGGTGGAGAAGTTATCTAATAAACCCATAGAAGTATCACCTCTACATTTTCTATTCCACAGAATGCCGGTGTCAAGGAAATCTTATAAAAAAAGTGTTATCCCACATCTGCTGAATGCAGCTAAAACATTATACCCAGGTATTGGAAACAAATCACATGTCCCACACTTCTGGAATGGATAAGGGAGGTAGAGGTGATAATGAAAGCGGAAAGATGGGTGCATAGAATTAGAAAGCAACAAGATAAATTTAAGAGTATATGGGCAGAATGGATACAATACTCTCTGGAGATTGGGAAAGAGTAAAATGCATTAGAAGGTGGATAAAGGCAGGTATTGCATGTAATAGGATTTAACATTGCCGCAGAGTCTCATCCTTCGTATAGGCGCATCAGATATTTAGTAAATGTATGTAAAGTAATGTAGGTTATATATTTTTTTTTTCTTCCCTGTTTCACTATCCTCTATATGAAGCACATATGGATAAACACACAAAAAATAACACATTTATAACAGATACATGGTAGCTAGCATGTAAGCTAGGAAGTGAATGTAGATCCTTTATTTGGGAAAGAGGACCCATGCTCACTCTCACTTTTTTCAATTTTTTTTTCTTTCCCCTTAACCACCCCATATATGAAGTACACATGGATAAACACATACACATAAAATAATACACTCATAATAGACACACGATAGCACTTAAATTTGGGAAGGAATGTAGACCCTTCATCTGGAAGAGAGGATCTTTTCCGTTTGCTCACTTTAAACCTTCCCCTCCCTTTTTTTCTCTCTCTTTTCTTTCTTCATGACCCTCGCCTCCCCCTTTTTTTTGTTTTTTTTTTGTTTTGTCTTGTTTTGTATGGGTGGGTGTGGTTTGACTGGTTTTATATATCACATAGAAGTTGACTTATATAAGTGGGAAAAAGACCTAAGCTAGAGGAGTAAGGATGGAAGTATATAGATAATGGTTTACTTTCTCATTTATTTTTGTATAATATTGTGTGGTTTGTTGTAAATGAAAAATTTTATAAAAATTGAATTATAATTTTTTTTTTAATTTGTGTTATTTTTTTCTGCACAAGAAAAAAATTGTGTAGAATAATACTTGGCTATGTGTTTTACTTCCAATGACAGTTAGGGAGTAGGCAGTTACATTAAAAAAAATACAATGTAAAATTAACAAGGGACACCAACATAGTTGTATCTTTGATCTTAAAAACTCAGGAATAATGCTGTTGTGGTAACTTGCCCAAAAAAATCAAACAACAAGCATAATAATAATATTGATATTACTAGAAAACAAATGCTTTTTAAAATACGTTTGCCATAACTCCATCAGTATCACCAGCAAAGCAGCTTCATTATTATCCCATTAAAGAAGAAGAGAATGTGTGTTGCATTTTGACATTTCATAATTTGCCGCGTCACGAATGTTAATTCTCCATTACAAACGCTAGTTTACAAGACCGACTGCTTCAGGCTCGTTCCTTGCTTCCGATCATGCGTGTTTGTACTCTCGACTTTTGTGTGACGGATTTGTGTACTGGGCATCAAAAAATCAGACGTGGAGTCGTCGTTTGCCAAAAATTTACTAGTATATCATCCAACATTTGTTGACCAAAAATTGGAAAACATTTGTTGAAAGGAGCGTACTAATGGTGAGAACTTCAGACAACAGCCTGTCAAACGACAATCCCCTTCTGATTTTCGTATTGTGTGCACGAGGCTTTACTCTATAGAAGCTCTGATGACATTTTCTAATGAATTCTTCAGAATTGCAGACATGTTAGTTAGAACAGTCTTTCAAGCATCAAGTCACTTCTCCAAATGTGGGAAGACTTGCAAATTCCTTTAGAGTTGCAGGTAGGATTGTCCCTCTAGTTTGTTGAAAGACATTAATTTTTAGGAGACTTTCAGCATGGGGTTTTCTTGCACAATGACTAGTGTAGATGACTCTGATGAGTTTCTTTCACTGTTAGCAAGGTTTCTGGTGCGATGCTTGAGCTGTCAGTTGTATCAACCTAGGTCTTGATGGATGAATCAGTAGCTGAATTAACAGCTTAGGTCAAGACTCTTTTGTAGAAATGTGGAATCAAAGTCTTTGGAGCTCTCCCTGGGATTCTCTGAAGTGAATGAAGTGCTGTAATGTTACCGTTTGTAGTTGTCAGGTGTAATTTTATTGATGAGACCCTTAGGTTGCAACTGGTCCTCTGAGAGTAACTCGGTAGTATCTACTGAAGTAGATAGTGAATAAGAGCCATGTAAGTATTACAGGTACTTATAAAGCACCGACAATTTATACAGCGCTTTTCACTTTTCATATATATTGTACATTCCCATCAGTCTCTGCCATCAAGGAGTACAATCTACGGTCCCTAACTCACATTCATGCATACACATACTAGGGCCAATTTATATAGGAGTCAATTAACCTACCAGCTTGTCTTTGGAGCGGGGGAGGAAACTGGAGTGCCTGGAGGAAACCCACGCAGATACAGGGAGAACAATTAAACGCATTAGTTACGGTCCTTAAACTGACGAACATCAGTAAAGTTGTGCGGGATGTTGGAATTAATAGATTCTTGGTCACTTGTTAGGCTAGATTCACACAAGAACGTGATGCAGGAAACCCACAAACTGTGCACATTTCCCGCACCACGTTCAAAAGAAGTTGCAGTTGTAAAGTTAACAACACCCCAAATTCAGGTCGCAACCGCAGTGTGTTTGCCTGCACTGAATCACATATTATAAATGTACCATGAGAGTCGGATGCAGTGCTTTTCCAAAAGTGCATGCACTACTTTTGGTGTGATTTGAGCCCATGAGTGAATGGGTTCAATTCAAACTGCACTGAATCGTATATGTGAATTGAACAGGAGCTCGCTGTTCATTCTTGTGCAATTCATAGTGTAAACCGAGCCTTAAAAGTTTAGTCTTGCTGCTGTCTGCAGTAGTTTGTGATGTTGTTTCACTGATAGTGCTTTGAGATGATTCTCTCACGCAGACTTGATCACTCAAAGCTTGAGCTTTGAGTGATAAAAGGGTATCTTGAATTCTGACAACTATAGTTTTATAAGTGCACACACTATTTGAACTCTACTTCTTATTGAAGTGAGGCACACTAGTAATGATCCAACTTAGGTTGGCTATTTTAGCGTAAAGATGCATACAAAGATTGCCTATCTGCTGTTCTTATATCTTGTGGACTCTTGGGATGTTTCTTCCCAGTAGAAGCATGATTTTGGCATCATCGTCCAAATGTGATGTGCTTTTTCTGGTACAGGGATCTCCTCCTTTTCATTAGGTTTTTGATTTCACTCGATAAGTGCAGGAAAAGAAATCTCTTCTGTATCTTTGATGCCTGAAATGACAATCTTGTTTGACAGAAGCTACTCTTGCTACATTAAACATACTGAAGAATTCTGAAGTGGCAGATGAATGACTGATTTGGTAGTCTGAAACAGCATACGTCCTGTCAACTTTCTCTGGTTGTCCTCAAAGAAACACTTTCACCAGTTCTATTTTTGCACTGATTTACTCTGAAGTCCTTTGTAACATAGCTCATTGCATTTCAATATGATCCTGGAAGTCACTGTTCATGTCTCTCCCTACCATAATCTGACACAGGTGTAAAATCTTTAGTGGATGTAGAATCTTGTTTAAAGAGCCTTGGTGTAAAGCTGATATGTGCCCATCCCTTCATATTTTGAGAACTTAACTGAGCCTTGCAGTCTCTGGCAAAGTGCTCTGTAGACGCACAACATCTGAAGCAAATGTCATGGGTCTTTAAAATCTCCTGGTGTTCTTCAAAAAGCTTCCCCTTGAACACATAAATCTTTCTGAGAGGATGTCTTGATGGTTTGTCGTAAATTAGACAGTAGGAGTTTGGGTCCTTTGACCTGTCTTTGCTGTTGCTGGTAGTGGGTGTAACGCCTGTCTCTACCTACAACAGAGACAACAATTCCAGAGTCTCTGTATTTAGTGGTGAGACTTTCTCTTTTTGTAGTTGGCTGGCTAGGACTGGTCAAATCGATAATGGAGAAGCTTGGCTTATTCTCTTGCTACTGTCTCAGTCAATGAGGAATTAGAGATCAGGGAGAAGAAGCTCAGGTGAATATTGGGGGGAGGGGGGCGCTGCGCACAAAAGGCTTTTTATCTTCATGCATAGAATTATACACTTCTTTAGACCCTGTCTGTGTAGAAAGTATGGCCGCCTGCTGCTTTGGCAGAATTTAAAGGCAGGTTAACTCTTCAATAAGACACGGAGGGTGAGATTTACTAAAGCTGTAGTATGCAAACTCTGGTGCAGTTCTACATAGAAACCAATCAGCTTATAGGTTTTATTGTCAAAGCTTAACTGAACAAACTGAATTTAGAAGTTGATTGGCTACCATGCACAGCTGCACCAGATTTTGTGTGCATCAGTTTTAGTAAATCTCCTCCGGAAGTTGAATCCAAAATAGTTTTAGATACGTCCAATACAGAGGATGTTTTTCCAGTCTTATGAAGTGTAAGAAGAGAATGACTTTCCTATGCCTTATTGCTGTTGGAAAGCAAAACTAACAACTGAGCAGCAGAGAGAGGCATGAAATTTCTGGTCAAAGACTGTACCAACTAGCAACCAGACAAGAGGGTTCACAGAGTAACATACCAAGTGCACAAAAACAAACAGGCTGCTGTGTTGTGTAGGGCTGCAACTAATGATTATTTTCATAGGCGTCACTGATGGGCACTGATGAAGAGGCACTGATAGGCGGCACTGATGGGCACTGATAGGCTGCACTGATGGACACTGATGGGGCTGCACTGATTATCAGTGTAAACAATGTGCTAACAGGCTTTCCGGTCAACAGCAATCCTTTTCTCACACAGATACAGCGTGTGAGGAAAGGACTGCCAATAACTGGCAAGTCAGTTTACATGTGATCAGCTGTGATTGGGCACAGCTGATCACATGGTAAAGGGCCACTGTGATTGGCCCTTTACAGCGATCACAGGGCCCACGGGAGACAGGGTTCTGGGAGGACATTATAACAAGTATACCCTGTTTCCCCCGAAAATAAGACCTAGTGTGATTGTCGGTGATGGCTGCAATATAAGCCCTACCCCCCAAATAAGCCCTAGTTAAAGTCCTTGTAGGTCTTATTTTCAGGGTAGGGCGTATTTTCGGGGAAACAGGGTAGGGCTTATTTGGGGGGGTAGGGCTTATATTGCAGCCATCGCCCAACAATCATGCTAGGTCTTATTTTCGGAGAAACAAGGTAGGCGCAAAGCAAGTCAGACATCATAAACATTCTGATACAAATCTGTTAAAAAAAAAAAAAAAAGGGAAGTAATGATAAACATAGGGTCGGGTCAGTCCATAAAAATATCGGCTAAAAGCGTCTATTTAGGAATGGTGACAACGGAGAAAAAGCATCCAAAAAATGCAAACACGGCTGCCATCATGATAGGGTAGAAACCAATTCCTCAGCTGCAACAAAACACGAGTAGAGAGGCGCCTCTGAGTGCAGTATTTTAGAAATAATGCTTTTAATAATAGATGTAGATCAACTCACATTTTGTAGGAATTAACAGGCATGATATTAATAATACAGTGACGCATCCCCGAATCCTAAGCAGTGTGGATTCCTTGCAGACAACTGTAAGATCTTCCGGCAGATGGAGGACGCCGGCTCCAGAGAGCATCCTCAGAGCGAGGCGTGGAATGCACAGGACAGCTTGCTGCGGACGGATGATGTCATCAAAGCTGGACGCGTTTCAAGAGCATACGCACTTGGCGATGTAAGCAAGTCGTGCTCCTTTGTCAACAGATCTGATCTTAATACCATGCCTGTTTATTCCTACAAAATGTGAGTTGATCTACATCTATTATTAAAAGTGTTATTTCTAAAATACTGCACTCAGAGCGCCTCTCTACTTGTGTTTTTTTTTCTGGGAGGACATCCATGCAATCTCTCCCAGAACTGGAGTGCCGCGTTGTAGATGTATTATGGATATTGCAGAAGGGAAAAGGAAGCGGCACTGATCTGAGTGTAGCATTAGGTTAAAACATCAGGTTTAATATGTGGCATCAAAACGCACATGGTATCAGTGATAAACAGGCAAGTAGTACATTCCACGTTGGTCCCCGTACCTCTGGGGGCGTGGCAGAGTAGCTCACGTTCGGAGCATGTGTGCTCCTTCATCAGGCAGGTAATGCTGTTCTGCCACGCCCTCTACTCGTCATGGACACCACGGACAATGTGCTGACGTGCCTACCACCTGTCAAGCTGATCCTCTGCAGTCCTGGAGCCTCAGATACCCCCAGAGCGGCTGGGACTCGTGATCACCCGCGCCCAGCAGTACAGATGCCAGGGACCAACATGGAATGCACTACATGCCTGTTTATCACTGATACCATGTGAGTTTGATACCACATATTAAACCTGATGTTTTAAACTAATACTACAATCAGATCGGCGCTGCTTCCTTTTCCTTTCTTTTTTCCACACAGAGTCCTCTTCTGCTCTAATAGCTGGCTGCCAACAATGATTCCCTAGCCTGAAATGACCCACAGGTCTAGTCGGAGTAGCATATCGGACTATTCATTTAATTTGATTATTTAATGCAAAATTCTTCATCTTATTTTTTCTTTAAAATAACCCAAATCTTTTTGGACTTTTTTATGGACTTCCTTTTGTGCATTGACACCCCCAGCATGTGCGCCGAGTGCTCCAAAAAAATGTCTGTTTCATTATGGCTATAGCGTGGTCGGGAAGAAGTTAAAAAAAAAAAATGTAAAAAAACCTAAAAAGCTGTTTTGCAGATTTTTAGACAGGATTGTAATATTATAGTATGCATGACAGACTCCCTTGTCATAGGCAGGTAGCTTGATATAAGGCTACCTTTGCCTGCTGTCACTTATGCTTGCCATACACAAACAAATTTTTCCTTTGAGAATTTTCATTTTAAGAACATTCATTGTTTTTTCTAATCGTTAGAGGAGTCAAATCAACGTTCATTTTCTATTGCAGTGACAGGAACATTAAAAGGAGCAAAATAGAAAGGGTTTCTCAATCATATGAATTTTCGGACAGTCTATGTGGTTTTCGTTCAGAAATTACCTTCCTTTTAAAATTGAATGTTAAAAGCAAGTGACATTTTCAAATAAAATTTTTCTATTCATCGAAAGTACAAAGATTTTTTATGTGAATATTCTCATCCAAAAATCGATACGTGTATGGCCAGCATAAGACATTTAGTAGCAGCAGCATGATTTTTTTTCAATCACCTGTCATGATGGGGTTACACATAAATGTGTATATATATATATATATATATATATATATATATATATATATATATACACACACACACATACATACATACATATATACCCAGAAGTAGGATATACAGGGTATTTTTTAACTGGGAATCTATATGAAGGGTGGAGGTAGGGATATACATCTTTTATATTAAAGTAATGCTAAAGGCTGGGCCTTTTTTGCATGAATATAATCATTTTAAACATAATGCACAATGCTGGCAACTTTTACTTTAAATGTAATTGTAAGTAATTGTAATGCCTTATATTACCTCCAGTCTTTGGATGCTGATCTTCCCTGCATTGAGCCCTTAAATTGATTATAAACGTTGGATTTTTTTTTTTAAACAACACACTTGTCATACTTACCTTCTCTGTGTAATGGTTTGGCACAGAGCAGCCCGGATTCTCCTCTTCTGGGGTCCCCCACAAGTGCTTTTGGCTCCTCCTGCCTTCAGAGTGCCCCAATAGCAAGCTGCAAAGTATAGAGTGCCCATATAGCAAGGTAAAAAAACTTCCACCTTTAGAATCACTTTAAATCACTTCCTTCTGCCCAGGGCTACATGTCCCATGAGGCACTGGTCCTCACACATTCACATGTTCTCAGGCACTTACTGACATGTATGGACTGTGTACTGAGCTGTATGTGTGCTGCACTGTATTTTCTGATATGTAAACAAATAATGCATTCTGTATAGCCAAAATAAGAGTGATACCGTGCAAATGGCAAGTGTCAGTCAATATAGATAAGCTGTGACAAATATCTTGTATAGGATAATATACATCAGAATCACATCAATAAATATCATGCTACGCTGAAAACATGATATATATGGTGATAAAAAATTATAAAACTTATAATCAATAAATTAGTAATAAATAAATTAATTGATAAAAAGTTAATGCAAAATGCAAAGTTCAAACATCATATGAAGAATCCAGGCTGTATCATATGGGAACTCCATGTGTCATAGCTCTACTCACCCCATGTGCTCTCACACCCAGTGAAGATGTCAACTAACAGGAGGATGTGTGACTATCAAAAGAGAAGTCAAACCATGCTTGTGTGAGTAAACTCCTATTCATGGGGGGCGTGGCCGGCATGGCGGACTGAGCGGACGTGTTCCCTGAGAGCTTCTGGAGTACCGCTTGATAATTAATCCGTACACTAAGACTATATTCACCAGAGAGGCCCCCCTGGTCTCTGGATGCTTTAGAACTCCTGGCATTCAAAAGCGGGGCAAGAAACTGAAATTTCCCCCGAATATACCGGAGGTAATCGATTCAGCCTCCTGCTCCCTGAGCTCCCCTGGGTGCCATAACAATATGGTGTCGCAAACGGACCACGAAGAGGATCTGCCAGCAGCCCCTCCGGGCTTGCCTGAGATCATATTGGCTATTACCTCAGACAGCCATCACAGCCTGCCAGACTGCTTTGGCATCCAAGATAGAAGAGGTCCAGTTGGATGTGGGCCTGATGCGACAGGATTTTGACAAAATTAGATCCAGAGTGTCAGAGGCAGAGCAGCGTGTGGGCTTGGTGGAAGATACGGTGGCTGACCATGTGGCTTCCATCCGCACCCTTCAGACAAAAGAAAAAAGCCCAAGAATATCGAGCGGAGGATGCGGAAAATCGCAGCAGACGGAACAACCTCAGGATTGTGGGCCTCCCGGAGGGCGCTGAGGGAAAATCACCGGCCCTGTTTGTGGAGGACCTGCTGCGTTCCCTGCTGCCCTCCGCTCAGCTCTCTCCGTACTTTGCCGTTGAGAGGGCCTATCGGGTTCCACCCAGGCCGGGGCCGGAGGGGGCCCCTCCCCGCACATTCATCCTCCGGCTGCTGAACTTTCGAGACCGGGATAAACTGCTCAGGGCTTCTCAGGCTGCGGGAGAGTTACCTTTCCTGAACGTCAAGTTGCTATTGTTTCCGGACTATACTATGGAGACCCAGAGACAGCGCCGCTCCTTTGATGGTGTCAAGGCTGGCCTTAGAAGGAGAGGCATCAAATACAGCATCTTGTTCCCTGCGAAGCTCCGTGTTGTGGAGAGACGATTCAGTTCTTCACTAACCCTAAGGATGCTAATGCTTGGATGGAGACTTTGCCTTCATAGGAGGCCGGCGCTGGCTGACTGAAGGTAACTGGTTATCGTTCCTGTGTGCAGTATTTGTATGATGCTGGAGAAGGGGGCGATGTGTAGTGTCTGTTCCACTAGGCCCGAGCCTCTACTTCTGCACTCCACCACCTGTTATGTGTTCTGGATAATTCTTCATTGTGGGGTTGCATTGGTTGCCTGACTGCTTTGCGTTGGGCACAGCCTATACTCTCCCTTAAGTTTTATTTTTTTCCTTTTTTGAGTTTTTTTTTTTTCCTCTTGGCAGTCACCCCCCCTCGGCCGCGACTGGCGGCAGAGCAGAGCTAGAGATCCTGGACGCATGCCAGACTGATTTCCCTGGTTGTCTCGTAACCTGGTATTTTTCCTTCAATAACTCTTTTCCTTTCCCTTATTTGTTCATATTTCTTTAATTTTATTTTTAGGTACTGTTTATTATAGTAGCAACTGTTCTCTAAGTGTGTGCCCCTGCTTAGGCAGGTGAATCTCAGTTTTTGTCCTCCGGTTTGTACTACTCCAGCTCAGGGTCGAGTCTCCCTATGTGTATGTGTGTTTAGAATCCTGGTCATTTGGGATGTAGGAGACCCTGTTCCGGACACATGACCCCAACTTTGAAGTTATAGTCTATTGACTATGGGCTGTTTGGGATGCAAGGGCGCCTCCCTGTTTCGAGGTGCACGGGGTGGGGGGAGTTGGCACTTGCTGCCCTGTTTTGGGAGTTTGGATGTTACTCTTGTTTTAGTTTATGTGTTGGTCTTTTGTTTGAAATGTTTATCATATCCCGCAACATGGGAGCCCTGGGCTGGACATTTAGGCATTTCCCTTATCCCAGGTATTCAAATGACTCAGTCAAGATGAGTTTTAAAAAAAAAAAAAAAAAAAACACCTTGGACTGGCCACAATTATATACTTCCAAGCTATCGCTCTCTTTCTTCTTCTTTTCTTCTTCTCTACCCTATCTCTCTGATATTACAACGAATTGATATCACATTAGCAGTGTACCAGTTATGTTTAAATTTCTGATTTACATTATGGTAGAATATCTCATGTCGCCATCAGATTTTGTATAGTGAGTTCAAGTTCCAGACTCAAAACGGATTACTGCCAGTTGGGGGGGAACTGCTGGAGGGGTCTAATGGCCTCTTTAGGGGTTCCTTTCTCTACCACTGGGGCGGTGGCAGGACCCTGGGAGTGGGGACAGCGGGGGTACCGGGTCATCCTTAATACTTTCCCTGGGATGGGGGGACTCCTAACACAGTGTGATCCCGTTAGGGGTGTTGGGAATGTCATCCCACACAGGGAACATCAGTAACAGCCTTACCTACTGTTTCATTGGCAATTGTAAATGGATTTGAATCTCTGTTTATTATCTATGTACTTTCATAATAACAATCCCGTATTTGCAAGGGATCTGTCAATATACCTTTGTATTTTATTTTCTTCAATGTACTGCACTGCTCTTTAATAAAGCTTTATTTAAAAACAAAAAAACAAAAAAAAAAAGAAATGTTTATCATATCCCTAACTGCTAGGAGTGGTACTCATGGCTGGAATACCTCGCTGCGGGAGTCCGGTGTGTCTGTGGTCTGGGGCTACTTCTCCTTGTGGGGGTGGTGCTGGATGGCAGTGCACGGGACCCTTTGCCATTTAATATCATGCCCATATCATGACTAAGTGTTTAGTGGTGACATGGAATGTGCGGGGGTTAAACTCTGCCATAAAGCGTTCACTGGTACTTAACTATCTACAGAAGCTCTGCCCACAGGTGTGTATTCTGTTGGAGACGCATCTTGTGAGATCCCGAGTTATGAGCCTAAAGCATGCCTAGGTGGGAGCTCACTACCACGCCCCTTATTCTAATTATGCTAGGGGTGTAAGCATCTTAGTACAGAAGTCCCTGCCCTTCCAGCTTTTGAATGTTAAACTTGACCCGAGGGGAAGGTATGTACTCCTGCACGCCTTGATTCCAGAGATCCCATTTGTGATCGTGGGTGTTTACCTCCCCCCCCGGCTGACATAGATGTGTTTCATATGCTGATGCAGCAGGTGATACTTTACAATGTTGACAATGTTCTATTTGCTGGGGACTTTAATATGGCTCCGTCTCCGGAGATGGACAGACTCCATGCTTCTGGTCCTCAGCAATCAAGTATATCTCGATGGGCCTCCACCTTTCACATGACAGATGTTTGGAGACACTTTCATCCCTCGGATAGGGAATACACCTGCCTGTCTACCACATACCGATTCTTGTCCCGTATTGACCTGGCATTTGCCTCCCCGGCTCTGATGCGTAGGGTGGAGTCCGCAGAGATTCTCTCACGGGGAATTTCGGATCATGCTCCGTTATCTGTTACGGTCCGGCTCACTGATGTGGAGGGTGGGGGAGTATGGAGGCTGTCCAAATACTGGATTATGGATCCGGATATTCAGGAGGAGATGCCGGAGTCACTTTGTACCTTTTGGCTTGATAATGCGAGGTCTGCTGGGCCTCTGGTTGTCTGGGATACACTTAAGTCATGGCTCAGGGGAATATATATTAATCGCATAGCTGCAAAGAAGCGGCGATCTGTGCAGTCTCTGAGACATTTAGAGGAACAGGCGAGGATACCCTAAGAGAGTTGTCCCTACTCAGAGTAGAGCTCACTAAGAAATCTATGCTTGATAGTGCCCAGCGGGTGTTTGAATTTGGTGACAAAAATGGTAAGCTGCTGGCCTGGTTGGCCAGGGGCCAACATACTGTGACACGTATAGGTAAGCTGAGGGATCTGAATGGTTGCCCCCTGATAGCCCCAGAGGACATTAGTGCAAGATTCCTAGAGTTCTACCGGGCCCTGTATTCCTCCAGGGCAACCTATCACACTTCAGAACTGCTCCATTACCTTGACAACATTCCACTCCCCTCCCTGGAGGCGAGAAAGTGTGAGGAGTTGGATAGGGACATTTCTCTGGAGGAGGTGCAGGAGGCACTGGGGTCTATGCAATCTGGCAAGGCTCCGGGCCCTGATGGTATTCCTATCGAATTTTATTCGGTGTACCAGGAATTTCTGGCCCCTTAATTTACTAACCCAGTGTTTCTCAACTCCAGTCCTCAAGGCGCCCCAACAGGTAATGTTTTCAGGATTTCCCTCAGATCAAACAGCTGTGGTAATTACTAAGGCATTGAAACTGACCAAATCACCTGTGCAAAATAATGGAAAGCCTGAAAACATGACCTGTTTGGGCGCCTTGAGGACTGGAGTTGAGAAACACTGTACTAACCTTCTGAAACAATCTATAGATTTAGACTCCTTGCCAGAGTCATGGTCTGAGGCGATAGTGGTGTTGGTGCCCAAACCCGGTAAGGACCCTGAAGAGTGTGCCTCCTACCAGCCTATTTCTCTAATCAATGCTGATGCGAAGCTCTTGGCAAAAATTTTAGCCCGCAGGCTCGGTACGGTGATAGAGGACCTTATCCATGTAGACCAGACTGGGTTCATGCCAGGAAAGGACACAGATATCAATATCCGTCGTCTGTTCCTTAATTTAACCACCTCCCATAGTAATGGAGGGACTGGAGTCATAGCCTCTCTGGACGCGGAGAAGGCTTTTGACTCCGTAGAGTGGGAATATTTGTGGGCAGTGTTGAGAAAGTTTGGAATTGGACCTAAATTCCTACACTGGCTGAAATTGCTATACAAAGCCCCTAAGGCGAGAATTCGGGTGAATAATACCCTTTCCGATTTTTTTCTCCTCCAGAGGGGGACCCGACAAGGGTGTCCCTTATCCCCCAGCCTGTTTGCACTGGCCTTGAATCCGGCAACATCGAGGGGCTCCGGGTTGGCCCTCTGGAGGAGAAGATATCGCTCTATGCTGATGACACCTTGTTATATCTGCGAGATGCCGGTGCGTCTCTACAGGCTGCCCTGGAGACCTTTGATGTCTTTGGAAAGTTCTCTGGAGTCCGTATCAACTGGGGCAAGTCTGTCCTGTTCCCGCTTGACGCGCGGTCTAGACAATCTGCAGCACAGACAGCGTTACGATGGGTGGACGAATTTACGTACCTGGGAATTAGGGTTACGCGAGACGTCCAGTCCTTTCAGCGTCTCAATCTCCAACCCATAGTGACATGCCTCAAGGACCACTGCACTCGGTGGGCTAATTTGCCCCTCAATCTCTTAGGACGTATTAATATCCTGAAGATGATCTATCTTCCTAAATTTATCTATATTTTTAGGAACTGCCCTGTGTGGATACCCCAGTCCTTTTTTAAAGATCTCGATGGCTGCATTGAATCCTTTCTGTGGCAGGGATCCAACCCTCGCATAGCTAAGTCGACCCTCCAGCTTTCTCTTGACTGTAGGGGGTTGGCCCTGCCTAATCTGCTATTGTACTACTTTGCAGCTATGCTGGTCACGGTTAGGTGGTGGCTGGAGCAGTCTAGGACCAACGCTGCGGTCTGCCTGGAGGAGGCTATTGTAGGATCCCTCCGGGAACTGGGTAACCTGATATATAGGGGGGCCTCGGCGTACCCTTCTTTACTAACCCCTACGGTGGCTGCCCTTAGGGTCTGGAGTCAGGCTAGGAAATGCTTTCTTACTCCTAACCGGTGGTCCCCCTTCTGGCCGCTATGGGGTAACCCATTACTCCCACATTTTCGGTCAATCCCTGACCCACAAGTCTGGGCTAGATATGACATTAAAGTATTGAAAGATGTGCTGTCGGCTGGGGCTCTTAAATCATTTCAGTAGCTGGCTGGTAGACATGGCCTTCCCTCTTGGATGATATTTCGATACCACCAGCTGCATCACGCATTTCGAGTACAGTTCCCAACGCCGCCCGTTCTTGCATCGGACGGGGTTGAGGAATTACTAGCCCAGGAATCCTTAGTTAAACCTCTATCTGCGTTATATTTCACTCTCCTTAGGAAGGATTCACCAAAGATAGAAGCACTTTGGACTAAGTGGAAGGATGGGATCCTGACCCTGGATAGGGAAACATGGGAAGAGTCTTTTGAGGATAGCTCTAGGTTAGTGATTTTTTCCAGGGACAAACTAATTCAAGCAAAATTTCTACACAGAGTATACCTCACGCCTCAGAGACTGCATAGAATTTACCCGCAGAGGCCCCCGAATTGTCCGCGCTGTCAGTCTTCTGATAGCACCTACATCCACATGTTCTGGACCTGTCCTAGGCTTTCAGGTTTCTGGTCTGTCGTAATGGAGGCTATTAATGTCCGTCTGCAGCTTGATATACCCCTCTCACCTGAATTGGCTCTTTTGGGCATACAGGATGATGACCAGAGGCCTAGGTACACCAAGCTACTTGTATCGCTCCTGCTTTTTTATGCAAAGAAAGAGATCTTATTTAAATGGAATTCTAATAGGCCACCTACGGTAAGGGCATGGGAGAACTCAATCAACGCTGTAATACCCATGTACAAGCTGACCTATATCTCCAGGGGTTGTCCTCAGAAATTCACAAGAGTGTGGAAGCCCTGGACTGACCCTATTTAGGAACCTGTTTAATGCAACATATGTTATCTATCTACTCCAAAAGGATGCATTCAAAATTGTGCTGGTGACTCCCCCCCTCCCCTCCCCCCCATTCTCTCTGATCTAATGTGCCAGTTATCCTAAATAGGTGATGTGTGTCATTTTTTATGTATACAAACCATGGATTGCCTATGTGCTCACTCAATTGTTTTTCGTAACAATTTTGTATTGTATGCCATTTCTTTTTAAATAAAGACCAACCTTGCTGTTAAAAAAAAACAAAAAAACTCCTATTCATGGAATGAAGGATCTGTTCATGGACCTCCTCCCATACATTCTCTGCCATTGATGGCCCCCGGAAATAAAAAGGAGACAAAGCGCCCAGCTATTTTAGTAAATAAATCCTTTGAGGATGGTTTATTTCAATAAAAAAACACTAAAAACGCTAAAATCACAATGTGATAATAATCAGCCATAGCCAGAACTCCAAATCCCACAAAGCAATGTGGGAACACGTGGGATAGGGTGACGTCACAGCTTCTGACTCTGCCCCACGCATGTTTTGTCATAAATGACATTATTCTGTATGCATACCAACTAATTGGCTTATCAACTAATTGAGTATGAAAATCGAATCAAATATGTTAATTAGTTGTTTCAGTCCTAGTGTGTGTATTGCATTTTTGTTATTTTCTAATTTCAATATTATATTTACTAATTTGTTTTTAAATGTTTCAAAGTGACAGTGTCATTTTAATACTAATGTAAATGTGGCTCTACTCCCGTAGGAGCTGCAGGAGTTCTGTCCAGGTCTTCCCAACTTCTGCTCAGCAGCCAGGCACACTCTTTCTTCAAGGACCAGTCTAATGTTGTTTTAGTGGTTTTTATTTCTGGAGAACATGGATAGGGTTGAGGGAAGTAGAGGGATACTCCAAAGATAAGAACTATATACAACTTGAGGACTTGGTTTTCCTTTATGAGCAAGCTATAATGAAGTCCGGGCTTGAAACAAATGGCAGAGTCAAGCTTAGTAGTAGTTAGAGCCACAAGAGCAAAGTCCCTTCAGGTTCTTGTTAACTTATCCACTTGATGATGACTGTCTTCACTGTGTTCCATGGTATATCCAATGCCTTGGAAATTCTTTTGTACCCTTCTCCTGACTGATACCTTTCAACAATGAGATCCCTCTGATGCTTTGGAAGTTCTCAGCGGACCATGGCTTTTGCTGTAGGATGCGACTAAGAAAATGTCACGAAAGACCTACTAGAACAGCTGAACTTTATTTAGGGTTAATCAGAGGCACTTTAAATGATGGTAGGTGTGTACTGACTCCTATTTAACATAAGTTTGAATGTGATTGCTTAATTCTGAACACAGCTACATCCCCAGTTATAAGTGGGTGTGCACACTTATGCAACCACATTATTTTAGTGCCCCCCTAAAATATTTCAGTTTGTTTTTCAAATTTGTTGCACAGTTTATAGGTCACATTAAAAGTGAAAAAAGTTCTGAAATGATTTATCTTTGTCTATTTTTTACATCACAGAAACCTTTTAACAGGGGTGTGTAGATTTTTTATATCCACTGTTCAGTCTTCCAGCATGCCATCAGAGCCTACCTCTCTGGGAAAGGCCAGGGCTGTATCAATGTGCATAATGCTATCTGCATAGCTCATTCATAGCTCCACACCTATCATCCAAACTTCTCAAATTCCTTGCATCATAGCTCCACACCTATCATTCAAACTTCTCAAATTCCCTGCATACAGAGGAAGCTATCAGAGACAGACTGGCAGCAGCTGAGCACACAGAACAGACCTAGCTAAATAATTACACAGTTGCCAACATTGTAAAAAAAATTACAGGGACACTTTTTTGGCTGTAGGTGGAGTCTTATTATAATTAGGGGTCGGGGCATGCATTTGTAGGCGTGACATAGCAAAAAAAGAAAAATGCGGCGTGGTTTACGTGAAATAGCGGGCGTGACTTATATGGGCGTGATGAATGAGAGATGGAGAAAGAAAGGAGAAAAGAGGGACAGAGAGAGAAAGAACGAAAGAAGGAAAGAAGGAGGGAATGAGAGAGAAGGAAGGAAAGAGGGATGGAGGGACAGCAGTCCTAGATACACCACAATAGAAATGTGTATTCCAGAGTTTAACAAATCAGCAGATAAAGATACTCCAAACACCTGGTGTTAGCGCTTCAATCATCCCAGCACCATGGTTGTTGTGGTGTCAGGATGATTGAAGCGCATTATTACTATTATTACATTGTAATATAGAATGAAATCATTCAACTCACCATAATCCAGAATCAGTGGGATCCCTGAGCGTGTCACCTGCCACGTTGCCTGCCACCAGATGCCATCAGGTGCCCCCAGCAGAGTTCGTCCTTACATCAGGTGTCCCCAGCGGAGTGCCTCCTTCCATCAGGCATTCCCAGCAGAGTGCCTCCTTACATCAGGTGTTCCCAGTACAGTACCTCTTACATCAGGTATCCCCAGTAGAGTGTCTCTTACATCAGGTGTCCCCAGCAGAGTGCTCTTACATCAGGTGTCCCCAGCAGAGTGCCTAATTACAGCCTGGCAACTAAATTTACCTGTCAAAAACACACACTTAAGCCCCGTACACACGATCGGACTTTCCGATGGAAAATGTTCGATGTCAGGCTGTTGGCGGAAAATCCAACTCTGTATGCTCCATCGGACAATTGTTGTCGGACTTTCCGCCAACAAATGTTGGCTAGCATGTCTTCAAATTTTCTGCGAAAAAATGTGTGTTGTCGGATTTTCCGATTGTGTGTACACAAATCCGTCGGACAAAAGTCCAAAGTACAACCACGCATGCTCGGAAGCAGAAGCGGTCGGGCTTGTAAACTAGCGTTTGTAATGGAGAATTAACATTCGTGACGTGGCAAATTATGAAATCTCCAAATGCAGCGCATTCTCTTCTTCTTTAATGGGATAATAATGAAGCTGCTTTGCTGGTGATACTGATGGAGTTATTGCAAATGAATTTTCAAAGGCTTTTTTTTCTAGTGATATCAAGAATAATATTATTATTATTATTATTATTATTATTATGTTTTTTTTAGTTTTATTTGTGCAAGTTACCACAACACCATTATCCCCTAGTTTATAAGATCAAACTTATAAACTATTGTCCCTTGTCAATTTTACATTGTATTTTTTAAAATGTACTGTAACTGCCTACTCCCAAACTGTCATTTGAAGTAAAACACATAGCCAAGTATTATTCTACACAATTTTTTTTATTGTGCATTAAAAAAAAAAAAAATTTAGACATGCTATCTGCCAATAGAACTTAACCAAAAAGTGCATTCTATGCATCCAACAAAATAGAAAATTTACCAAATCAAATCATTATTCAACCAAAAAAATAACGTCAAAGCAATAACTCCAAGGCCAATAATAAATAACACGTTATCTCCTCCGATTCTGCAACATGTCTGGTTGACGAACGGCCGTTCAGAAACAAACTGAAAAGCGCTAAATGAAAAACGCGAAAAGAAAAGCGCGAATCAACACTCACCAAACTTCTACTAACACGAAATTAGCAGAAGGAGACCAAGGGGTGGCGCTAAAGAGCTAAAAAAAGACGTAGTACGTCTAGTACGTCACTACGTTTGTAATTGTTGACCAACATTTGTGTGACTGTGTGTATGAAGGACAAGTTTGAGCCAACACCCTTCGGACAAAATTCCACGGTTTTGTTGGCCAACAATCTGATCGTGTGTACGAGGCATAACAATTACCTAACTATCCTAGCACCTACATAGGAGGGTGTTACATTAACACATAGATATTTACTCTCTTGCAGAGTTACATAGACTGAAGAATTTTCTGCATTTGATATGTCCAATGTGATGGTTGCTTGTGTCAATATAGCTCTGCAGGGACACAGTAGTGAGGCAGTACAGTAGTGAGGCAGTGGCCAGTGAGTGGAAGCACAATGGTGTATGTGTGCAAGAGAGCAAAGAGTGATCTAGTATGTGATACAGCACTTCCGGGTAGGGGGCGTGCGCTGCCGGCGTCACGGCTGTGCTGTGATCAAACAGAGCACAAGCCGATCAGTGAGTGCCAGCCAATGGATGTCCGCTTGCAAACAATAAATAAATATGGAGTGAAAAATAATAAAACAACACAAAGTCCAAAACAAATGACTCAAGGTGCTCCAATCCAAAATGAAGAGAAGAAAAGTGCTTCGAAAAATTCAGGTGCACAACACCCCCCTTATGTGTCACCAGATCCACATAACCCCCAGCTTTTCAGTCTGGTGGGTCACTTAAGGCTTAATATGGATGTCTTTAGGATGATGGATAGGAGATCAGGTCATCAGATCCAGGATTGAACTATAATTTTGCATTAGTTGTGGTTATCTGGGATTGGAAACCTGCTATACTTAAGCTTTCTGGTGCTACTTCAGTACTCCTTGTTCACTGCTGTCTGTTACTATTTCTCTGTTTGTTCATTTCACGTCCAGGTCTCCAGCTATTCCTGTTGCCATTTGGTTTGTACATCTTTTAAAGGGATACAGGCATTGTAGCTTTTCTCATCAGAACACTGAGAGTGGAGTGTTTATTAGGAGATGATCACTCCACATTCCTCAATGGATGGTCAGGTGTCTCCATTTCCCCCCACAGGAGCATATGGGCCACCTACTTTCTATATGACAGTCTTTTGGCAATACAGCCATTTCAGTGATGCTAACATCATCATTGAACTAAACAAGATTCCTATTTGTATGACCATGTCCTGTGCAGACTGATTTTGAAAGGGAGTAACTAGTTCATTTTAAGTACCTGATGAACTCTCAGTGTTCTGATGAGAAAAGCTACAATGCCTGTATCCCTTTAAAATATGTACAAACCAAATGGCAACAGGAATAGCTGGAGACCTGGAAGTGAAATGAACAAACAAACAGAGAAATAAATAGTAACAGACAGCAGTGAACAAGGAGTACTGAAGTGGCACCAGAAAGCTTAAGTATAGCAGGTTTCCAATCCCAGATAACCACAACCAATGCAAAATTATAGTTCAACCCTGGATCTGATGACCTGATCTCCTATCCATCATCCTAAAGACATCCATATTAAGCCTTAAGTGACCCACCAGACTGAAAAGCTGGGGGTCATGTGGATCTGGTGAGTGGGGACACATAAGGGGGGTGTTGTGCACCTAAATTTTTCGAAGCACCTTTCTTCTCTTCATTTTGGATTGAAGACCCTTGAGCCATTTGTTTTGGACTTTGTGTTGTTTTAATAAATTTCACCCCATATTTATTTATTGTTTGCGAGCGCTAAATTTATATTAACCATTTCATGTTTTCCAGGTGATTATCACTTTGCGTATAGCCGTTCTGAACGTCGGATTGCTGGCAGGAAAACGCTACTTTAAAAACATGATTTTATCAGCGTTTTGCATTGCCGTCAGTGCACATTTAGCAGCGCTAGTTTTTAACTGCGTTTCTCTGCCTCTATTCAAAATCAGTGGTTCCCTATGGGAGCCCATTGATTTGAATAGAAGTCGCACCAGAAGTCGGATCATTATGATCCGACTTGCGGTGCGACTTGAGTGCTGAGGATAAAGGGGAACCCCACCACAATGAAAAAAAAAATTGACGTGGGGTTCCCCCTAAGACAATACCAAGCCCTTTGATATGGATTTTAAGGGGAACCCCCTTCGCCGAAAATATGGCGTGGGGGTCCCCCCAAAATCCATACCAAACCCTTATCCGAGCACGCAGCCTGGCCGGTCAGGAAAGGGGGTGGGGACGAGCGAGCGCCCCCTCCCCCTTAACCATACCAGGCTGCATCCCTCAACATGGGGGTAGGTGCTTCGGGGCAGGGGGGCGCTGCGCCCCCCCACCTCAAAGAACCTTGTCCCCATGTTGATGAGGACAAGGGCCTCTTCCCGACAACCCTGGCTGTTGGTTGTCGGGGTCTGCGGACGGGGGGCTTATCAGAAACCGGGAGCCCCCTTTAATAAGGGGGCCCCAAGATCCCAGCCCCCCACCCAATGTGAATGAGTATGGGGTACATCGTACCCCCTACCTATTCACCTGGGAAAAGTGTCAAAAATAAAACAAACTACACAGGTTTTTAAACTAGTTTATTAGTCAGCTCCGTGGGTCTCTTCCTTCTTCTCTGCACTCTCCAGCCTCTTCTCCCGGGCTCCGGTGTCTTCTCCCGCTCTCTGGTTCTTCTGCCGGGCTCCTCCGATATCTTCTGCTCTTTTGCCGCTCTTTTGCTAGCGGTGGCCCGGTCTTCTCCCCCCTGCTCTTCTTCCGATGTTACAGTGGGAGAGAGCGTCGTGTCATCGGAAGAAGAGCAGGGGGGAGAAGACGACAGAGAAGACCGGGCCACCGCTAGCAAAAGAGCGGCAAAAGAGCAGAAGATTGCGGAGGAGCCCAGCAGAAGAACCAGAGAGCGGGAGAAGACACCGAAGACCGGGAGAAGAGGCCGGAGAGTGCGGAGAAGAAGGAAGAGACCCCCGAAGTGGAAGAAGACCCCCGGAGCTAATAAACTACTTTAAAAACCTGTGTAGAGTGTTTTATTTTTGACACTTTTCCCAGGTGAATGGGTAGGGGTACGATGCACCCCATACTCATTCACATAGGGTGGGGGGCTGGGATCTGGGGGCCCCCTTATTAAAGGGGGCTCCCAGATTTCAATAAGCCCCCACTCGCAGACCCCGACAACCAACGGCCAGGATTGTCAGGAAGAGGCCCTTGTCCTCATCAACATGGGGACAAGGTGCTTTGAGGTGGGGGGTGCAGCGCCCCCCTGCCCCGAAGCACCTACCCCCATGTTGAGGGCATGCGGCCTGGTATTGTTAAGGAGGGGGGTGCTCGCTTGTCCCCACCCCCTTTCCTGACCAGCTGGGCTGTGTGCTCGGATAAGGGTCTAGTATGGATTTTGGGGGGGACCCCCACGCTGTTTTTTCGGCGAAGGGGGTTCCCCTTAAAATCCATACCAGACCGAAGGGCTTGGTATTGCCTGAGGGGGGAACCCCACGTCAATTTTTTTTCCATTGTGGCGGGTTCCCCTTCATCCTCAGCACACAAGTCGCACCGCAAGTCGGATCATGATGATGCAACTTCTATTCAAATCAATGGGCTCCCATAGGGAACCATTGATTTTGAATTGAGGCAGAGAAATGCCGAATGAGGCTTAACGCTCTTATTACAGCGTTAACCCTCGTTTAACACCTTTTACTGGTGTCTGGCGTTTCCAGTACTGCTCTTGAACGCGAATTTCTGGCGTTCGGAAAAAAGCCCATAAACTCCACTGCTCATTAAAGCTAAAATAGATAAAAGATAAAAACCTCCATGTGTGCATGGACACATAGGCTAACATAGAGTGGAGTTTATGGGCTTTTAATAAAATTGCCCAAACTCCAATAAACTTCAGTTTATCAGCTCCATTGTGCATGGAGCCTTAGCGTGAGTTTATATATTTAGCATATATTTTTCAATGGATGTCCGCTGTCACCCGCTGATCGGCGAGAAGAGACACAGAATAATATGCAATATAAATTGCTGATCGCTGCCATTACTAGTATAAAAATTAAAGAATAAATGGTCACTGCCCCCACCTATAACTGGCCGTTGCAGGAAGGAGCCCACGGAAGGACAAAACATGTTAAACAAAACCAAAGAAAATTTTCAGCTCAACTCACTGACCAGCCTGCAACCAACCAAATTATCCTGTCTAACAGTATGTGTTGTAAACACATGTGTAAGCTACAGAGCCACTCCACGGCACCCCAGTATTATCTGCAGTCCTAACTCTAAATTTTGAGAGTCTCCACAGTGGAAGCACATGCATTATAACGGATAGGCAGAGGGCAGGTGAGCCTGGAAGGAGCCCACCCCTCCTTAAAGGCACAGGACACACTGGACACCCAGCATATAGCACAATGGCAGCAAAGGTGTCTAGTGCATCCCCTCACCAGTATTTGCAATGCTTACGCATGGATTTGCAAATGTGTGCAAACTAAACCCTTTTTTTAACGCATACTGTTAGATAATTCAGCTGGTTGCAAGCTGGTCGGTAAGTTGATGAAGTGTGGTAATAACCCACTGTAGGGTAGAAAATCAGAGACTTGGGACACACTAAACGAAGATGAACGGGAGGACAGTTTCATGTGTACTATGACCTACAGATTTCACCTCTAACTAAAAAGCTTTATCTAGGTTTGCTAAACCTTCAATTTGTGCAATAAACGTAACTGCGTTAAGTATAACTAAAAGCTATTTTTTTTTCTTTTTTGAGTGTAGAGGGATTGGAACATCTTTTAGGTTTTAATACTGTTGGTGCCCCCTATTAGGGAGATTCACACTCTCTATTTGTCATGTTTACCAATATCATTAAAAGTAAAAGTCAAGGAAAATCACAAATTTTGTGTTGTCCCCAGAACAGAAGAAAAAAAATCTTCCAATGGGGACACGATTTTTGGTGACGGCATTCCCTCACATTGGAGGGATTTCCTCTCACTTCCTGTTTTTTGTATGGGACAGGAAATTAATGCAAATCTCTCCAATGTAGCAAAGATAGCAGGAAAAAAAAACTGACAGGGGGGGCATAACTCTCCTTCTATTATATCCAAAATGAAAAAAGTTGTGCATTTAGTTCTACTTTAATTGAATCAGCAAGGGTAGAAATATTGGATTTGCCATTGTTAATTTGTTTAAAATACATGTAAGCTCTGGGCCATCATCTGGATTCTGGCTTCATTATCTAGTGAATCACTTACCTGGAAATAACATGCAGCTTAAAGCCTGAAAAATATTCTAAGCTGTTAATTCTGCATACATGTTTTACATCAGTGACTCACTCAGTAGCGACATCAGGATGCTATTCCAGAGCTTGTACAGTTAAAAAACAGGGTAGGCAGCAACCATATCTATCATCTGTTATTAATTGTTCTTTTTTGTTTGCTGTACCTTAAAGAAAGAAAGTGAACATTTTAAAAATTAGACAACTTCTATTACAAATATTACACCCTCCCCTTAGCACAGGCACAATAGGTTTTGTTGTGTGATTTTAAGTCTCTAGCAACAGATCAATAATCTTACTGCAATTCTCACACAATCGGGAAGAACGCATGTCTGAATGCACCTATATTGATTATTTATCCTTTAAAGTAGTCCACAAAAGGTATTATTTTTTGGTTACTGGTCTTAAATCAGAAATCCCAATTTAACTTTATGCAAGTAGGTAGCTAGCAAATAATGCAGCAGTTGACAGATAAATACTGGACACTCACTGAAAACCTATTTCAAGGGGATATCAAATGTGTTTTCTTATTTTATAGTGCAGGGGACAAATGGCAATTTATTATGATTCATTCAGAAGCAAAATGCATAGAGTTAAAGCTTCAGATAATAAATAACATTTCATTTTTGGTGAAACAAATCTATGCAAGTATAGGTAGGCCTGGAGAGCCCAGTTAGCTGCTGCTTTCTTATATGTATTAGATACATAGGTGAGCGCAGAATATTGCATTAGGGTGTGCACCCCCAACCTCAAACACACACGCCTTTCTCTGCAGCCTCAGCTACATGGGGCAGTAAATGAATGGGAAGTGCTCTGTGCTGAGCGGCTTCCTGTTCATTCACAAACTGAAGCACAGTAAAGACAGTTTACTATGCTTCAGTAATGAATGGAGAAAAGGAAGGGGCCAGTAAATTACATATTTACTAGCCCCTTCCCCCGCTTTACATCCTGAAACATCCCTCGCAGTAGCGGAGGGAGAGGAGGGAAGCCAGCAGCACTGGGGGCGGTGAGCCCAGGCAGTAAGGGGAATCGGCACCTCATATAGTGATTAGGCACACCCCTGTGCACACCTATGATTGGATACTTCTATGTCAAGATCTTTCTGCTGTAATTTCCCACACTCCTACTCCAGCTTTTCCTTTTGCATTCTCAATAATATAAAATAAATAGAAAGGAGAGTGGAACCTTCTAATGGCCACAGTAGAATCCCATGCACAGATTTCTAACCAAAAGAGACCCTGAGAGATATAAGAAGCTGCCAAATGGTTTCGCTTTCCAGCGTCTACTAAAAACTTAGAGCATTTTGGGTGGACTGACTGTTTAATAACATTTTATTCACATTACACATAGGGGTTAATTTACTATAAACTGGAGAGTGCAAAAGCTCTGCATAGAAACCAATCAGCTTCCAGTTTTCTTTTGTCAAAGTTTAATTGAACAAGCTGAAGTTAGAAGTTGATTGGCTACCATGCACAGCTGCACCAGATTTTGCACTCTCCAGTTTTAGTAGATCAACCCCCATAGTATTTGTCTTTAAATAAAGCGTGATGATAAAGGATATTATTTTGCACAGCAAAATAATCTAAAAAATTTATTAGTGAGTAGAACCAGGCTGAAGAAATCTAAGGCAAAATAGGCTAATTTTACAAAGCCAGAATTATTATTTTCAGCTGAGTCCAATGAGGTTTGAAAATTACAGTCATGTGGCTGAATATAAGCATCCTCATCCTTCTTTTGAGATTCATGTACTGAGCCTAATGTGGTGTTTATCAACTAAGACCAGCAAAGCTATACTTTTACTAAATAGAGAAATAAAAGACGTGACAGTGGAAGTAATAATTGAAATATAGGACCCCTCTTCCAAAATCTTTTCTATCAAATAATTTTTTTTTTCTGCTATTTTCTATATGCATTGTATATCCCTAGTTTAATATATGCAATTTGTATAATTTCCTGTAGATGGCAGTGTTTCTCCTAGATAGAGTCATATGTGGAATACCTCCTTGAAGTTGGAAGAGCCTGTTTCCTAGCATGCAGGAGATTATGCTAGCGCAGCCGCACCATTGTACACCACTGTGAACAAACAGACAGGCAGCGTATGGGAGGGCAGCAGGGAACAACTGGCTTTGGGTTTTGCTGTGGTTGTTAAAAAAAATCTGATGTTGAGTGGCAAAGACTTTGAAATGTAATACCACCAAGCAGTTCTAATCCTTTGCGGTAAAAAAGCCTACGGTGCGTTTTGAGTGCAAAGAATGGGTTAACATCTTGTGGAAGGGCACATGTATAAATACTTTCTTGTAAAGTTTTTACTTTTATCTGCCATAAATTTTCAAGCTTAGCAAAATGTATGAGAAAACAAACAGTTTTTAACATCTGTTCACACCAATGCGTTTTTTTTTTTTTTTTACAATATATTATGACTAGGACCTGAATACTGCTTTGGTAGTGTTGCATTTTACAATTCAGTTATGAAGCCAATAGATGAAATCCTTAATTTGACACTGTTTCTATTTAAAAGAATAAAAAAAAGGATGCTCCCTGCAAAAAAAAAAAAAAAAAAAAGCAATTCATATTTACCTGTACCAACCTCCATACTGTTGATCTTTGCACTCCTGAAGAAATTAAATTGCTGGAAGTGTGGGAAGCTGAAGACTTTTTAAGAAAACGAAGATTGGCTTCATGGGTGCGAGACTGGTATGTATTCATTTCTTTGAAGGGAACACCTTTGTTTTAAAGTTTTTAAGATAGTAACAGAGTCACTTTAACGTACTGCAATGCACAAGCTCAATCCTTTATAGGGGAAAATTCAGCCTAAACTATCCAAGATAGGTGCAGTCAGTTAGTAGACTAGTTTTTGTTGTTGATAGAGAATTAAATTACCTAAAAAAATTGTTTACACTTTAGTTGAGTTGCACAATTTCAAAGCTGCATGTCAGTACGATTTCATGCACAGATGTCTATGCAAGTTGCACCTGAAATCGACAAAAATAGTCGGTGTCGTACAGATTTGAACAGTTCCATTGTCGACAATAGGGTACGACTTGTGATGAGATTTGTACCTGTCAAACTGCATGACAAGTCGCACCAGCGTGACCAGGAGCTTAAAGTCCTGCAAAGCTTTCATAGCTGCTACAAGGGGATTCTAATTTTCCTGCTGTAATACTGGAGTTGATTTACTAAAACTGGAGAATTCAGAATCTGATGCAGCTGTACATGGTAGCCTATCAACTTCTAACTTCATCTTTTTTAATTAAGCTTTCACAAAAAAAAAGTAGAAGCTGATTGGTTTTTGTGCAGAGCTGCACCAGATTTTGCCCTCTCCAGTTTAGTAAATCAACCCCACTGTGTTTTATATAATGAAAATGGAGAACTGGGAATATGTCAAAGTGGGTGAAAACACACAAAAGTCAAATTTTTAGCGGGAACATTGCTAGACACTGTAAAAAGGGATCTTATTTTAGGAGACCTCAAAACATGAAGAGATGAATGGCTAACTCAGCCCACTGGACTCCACATTTGAATAAAATATCACTTTTGGACAGACTGACACTTTAAATAGAACATGCACTATACAGTGTTCCATAGCACTTGTCCATAAATCATTACATCAGAATGTGCTAATCTTCCAAAAGCTGTTCTTAGATTTGTTCAATTGGAATGCTGCAGAATATTTTTCTTAACACTTCTTCTTTTTGCAGGTCTGCACACATGAATCAAGATCACATGCTTGAGAACAGATTTAGCCACTGCAGAAATAGTTTGTCCCCTGGGTGAGCATTACACGAATGCGATGGTCCACAAGCTCCATGGCTGCAAACATTCCCCAACTTTGACAGCCGCTTACCAATGTTAGCAGGCCACTGCTCATTTCTATGCTGCACACCGTTGACTTTTGTGTCTGATGATGTCTGGGCCTAGGCTGACACACATGAAGCAACACCCATTCATCACGGAGATGACTAACAGCTGATGAAATCTGTCAAAGTGGGTGGAGATGGTGAGTGAGGATCTCCTTCATCTTCATGCCCATGCAAAGGGCTGTTATGAGATCATGCTGGCATCACTTAATAACCAACAATGAAAAATACACAGTTTTGCGAACGTTGGATTTAATTCTGCGACACTGGTGCCCAGTGCTGGATAAATGCTACATAGAGTCAATTTTGTATAACACCCTTACATAAATCAGGAAGGTAGCAGTCTACAACATGGCATTCCTTTATCTCCTTAATAAAGTGCTGCATGTTGCATGGTTTCCTATAAAAGAATCGTGTTAGGAGCTGCAATAGCTGACTTTTTGAAAGGGCAAACTCCAGGGCCGTAGCCTTTACCACTTGGAATTATAGACATGGAGCACATACAGGACACCTGACAAATATATGCTTGTTTTGGGCCAATGACTCATGAAGGAATAAATCAAATATAATGGTAAGAATCTCAGGTGTCCCAGGCCCCAACTTTTCTCTGTGGAAAACAATATTTAGCAGTTTAAATAGTGTAACACAGCTGTTCAAATTTTTTTTTTTTAAGATTTGCTGGCACCAACTTAAACATGAAGCCCCTTGAATAAAATTGGCCAGTTTAGGCGCATATTATTTCATGTTTACTGATTCTGATACAGCCCTTAAAGAACTTAAATGGAAGTAGAGAATCATTTGTGGTGTCATTGAACTTTCTCCTTTTGGATAAAGGCCACATCATGTATAACTAAAACCCAAACATATATTTTGTTCACATTTCTTGACTTTCCTAGTGTCAAATGTCCTATTGCCTAAACAACAATCTTAAATTAATGCTTATTGCTTTCATTAGAACTTGTCTATATCCAACTCACATGCGAAATCAGGAGGCAAAAACTGTGTCTCCTGATGACTCATCAGTTAGATTGCTACATTGATTAAACTTTATTAAAGTGAAATCTAAGGTACCTACAGTCCTCGGGCCAATGTGCATGCTTGTGGCTATGGATTAAGGAGGGGGAGCACCTGAAGAGCAGCTTATCTAGGGGAAAAATAGCAACTGGACAAAAAAAATCTATACTGGCTCATGCATTGTCCCTCAAGAGTGCTTAACTAGGCTTGGTTAGGACATGGCACAAGGGCCTGCAGAACACCTATCGTCTGACCTCGTTGCAAATAAGTAACTGTTTATTTACATCTGTAGGCATCTTAAATAAAGTGAAATGCAAAAGAGAACTTTGTAAATGTTTTCTGTATATTTACTTATATCGGACTGTGGATATATTTTATATTTCCTAAGATTCATCAGTGTTTTGTAGTTTTTATAATGAACTACTGGCTGAAGGCCTTAACCTTCCTGCAGAATCTTCTCTTTGGTTCTGCTTCGGAACAATGTCATTAGCTCAAAGGATAGGCATTTGTAATATCCTCAGAACAGAAACATGGCAATAAACTTTGCAAAAATCCTTGCAATACGTGTAGTAGTAGACCCGTGAAATATAACCAGTTATCATTTTTATTTACTTTCCTTGCAGTCGGCATAAGCAGTAAAGCAACTCACACCTTCATGTTTTGTTTGAGCATCATGGGTGTAGGACTGAGACCTGCTCAACTATAGCATTCTACATGGAGGACCACAAACAGGTCCTTGTTTATCTTAATTCTTCCACTTGTTCTTAACTGTCAAAAGCATGGTGTTATCTACAAAAATAGTTTTTTTTAACACATAAAAAGTTGTTATTTTTCTGAACTTGCATTGGGAATAATCAATGTGGCAAGTTTTGATATGAACAGCGCTTAGCTGAGCAACGGCGACCTAAAGTGATCCTGTATTTATGGAAATGTGTTAATAAAGACATGGATAAAATGTTCTTTATCCCTGCAGCCATCCATTAATATTTTCAGAAGTCTAGGAACAACTATATTTTGTAGATAACACGAAAGTATTGTTTGTATATATATATATATATATATATATATATACAAACAAACACACAAACATACATTTATAAAACCTAGTACAGTGCAGATACTTGTTTATTTTACCTGTCTGATTTTTCAGTGGCTTTATCAAGCTGATGTGATTAAAAAAGACTTGAGTGTACAGAGCAAACTGAATACCTATCCATTTAAATCCTCATATAGGGCATAATTTGATTTCATTGCGTAAATCTGTGCCCTAATGAGGTGGCAAGTTAGTATATAGGCACCAAAATGTTCAGTATTTCATTCATTTTGGAGCATGACTTTTGGGTTGATATATGATTATTGCAGCTTTTGCCATGATAGTATGTAGCAACGTAACAGTAAAAGTTTTGCCTTTAGTTACCTTTAGGGGTTAGTTAAAGGTTTGGTATCTATTAATTTTTTATGTGTGCTAAAATAAGACATGGTGAAAGCCCTTTGGCCAGAACAACCACACCAGTTTTTTAGAAGCCAAAAATGAATCCATAGCTACAGAAGTTTGTGTGTGTGCATGTTTGCATGTGTATATGCATGCACATGTATGTATATAGCCTACATGTGTTGATGATATTTCATTAAAAAAAGCTCCAATTCTTCTGCCTGTATTGCTGTTTCATGTACTTTTCTTAGTGTGGATTTGTACATTATGTGCTGCATACTTTATTGTGTATTTTGCTACACATGGGTAATTTAACATCAGATCAACATGACTGCATTTTAACATAAGCAGGCAGCTGAAAAGTCAAACAAAAGTATGCATCTTGATAAAGTATTGAAAAGGAATGCTTACATTAACTAAACATTCATTCAGAAAGCAAATGCACCAGTTTTGTAAATAGGCAAAGCACCAGCACTGGGTGTGAAAAAGCAAAATAAAAAAAAACAAAAAAAAAACAAAAAACGTCCAAGCTCACACTTCCAGCGCTGTGCCTAACATAGGTAATTGTATTCTTAGTTAAAAAGAACATGGGTTTCCTTGTAATATATTATCTGTGACTGACACCCTTAAGCCCATGTATCCTGTGTGAACTGCATAATAGAAGTGTATAAAGGTGTACTTTGTGTTTAACCAATCCATTGCTGAACAGAGGTTGCATTCCTATGGGCTGATACTCTGCTAAGGCAGGGAAGGGTTAACCCGCAATCTTTCTACAAATGAGATTTGCAAATCCCAGGCGCTTCCAGCTATAGTTTTTCAAGCATGTTTATCCTGCAGCTTAAAGGCGCTTCCTGGATTCTGAGTTAGTGTGAGCTAGAATTTACGGCTAGTGCAGAATTCCTTAAATCCCTAGTTTAATTACTTCATTGGCAACAGAGAATGCTCATTCTTTACCAAATGATGCAGTTCTAGCTGAATGGGGGGGACGACGATGAAAACGGGGGGGGGGGGGGGGGGGGGCACCAGCAAGCGTGATTGATGTCCATCTTTGTACTACAAACAATTTACTCCACCTGCTGAAGTTTACAAATGAAAGTATGAAGGCATGATTGACAGCAGACCCAGAAGCCTTGGATCTATAGCTTCATATTAGCACACACAGGGTTTAAACTAATCATCACTATCCCCATACACTATAGCCATGGCTATAGCTAGAAAGGATACATTAAAGACGGGTATGTTTTTCCCCTTCTATTTCAACGCAGACCTTCTTTATAAGCTATGTCTCCTCTTTCATAATCCCCACCCTCTAAATTTGCATCATATTTTAGGCTTGCCATTTGTCCTCTTCTTTGGTCTCATTGTGGATTCCTCCTCTGGTTGTCAAAGCCAACAGTATTTTAATGCAAAAAATATATTTTTAAGGTATAAAAAGGGAAGCATTAGCGGTTTCCAGTCAAGAAAAGTATATTAATCCCTTCATTGAAAAGGATTGTGTTTTTAAATAGCTCTTATATAAGCAGACACAGCTACTCTCCTCCCAAATGAACATTATATAGTGAATTTGCAGAATCTCTAGGATTTGTAATGGATTAGAGTTACTGTTGCAGAACTTAATGTATTTTTTTATCACCTCAGTTTAAAGATTAAAATAAGTAAATATATATATATATATATATATATATACACACCCGGGCGTACATATATATATATATATATATATATATATATATATATATATATATATATATATAAAAATATATATATGAGTTTCCAGATGATAAAAGGTTGTGGACATATATATATATATATATATATATATATATATATATATATATATATATATATATATATATATATATATATATGAGTTTACCAGATGATAAAAGGTTGTGGACATATATATATATATATATATATATATATATATATATAATATGTGTGTGTATGCCCCCGGGTGTATGTGTGTGTGTGTGTATATATATATATATATATATATATATATATATATATATATATATATATATATAAAATACACACACACACAACAAACATCTCTTTTTTTAAATCTCTGAATGAATAAAACACCTGCACAGAAAAAAAATAAAATAAAAAATCTTGCGGATGACATATGCAAACAATCTTCACGATTTGTGACAGATTAAACAGATTTGCAAGCCTCTGCAATTATGTTCTACTTGATCCATTTATATCCAACATAATATGAAGCATCGTTCACTAGGATCACAGAATTTCCTTTTTATTATGCTACAGATATTTCAATAAGCAGGAAGTGAGGTTGTGCCAATGCCACACGGATTTGGAAAGAGATTGGGGTCTCAAAGTAAAACAGACTGATCTGCACAGTGGGATTGTTGGAAGGATCAAGGTGCAATTATAAAAATCTATATCTGTTTCTTTTAGGTGAATTTGAAAAAAGAATAGAAATCTGTCGCTGTATTAAAAAATGTGAAGCAAGAAAAAAAAGCTTTTGTGCTTGAAGTATATGTAAATACAATCAATAAATCTTACCTAAGCTCTAATGTCTAAATGTAATTTGAAAAGGCATTTTTTTTTTTTTTTTTTTACAGTTTTCATTTTACAGCCTTCATTAAAAACATGTTGATCCTGGCTCGAAGATCCTTGTTTAGGTACTTCCTGTAATGGGTTGACAACGGTCTGTCTCTGTCTCACAATTGTGCTTTGTCAGATGGGCTTCAGATGGAGACTACAAGTGGTACATTAACCAGGCAAAGTCCACTGTCCTCACCATTATGAATCCAGCCTTGAGAAATACATAGCAGCAGCTGGTGGAGTACATAGCACCCCAGATGTTTTCAAACTACATTTCCTATGATGCTCAACTACACTGCAGAGTGCATGAGCATTGTGGGAAATGTATCTGGGGTGCCAAGGTTTGCCATCACTGGCCTAAGCCATCTTTATGTAGAGCAACAATTCTTTTTTTCAGATCCTCAGAGAGTTCTTTGCCATGAGGTGCCATGTTGAACTTCCAGTTACCAGTATGAAAGTGTGAGAGTGATAACACCAAATTTAACACACCTGCTCCCCATTCACACCAGAGACCTTGTAACACTAATGAGTCACATGACACCAGGGAGGGAAAATGGCTAATTGGGCCCAATTTGGACATTTTCACTTAGGGGTGTACTCACTTTTGTTTCCAGCGGTTTAGACATTAATGGCTGTGTGTTGAGTTATTTTGAGGGGACAGCAAATTTACACTGTTATACAAGCTGTATACTCACTACTTTACATTGTAGCAAAGTGTCATTTCTTCAGCGTTGTCACATGAAAAGATATAATAAAATATTTACAAAAATGTGAGGGGTGTACTCACATGTGGCATACTGTACATATGAATCTTTCATACCCGAAGGGTCTGCAGTGGAGGCTGACAATCACTGTAGTAGTCAGCACTACTACAGTGACAGCTTCTTTCTTCTGGGTCCTGTGCTGAGCAGCTGCTCCACTACATACTGACCACAGGAAGTTGCTCACTTGGCACAGCCACCATTCAGAGCACGCCTTGCATTTTTTTAAATTAATGCAAAATGTTTTCTGTTTGGACAAGGTGGTGAGGGGCAGTAAAGTCACAATCTTCACCTTGTCCAATCTGAGAATGCTTTGAGAAAAATGTAAGGCGTTTTTCTGAATGGCAGCCATGCCAAGTAAGTGATCCCCTGTGGTCAGTGTGCAGCAGGGAAGCCAGTACCTAGAACATAGCTCGGGCTACTACAATGATTTACAGGTTCCTCCAAGGCCGATCAGGTGTCACACATACATACTTGCATTGTGCCAAGTTGGCCCAATATAACTATACAAAAAATATCATCCCAGGAGTTCACCGGTAATTTGTGATTTATGTTTAGTTATTATGTAGTGCATCTAGTATCTAGTGAGTGCCTGTTGGAATATACACTCACCGGCCACTTTGTTAGGTACATCTGTTCAATTACTTGGTAACACTAATTGCTAATCAGCCAATCACATGGCAGCAACTCAATGCATTTAGGCATCTAGATGTGGTGAAGACGACTTGCTGAAGTTCAAACTGAGCATCAGGATGGGGAAGAAAGGGGATTTCAGTGACTTTAAACGTGACATGGTTGTTGGTGCCAGACGGGCTGGTTTGGGTATTTCAAAAACTGCTGATCTACTGGGATTTTCACGCACAACCATCTCTAAGGTTTAACAAGAATGGTCAGAAAAAGAGAAAATATCCAGCGAGAGGCAGTTGTATGGATGTAAATGCCTTGTTGATGTCAGAGGAGAATGGACAGACTGGTTCAAGATGATAGAAAGGTAACTCAAATAACCACTTGTTACAGCCAAAGTATGCAGAATACCATCTCTGAATGTACAACACATCAAACCTTGAAGCAGATGGGCTACAGCAGCAGAAGACCACACTGGATGCCACTCCTGCCAGCTAAGAACAGGAAACTGAGGCTACAATTCGCACAGGCTCACCAAATATGGACAATAGAAGATTGGAAAAACATTGCCTGGTCTGATGAGTCTTGATTTCAGCTGCGACATTCTGATGGAAGGGTCAGAATTTGGCGTAAACAACATGAAAGTATGGATCCATCCTGCCTTGTATCAAGGGTTCAGGCTGGCGGTGGTGGTGTAATGGTGTGGGGGATATTTTCTTGGCACACTTTGGGCACCTTAGTACCAATTGAGCATCGTTTAAATGCCACGGCCTACCCGAATATTGTTGCTGACCATGTCCATCCCTTTATGACTACAGTGTACCCATCTTCTGATGGCCACTTCCAGCAGGATAATGCACCATGTCGCAAAGTTTAGATCATCTCACCACTGGTTTCTTGGACATGACAATGAGTTCACTGTACTCCAATGGCCTCCACAGTCACCAGATCTCAATCCAATAGATTCGCATCGTGCATGCGCAGCTGAAAAATCTGAAGCAACTGCGTGATGCTATCACGTCAATATGGACCAAAATCTCTGTGGAATGTTTCCAACACTTTGTTACATCTATGCCTAATGCCCTGTTGTCGAAAAATGTGTGATAGGACCTTGTTGGAAATTCGGACCGTGTGTGGGCTCCATCACACATTTTCCATCGGAATTTCCGACACACAAAGTTTGAGAGCTTGCTATAAAATTTTCCGACAACAAAATCCGTTGTCGGAAATTCCGATCGTGTGTACACAAATCCGACACACAAAGTGACACGCATGCTCAGAATAAATTAAGAGACAAAATCTATTGGCTACTGCCCCGTTTATAATCCCAACGTACGTGTTTTACGTCACCGCGTTCAGAACAATCGGATTTTCCGACAACTTTGTGTGACCGTGTGTATGCAAGACAAGTTTGAGCCAACATCCGTTGGAAAAAATCCATGGATTTTGTTGTCGGAATGTCCGATCAATGTCCGACCGTGTGTACAGGGCATAAGAATTAAGTCAGTTTTGAAGGCAAAAGGGGGTCCATCCTGGTGTACCTAGTAAAGAGGCCGGTGTGTGTATGTTTTTTTTCTGTTTTGTTGTTTATAAGAATTGTAAATAAAAGGCCCACTGATTTCTGCTTGAAAAATTCTGTAACACACACTGTGAAAAATGTATCATTGATAATATGTAGTTGTTAATTTATTATGAATTTACATTGTGAGCCTATCTATGATAAACTTATGATAAAGAACTATGCATTTTCTGTTCATCAATAAACATGGCAAGCAACCAATACATCATGTTTCTAAAATTATTCATTGTAAAATCCCAGCTGTTTCACATGATTACAGATAATAATACAAGAGATATATGTTTGACAGTTTAAGAACTTATTGGATATGACCATCTGTATTGATATATTGACACAAGAAGAATTCTTCTGCATGTACATCAGTCTATTTGCAACATTCCAAAGGACAATAACAAGAACAAATTGTAAAACTGCACATTTAGTACAAATGAGAACACATATGGAAAGGGCCCTAAACCCTTGTCCTTTCTACCCATTGCTTCCCTAACACCCTAACTGCTACAAGAACCTCTGTAACACTTCTTAGCTCTTGGGAAAGAGCCACAGCAGGGGGGTAAGGTGGGCTGTCAAAGGCCAGTGGCTGTGCCTGAACATTGTTCTTGTCCTTTACAGAGCCCAATGCTGCTAAAATGAATTTAATCGCATTTAAATTTTATTATTTTCACAATTGGACATTGGGGAGGAGGGTTAGAAAAAGCTTAGATGTATTGGAAGATTTATTCTGGTTTAGGCTGTGCTCTAAACGAAATAGCTTACATACTGTATATATACAGTATATACAGTGGGTATAGAAAATAATCACCCCCCTTTAAAATAAAATTTTTAAATTTTAAAATTTTTGCTGCTTTGCAGCCTGAAATGCAGTGTAAGTGAAAGATATAACATCAACATGTCAGAAAAAAAAATCAAAAACAGAATCACTGAGTTGGAAAAAGGATCACCCCCCTTGTGTCAGTATTTTGTTCTACTACCTTTTGCTTTAATTACAGCCTTTAGTCTGTTGGGATATGTCTCTACTAACTTTGCACATCTAGACTTTGTAATATTTCACCACTCCTCTTTGCAGAACTGATCAAGTTAAGGTAAATTTGATGGTGATCGTTTTTGGACTGCAGTCTTCAAGTCATTCCACAGATTTCCAATGAGGTTTAAGTTTGGGATCTGGCTAAGCCATGCAAGGACATTCACCTTTTTCCTCTATCGATCACTGTGTGGTCATTTTTGCTGTGTGCTTTGGGTCATTGTCATGTTGGAAGGTAAACTTTCTTCCCATTAACAACTTTCTGGCAGAGGGCAGCAGATTTTCCTCAAGAATTTGATGGAATTTTGCCCCATCCAATTTCCTTCTATCCTGACAAGTGCTCCAGTCCCTGCTGCAGAGAATCATCCACATAACAGGATATAACCACCTCCATGCTTTACTGTAGGAATGGTGTTATTAGGGTGGTGAGCTGTATTGGATTTCCGCCAGACATATCGTTTGGTGTTGAGGCCAAATAATTAAATTTTAGTCTCATCTGATCACCTTAAATGCACCTTGAGGATTCTGAGACCACATGGAAAAAGGTGTTATGGTCAGATGAGACTAAAATTTAACAACAACAAACAATATGTATGAATTGCCTCAACAACAAACGATATGTCTGGTGGAAATCCAATACAGCTCACCATCCAAATAACACCATTCGTAAGCCCCATACACACTATCAGATTTTCTGCTGATTTTTTTCCTTCAGATTTACCAAAACCATATAATATGAGGTCAAACCTTAGGAGTTTCAATTTGTATGCAATCAGGCAGGCCCTTGCACTACATGGTTTTGGTAAATCTGAAGACAAAAATCAGCAGAAAATCTGATAGTGTGTATGGGGCTTTACAGTAATACATGGAGGAGGTAATATCTTGTTATGGGGGTGTTTCTCTACAGCAGGGATTGGAGCCCTTGTCAGGATAGAAGGAAAAATGGATGGGGAAAAATAATCAAAACTAACTCCCCTCCATACACAAATTACACAAACACTAATTACACACACAGATAATATGCACAAGTTAATGTATGTTACGTGAATTGGTGCACCAACACACCAGTGGGTGGACATTGTGGTGTGCATAATGCACACCAGGATGTGTACATTATGCACTCCTAATGCTCACCCACTGATGTGTTAGTGTAACAACACATATAACGTGTAATACCTTAAAGTGGATTTAAACCCTCACATATATCCAATGAAGTGAACAGCCTCAGATGATACACAGAGATTAAACAAATCCTCCTACATAGGTTTTACATGTATATCTGCAGTCTTCAGCTTGCTATATTCTTTAGAATTCTTACATTATGTTATAATTTTTACTTCCTCATTCAGCTGTAGGAGTGTAGTCTTGTCTTACACTGTGTGACAGCTGATTGGAGGAAAGGCACACACCCCCACTCCACATAGGCAGAAGAATGGGGATACTTTCAGAGCTGTGCTGTGACAAGACAAGCTCTCTGCTAATCTATTTATAGCACCCACCCCGACACACATCTCAGGCTGGTTTTATCTCCCGTCTCAGAGAACTTCTCAGAAGTTAACATTCTGATAACAGGGGAACGAAACAGCAGAAAGACACGGGGCTTTTGAGAGAGATAAGTAAACATTACAGATATATTTCAAATTTCATGAATCAGGTTTACATCCACATTAATGTGTGTAGTGCACATGTGCATGTTATCTGTGTGTGTAATTGGTGTTTGTGTAATTTGTGTGTGGAGGGGGTTAATTTTTGTTATTTTATTTTATTTTTGTGTGCACATGTATATCTTTGCTGCAGTGCATTATTAAATTAAATTAAAATGACATTCATTCAACTCTAGGGACAGCAGTGCACTGCAATGCATTGCCACATGTTGTAATGCACTGGATTTAAATAAAAGGTATGCCTGGATCATTTTATTGCAACACCCAGCAATGCAGTGCACATACGGCACTGTGGATCGGGTTTTACCACAATGCATTACTGTGAACTCGACCTCCAGATTATTGTATGTTTGTGTACCTTTTTACCAATGTGAAAAAAGGCAGAATTTAACATTTACAAATATTTTCTATTTGTTAACTCAATATAGTTTTATCTTATACATTTAGTAGGAATTTTGTAAGTTATGTTTTGTTTATTTACAATAATTATAGTATATATTTTATAGAAAATATTGCTTTGCACAGCTATCATAGGATGTACAGAATCAGCCACACTAGTTCTAATTCTATAGGTTCTGTGCTCTCAGAAAATGTATGGTTTGGGTGATATTTGACAAACTTGTAAAGCTGTAAGTAAAAAATTGTGAAACATGCTAAAAAAGGATAAATAGCAAAAAGGGTCTGGTTCAGTGGCAACTGGTGCTCAATTTTCTTGGGGGGGGGGGCAGCAGCCAGCGGCGTCCCCAGCCAGCAAGCCAACCAGCCAACCAACCACCCACCCTGCCTGGCGCTCGCTCGCTCCATCACCATTCCCCCCTTCCGTCGCTCAAGCGCTGCAATGCTCGCCCATTGCCTGCTAGCCCCTGCACTTACCCTATCCAGGTCGCGGCGGTCGCTTCTGCTCCTGTCCAATCAGTACTTAGAACTCCTGGCCAATCGGGTCATAGGACTCCTGACCAATCGGGTCTCAGGACTTGCTTCCAGATTGGCCTGGGAGGAGAAACAGGAAGACATTAGCAAATATTCATTTGCTTATGTCACACAACTAGGTGGGCTCCGGGCACAGTGCTCTGCGCCCCGAGCCCACCCTTATTGAAGCCAATTAGAGCCGTAGGCTCTAATCATGTTCTTCTAAAAAAAAAAAAAAAAAGGAAAAACCCCATTGGAATCCATGCGTCCGGTGCCCTGCATGTAAATTAGGGGCCAGACACATGAGCGGCCCGCCACTGGTCTAGTTACTAGGGTTTAAAAGTGGTGTTCTGTTTCAACTGCCCATATATGCAATGACATACTTCCTAAACCCAGTCGGACCAAAAATGATGCATGCTCTGAAGCAAGAGGAGATGGCAGCTATTGGCTACTGGCTTTGAAATTCCTTTTTCTAGTCCCGTCGTACGTGTTGTACGTCACCTCGTTCTGGATGGTCGGACTTTGGTGTGATCGTGTGTATTCAAGACAGTTTCAGCGGAACTCCGAGTTTATTCCGTCGGAAAAACCGGTCATGTGTACGCGGCATTAGTGATCCTGCCAGTAACACACTTTCTGTTTTAGGGTGTCTCCTCTATCTGTGGAGGAGCAATGGAGACACCCTTTAACAGCAGCACTATATGGAGAGGGTAGTGTTAGATGGAGTAGTAGATTTAGACAAATGTTACATAAGTGACTAACAACTTAAAGCCCCCAGCTGACACTTTTTAAGCAGTTAGAGAAAAAAAAAAGTTTATTTTTTTGAAATAAAGGATTTAATCAAATGAATAAAAGCTGACTATTGTAATTACCTCTGTCAGTTTTAAATTGCTTGTCTCAACACTCTACTTGCCAAATTTATGCACAGCTTGGTCTGCTTAAAAATAGTTGAAAGTGTAAAAAGACAATGGCTTTCACAAGTCCTATCTCTGCTTGGAAAGTGAAACTAGTAAACTAAGCCCATGGAAAGGTAGGGAATGTCTAGCCAAAGACTGTACCAACTAGCACCAAACAAGAAGGGCAACAGGGGAACATAGATAGGGCACAAAAATAAACAGGTTGCTGTGGTAGCACAAGTGAAGAGCAAGGCCTAGCAGCAAAAGTGTTAAATGACAGCAGTGTAAGTACCTGAATTTGACCTGTTATCAGCCTCTAGCATTACTTATACAGCAAATTTCAAAGAGGGGCCGGGCTGGAAAGCAGCACATTGAGGCAATCAGTAGTGCTGCAGTGCAAGGACAAAGCTTATATGAGGAGAGGGCAGAATGACAATGACAGAGAGATGAGGTCATCAGTGTGCTGCTTCTACTTTCACTGGTCAGTCACAGGCTGGGGGATGGGGTGGAGACAAAGTAAAACTGTAACACAGATCAGTTCCCCTCCACATGCAAGACAGGACTGTGCTGTGTGGCAGTTCATCTGTATATTTTGCTGTTTGCCTGGAGTTTAGCTTTATAAAACCTTTACACACTGTTATACACCTGTATATACTTCTTCAAATGTTTACATGAAAAAAGGATGCATGGTTTACATATGTAGCGTCTCCCTGACTTCCAAGGGCCTGATGGTGACCCCCAGAGCCAGAGAGAACTGACATTCCTCCTCAGGGTGCAGGTTACTAGGCATAGTGGGTGTGGTGCAAGGTGATTGCTTCTCGGCCTTTTGGCTAAGATCAAGTATAGTATCTGTTCTTATCAGTTGCCACAGAAGGTGCTGTGCTACTCCCAAAGGGGCAGGGCTATGCAAATCTGATGGTGTAATTGTACCTGGATGGCCTGTCTCAGTAGGAGCCACACTCGGCGCTCTCAGGTCGTAGGGGCCAATGATGGTCATATCCGAGCAGGCTTGATGGGTGCTCCTGGTGAGGATGGGTGCTGCATTTGGTCTGGCCGAAGGGCTGGGTTTTCCTGGCCTTCTGCCCAGGATTGGTGTGGTCGCTGTTCCTGTCAGTGTCTGGTGGAGGAGCTGGTGCAGCCCTGAAGAGAGATCGGGGTGGTGCCATGCAAATCCACTGATCTATAGTAATCCATCATTCTAATGCCAAAAGCAACAGGGCCACCTACTGACAGAACAGAGAGACCCAAACTCAGACTTAGGAAAGGAATCAGTGGATCAACCTACCAATTAGCCAGACTAGTTACCACCTAGCACAACTAGATTTATTAGCAGCCCTATTTAGTATTAGGGTGCTACACATATATTATAATACATGGTCAAGCCAGCCCACTACTAGTGATCCCTCTCTGGGTTTGGCAGAAAACAAATCAACGTGGGCTCAATGAATTAGGTAATAAACATCTCCTGTAGCAGAAATACTTCATTTGACTACAAGGAGGTGAACCAAAACTGCAAATTATTTATGAAAGACAATACATCTTTTCTTTGAGCACATTTTTTTGAATAACTTGCTCAAAGAAGTTCACATGATTAAGGCTAGATTAAGAACAACAGGTGCTTTAACCACAGCCCAACAAGGGTCCTCCCACTTTCCATTGCTCAACTGGCAAGACATTATTATTCAATACTTGCTGAAAGTGAAATAAAGGCCATACCCCACAGCTATATTTAATAAAAGTGCTTTCATTGTATTTATTTAATGGATTGAACATGGGTAAAACTCAAGTAATTGACTGGGGCCTTTTATTTAGAAATGATGAGGCAGCAAGGAAATGAAGACATATGAGCCCCATAGAAGTCTGTGGGGCTGTAAAGCCCCTGTGAGGCCATGAGAGAGACGTCTAGTGGTGTGGTATGTAAATAAATAACATATCTAATATTTGTATGCCCGCGCTAATGTAGAAAAAAGTGTCTATTAAATAATAATAACAATAAAGTGCTACAAACTGTTACATGGGCTGCAGCTCGACAAAAAGGTGTGTGGTCCCTTTAAATATTGTATATGCAGGTCCCCAGCGCTGTCCCCTTAAATTATACAATTCATACATATACACCATAAATCATAAAAAAATAATGTTCAGTTGTCCAAAAAATCATTAAAGTCCTCCCAACAAAGTGCAATCAGTACTCCAAATCTTCTTATGTGTGATAAGGTGCCGTGGTCCCCTTTTGTGCCCTCACTCACCAAATTATGAGTGTATCTCACTTTGAAGAAAGCACTATTGCACTTTGTTGGGTTGAATCTTATGAACTAATTTTTTTTAATGATTTATGGTGTATATGTATGAATTGTATCATTTAAGGAGACAGCGCCTGGGACCTGCATATACAAGTAAATAACATAGGCTGTGACAATCAGATCTTAGGAAGTAAATATCTAGAGAAGGGGGAGTGGTGGGATCAGTTAGCTCAGAACAAAGGAGAAAAAGGTTAAGTGCACTTATTCTTTAAGGGCATAATAGGTGTGGGGGTGGGGGGCACTTTGTAATGCCCACTTACCATGGTTACCTAGGCACTTGCTTATTTTGCTTAATGGTTAAATTGGTTCTAAAGCCTGGGTGTTTTTTACTTTAATGCAGGGAATGCATTAGGTTAAAAAACACCCTACTAACTGTCCCCCCCCCTCTAAACACTCACTTGAGCCTGTCAGTGAGTCATTGCTGTACCGGCTTTAGGGCTTCTCTTTCCTCTCTCTCCTCACTGGGACTCAGGTAGCAGCAGGAGCAGTAGTGTATTTAGGTTTTCTGATAATTTTATGGAGAGGACTAAGAAGATATAACCATGCCAATGGTGCAGAAGAAAATATATAGCACAGTGAAGAAGGTTTGTGGTCCAGGATGATAGGACAGTCAAAATTAGAAGCGCCCCCCCCACAGTTGCGGAATTTTGGCCGCCCGCATATTGGAAGCATTGCGGCCGCTTTATGGGGGCACTAGACTAATTTGCCTCTCAGCCCAGTCCGACCCATGAGACTAGCGCTACACTAACAGCAAGCCGGCTAGGACTCTTTCCGTGCTGCCCCCCTGCAAAGTGCTATCCTAGGCCTGGGCCTTGTTAGCCTAGGCCAGGATACAGCGTTGAGCAGGAGCTATTGACTCCTGCCGCTCTCAGTCAAGCCCTGTGAGAAGAGAGCAGGGGGTGGGGTTGAGCAACGCTGTGTGTGTGTCAATAGACACATGCAGCCCGGCTCAGGAGCAAGCCCACAGATGTCCCCCATTGTATGCGGCTTGCTATAGGAGCACACAGAGAAGAGGAGGAGCTTGGATCACCAGCAGGGACCCAAGAAGAGGAGTATTGAGGCAGCTCTATATAAAACCATTGCACAGAACTGAAAAGTATAACATCTTTGTTAATGTAATGAAAAAAGCAGCCTTTACAATGACTTTATTTTAGCAATGTAACTATGAACCAAATAAAGACATTACATGACAGACTCAAACATGGAATGACATGCCACCACGAGATTGTCCTCTATGGGCAACACTTTCATTTTTCACTTGCTTTGTGTTTTTGTGCAATACTCCCTAAGGGCTTATTTGAAGGAGTGGTAAAATGTATATGAAAGAGGTGACAGGCAGCAGTCTTACTGCCTTAGAAATAGATGATTTACTCTAGAAAACAATTGCAGAGAGCCTTTTATATAAAAAATACAAAAAAGGGATGTGGTTTGTAATGCTAAAATAGATACATTTAACAAACTAAGCAGCACAACTTCATGCATTATGTAAATTATCCCCACAGTGCTCTATTTTTCCTACAGGATAGAAATTGGTTATATTAAACAAAAAGCTCTTATCGATGATACTAGGTAATATGTGGCAATAATGCCTTTGTAGTATCTGTAAATAGATTTGTCAGCCTGACATTTACAGCACTCAGAAATTAAACTGTAGCTGTTCAAAACTGTTGGGTGAAACCTTTAACACACGGAGATCCTTTATAGGGGAAAAAAATGGTAGCTATGCATTATATGTTGATATAATTAAATTATTTTAAAAAATGACATTTTTTTTTAAAGTTACCTTGAAACCCTTCCAACTCCACAGTGTGAAATCAAGTGCTTACACAGATTTACTGGCACCACATTAACAATATCTGTTCCTGTTTGGCACGCTCTGGCACCTGGCATAGCTCTGTGATGGAGACTCTAAGCCACAGTTCCCCTAGGCTGGCATAACTTTGCTCATTTAGTCTAAATGAATACATTAACGGTGACTCTGTAGCTGCAGGTGGGTATCACTGTATCAAATTATTTCACAAGCAGAACTATTATTGCATTTGGTCTTACCCAATAAAATCAGTTCTAGTCCCTCTTGACTAGGGTCATTTCCCTTCACTAACTACAAATCTCACACATGTTCTCTCATTGGAAACTCTTTCTGTTTCGCTATGTTGTAATTTTATTCGGTTGTCCCTTAACTATTGCACTAATAAAGTATGTTAAATTGTCAAAGTGATTTTATTAGGACAAATCAAGGAAACCCAATGCAATTTGTACACTTTAATATGATATTGAAGAACCAGTAGATAAAAAAAAAGTTCATTCATAGGCCACAAATAAAATTTAGTACAGCCCAGCATTTCCCATGAAATAAAGATTTACAGTATGTTCCAGCTTAGGTAAGTGTGTGCCAAAATAATTTAGAGCTATCCTACAGAAAAATAGTTTGGCTAATGATTCAGGGATATAGATTTTAAATTGTGCATAATAGAAACATCCAATTAAAGAGTCAGACCACTATAACCTGATATTGCACTTAAGTTTTAAAGTCTGACCATCTGCAGTAGGCTTTTCAAAAGGGTGTACATAGTTACATAGTTAGTCAGGTTGAAAAAAGACACAAGTCCATCCAGTTCAACCATAAAATAAATAAATAAATAAAATAAAAAAATATCATACAATCCAATATACCCAATTCTATACCCACAGTTGATCCAGAGGAAGGCAAAAAACCCCAGCAGAGCATGCTCCAATTTGCTACAGAAGGGGAAAAAAATCCTTCCTGATCCCCCAAGAGGCAATGGGCTTTTCCCTGGATCAACTTTACCTATAAATGTTAGTACCCAGTTATATTGTGTACATTTAGGAAAGTATCCAGGCCTTTCTTAAAGCAATCTACTGAGCTGGCCAGAACCACCTCTGGCGGGAGTCTATTCCACATTTTCACAGCTCTTACTGTGAAGAAACCTTTCTGTATTTGGAGATTAAATCTCTTTTCCTCTAGACGTAAATAGGGCCCCAGCGTCCTCTGCGATGACTGTAAAGAGAATAACTCAACACCAAGTTCACTATATGGACTGTATAAACCCATGAGAATGGAATGTGAAAAATTATTGCGCTAACCTGTGTGGAAAGAAAAAAGGAGCTGCTACACATGAATGTGACAAAAATTCATATAAAAGTGAAAGTTGAAAATGTAGCGCTTAAAATAAAACAAAATTAATGAACTGTATAAACCCATGAGTTACCATGTATATGAAAAAACAATGCCAAATACCATGTGTACATAAACAGTGGTATTTGGCATTGTTTTTTCATATACATGGTCACTCATGGATTTATACAGTTCGTTAATTTTGTTTTATTTTTAGCGCTACATTTTCTACTTTCACTTTTCCAATTAATTTTCAGACCTGAAAATATTCCAAATTGTTCTATCGTGTGGAGTGCATTTCTTAATGATGGGCCCGAGTCTGCCAGGTATAATAGCGTATCATCTGCATACATGCTAATTTTTTCCATCAGGGAACCCATTTCAAGTCCTTTAATTTCTGGGTTTGTTCTAATGGCTTTTGCCAAAGGTTCAGCCGCAAGGGCATAAAGTAATGGGGATAGGGGGCAGCCCTGTCTTGTGCCTCTGCTGAGGTCGAATAACCCAGATGACCATCCATTAGCTCTGGCCTTGGGTGCCTGGTATAGGAGTTGAACCCATTTAATACATTTTGGTCCAAATCCGTAGCTCTCTAAACATTTCCAGAGATACCTCCACTCTACCGAGTCGAAGGCTTTCGCTGTGTCTAAAGTCACAACAACCCTTGAACCGACCTCCTCGTGTGTAGCTTGTAGGTTAATGTATAGTTTTCGAAGGTTAAACGATGTGTTTCGTCCAGGCATAAAACCAGTCTGGTCTGCGTGTATTAATGTTAATATTACTTGATTGAGTCTGATGGATAGTACTTTGGCAAGTATTTTGAAATCAACCTGTAGGAGTGATATTGGGCGATAAGACTCTGGGAATCCCAGATCTTTGCCGGGTTTGGGAATGAGAACTATTGTGGCCTCTGTCATAGATGGGGGTAAAGCTCCAGTCTCAAATAGATGATCATACAACTTTAATAGTTTAGGGGTTAGAAGTTCACTGAATTGGGAATAGAACTCTATTGGAAGTCCATCCGAACCGGGGGACTTGGACCTAGCAAAGCTAGCCATGGCAATTGATATTTCGTCTGCTGTGAGCGGTGCTTCCAATAGTTCTATCTGTTTTTCTGTTAACTGTGGAAAAGTTACCTTTTCAAGAAAAAGAGACATGAGGTGGGTCTCAGTGGGGGCTGTCATTGTGTATAAGTCAGCGAAGAAGTCTCTGAACATTGAGGTTACTGTAGGTGGGTCTGCAATTTTTTGTCCCCCGGGACCATGTAACGTGATAATCACAGGAGGTCTATCTTCGCTATGTGCCAAGTATGCCAGTAACTTTCCCGCCTTTTCCCCATGTTCAAACATTTTCTGTTTGGAGAAGAATATTTTTTGTTTGGTTTTCTGGTACTGTAACTGGTTAACCACTCTAGTCTATCATTTGAGCTGTTTCTACTTTCACTTTTATATGAATTTTTGTCACATGGTATTTGGCATTGTTTTTTCATATACATGGTAACTCATGGGTTTATACAGTTCATTAATTTTGTTTTATTTTAAGCGCTACATTTTCAACTTTCACTTTTATATGAATTTTTGTCACATTCATGTGTAGCAGCTCCCTTTTTTCTTTCCACACAGGTTAGCGCAATAATTTTTCACATTCCATTTTCACTATATGGACCCCTTATATATTTGAACATATTGATCATATCCCCCCTTATTCTCCTCTTCTCAAGAGTGAATAAATTCAGTTCCTCTAATCTTTCCTCATAGCTGAGCTCCTCCACGCCTCTTATCAGTTTGGTTGCCCTTCTCTGCACTTTCTCCAGTTCCCCCAATATCCTTTTTGAGAACTGGTGCCCAAAATTGAACTGCATATTCCAGATGAGGTCTTACTAATGATTTGAACAGGGGCAAAATTATATCTCTCTCTCTGGAGTCCATAGCTCTTTTAATACAAGAAAAGACTTTGCTCGCTTTGGAAACTGCAGCTTGGCATTGCATGCTATTATTGAGCTTATGATCTACCAAAAACTCCAGATCCTTCTCCACTATGGATTCTCCCAGTTGTACTCCCCCTAGCATGTAAGATGCATGCATATTCTTAGCCCCCAAGTGCATAACTTTACATTACTCAACATTAAACCTCATCTGCCACATAGTCGTCCAATTAGACAGTGCATTGAGGTCGGCTTGTAAATTGGAGACATCCTGTAAGGACGTTATTCCACTGCATAGCTTGGTGTCATCTGCAAAGACAGAAATGTTACTTTTGATCCCAGTCCCTATATCATTTATAAAGGTATTAAAAAGTAAGGGTCCCAGCACTGAACCTTGGGGTACACCACTGATAACCCTAGACCATTCAGAGTAATGCCGCGTACACACGAGCGGACTTTACGGTAGACTTTGCCCGGCGGACTTTTCGACGGACTTTACGACGGACTTTCTGAATGAACGGACTTGCCTACATACGATCAACCAAAGTCCGTTGAATTCGTACGTGATGACGTACGACCGGACTAAAATAAGGAAGTTCATAGCCAGTAGCCAATAGCTGTCCTAGCGTGGCTTTTTGTCCGTCGAACTAGCATACAGACGAGCGGACTTTTCGACCGGACTCGAGTCCGTCGGATAGATTTGAAACATGTTTCAAATCTAAATCCGTCCAACTTTTGAGAAAACATAGTCCGCTGGAGCCCACACACGATCGAATTGTCCGACGAAATCCCGTCCGCCGGGCAAAGTCTGCCGTAAAGTCCGCTCATGTGTACGCGGCATTTGAATCATTAACCACTACTCTCTGAACTCTGTCTTTTAGCCAGTTTTCTATCCATTTACAAACTGATATTTCCAAGCCTGTAGACTTTACCTTACACATGAGCCGTGTGTGCGGAACTGTATCGAACGCTTTTGCAAAATCCAAGTATAACACGTCCACCGTCACCTCTCTGTCCAAGGTTTTACTTACCTCCTCATAAAAAGAAATCGGGTCTGTCTGACAACCTCTGTCTATCGTGAATCCATGCTGTCTGTTGCTTAAAATTTTTTTTTTCCAGCAAAAACTCATCTATGAGGTCTTTTATTAAATGCTCCAGTATCTTCCCGACTATCGAAGTTAAACTAGCAGGTCTATAGTTATTTGATGGATACTAGGTGTGTCCACCTAGTTAATTTTTTTTAACAAAAGACAAAAATGAAGAAGGTGTCTGCCTTTGAACTAGGAGACATAACAAAAGACAGTGGGGCATTCAGCTCTCCAGGGTTTGTTCACAATTGAGTTTTGGATTGAATGATTCTTTAACCCCAATAAGTATCAGATATGGGATATGTCATGGCAATCAAATTATTAAAGAAAAATTACCTGGCTGCAATAACCACAGCTGCATTGAAAAATCTAGGCAAACTTTTTGCAGACGTTTTGGAGGGCTAAAAAGCTATCTGAACCATTTTATACAGTGAAAATATTGCCAATTCCCTTACAGCCCCTGCTTCCTAGCTTTCTAGGAATCACCCTTGGTTCCGTGACCTATCTAGGTCCTGTTGGTCCACTGCTTTTCTGCTGGTCTCCATTTACAGATGGCCCCCTCCCACTCCTGATTGGCTACAGGCATGATGATGTCAGACTTTTAGAAACCAATGAAAGGACAGCAGGACAAATAGAAAGAGTAAACTTCCCAATTGGGAACACAGTGAGTGATAAAAATCTGCCAGGGGTTCTAGATGTCTATTCAAACCTAAAAGTGCATGCTACTAAATAACTTCATTTTTCAACCTATATACCTCTTATGGACTCCAACAATTTTTCCATTTTAGCTACAGAGCACATTCTTTTGGCAATCAATTTGTCATTTCTTATGATACTAATATAATGGTTCAACATTTTATTTTATTTTCTACATACTCAAAAAAAACAAGAAAAAAAAAAAATCACACAAAATTGAATCCCACTGAATTCTACAGTGCCTTGCAAAAGTATTCACTCCCTTAGCTTTTTACCTATTTTGTTACATTACAGCCTTTAGTTCAATGTTTTTTTTAATGTGCATTATATGTGATGGATCAGAACACAATAGTCTAAGTTGGTGAAATAAAATTAGAAAAATATATACATAAAACTATTTTTCAGAAATAAAAAAATGATAATTGGCATGTGCGTATGTATTCACCCCCTTTGTTATGAAGCCCATAAAAAGCTCTGGTGCAACCAGTTACCTTCAGAAGTCACATAATTAGTGAAATGATGTCCATCTGTGTGCAATCTAAGTGTCACGTGATCTGTCATTACATATACACACCTTTTTGAAAGGCCCCAGAGGCTGCAATACCTAAGCAAGAGGCACCACTAACCAAACACTGCCATGAATACCAAGGAACTCTCCAAACAAGTAAGGGACAATGTTGTTGAGAAGTACAAGTCGGGGTTAGGTTATAAAAAAAATATCCAAATCTTTGATGATCCCTAGGAGCACCATCAAATCTATCATAACCAAATGGAAAGCACATGGCACAACAGCAAACCTGCCAAGAGACGGCCGCACACCAAAACACACGGACCGGGCAAGGACAAAATGACACGTTTTGAGTTTGCAAAAAGGTATGTGGGAAACTCCCAAAATGTATGGAGGAAGGTGCTCTGGTCTGCTGAGACTAAAATTGAACTTTTTGGCCATCAAAGAAAATGCTATGTCTGGCGAAAACCCAACACATCACATCACCCAAAGAATACCATCCCCACACTGAAACATGGTGGTGGCAGCATCATGCTGTGGGGATTTTTTTCAGCAGTTGGGACTGGGAAACTGGATAGAGTTGAGGGAAAGATGGATGGTGCTAAATACAGGGATATTCTTGAGCAAAACCTGTACTACTCTGTGTGTGATTTGAGGCTAGGATGGAGGTTCACCATCCAGCAAGACAATGACCTCAAACACACTGCTAAAGCAACACTTGAGTGGTTTAAGGGGAAACATGTAAATGTGTTGGAATGGCCTAGTCAAAGCCCAGACCTCAATCCAGTAGAAAATCTGTGGGGGTGAATAGTTATGCACATTGACTTTTTCTGTTATTTTGTCCTATTTGTTGTTTGCTTCACAATAATAAAAAAAAAAATCTTCAAAGTTGTGGGCATGTTTTGTAAATTAAATGATGCAAATCCTCAAACAATCCATGTTAATTCCAGATTGTGAGGCAACAAATGCCAAGAGGGGTGAATACTTTTGCAAGGCACTGTATGTGGACAAATCCTGTTGTTTAATTCTTACCATTTTCATGGCTAAAAGGGACACAAATGTCAAAAAAGACAGAGAAAGGGACTGATGACAGAGATTACCCAGTCCCTTTCTCTGCAGCCTTAGCTGCACTGGACTGTGAATGAATGGAAAGTGCTCTGTGCTGAGTGGCTGTTCATTCACAGACTGAAGCATAGGAAACACAGTTGTACCGATCACTTACTGTGTTCATTTAGAAAAGGAAGGGGTTGGTAAATAACAAATTTACCGGCCCCTTCCCCTGCTCTCTATCCTGAAATTTCCCTCTCCCCCACGGAGGACGCTGGGAGCACATGGAGCACCGGGTAGCCAAAAGAGGAGGAACAGGAAAAGGAAGGGCAGCAGGGATGGTATTTACTGGTTCCCTCTGCAGCCCCTGAATGCCAGCTTGAGGAAGGAGAGGAGAGGTGGCTGAGGAAAGGGGATTGGTACTAGTAAATGCCACCCCCATTGTCCCCTCTTTCCAAATTCCAGGGGTCGGCAAGGAAGGACCGCGGTCTGCCCATCACCTACTTGTGATCTACAGGTAAATCGCGATCAATGGTCTGCCGACCCCCCGATTTAAATCATTTACGTAAGGGCTGCCTTAATGCTGTATGTGGTGTTACAGCACAGTACGATTTTCAAAGACATTCTCAGCAACAACTCATGAGAGAGGATGAATCTGCCTACTGAGGGCACAGACAGCAATAAACCCTGACAGCTGTTTTAATTCCTCTCCACTCTATCCAAAACAACATTTTTTTTTTAGTTAGTTTTTAAGAGGCTAAAGCAGGATAAAATTGGCTAGCAGCAAGGCAGTTTTAAATGGAGATAATAGATGCATTTTACATTGAGGAACATTATTCTTAAATTGTTCAACAATTTTTAGAGGCAGCTTTTTACAGACTGGTGAACCTCTTTGCCCATCTTTACTTCTGAGTTACTCACACTCTCTATGATGTTTTTTTTCAACCCAGTAATGCCACTGACCTGTTACCAATTAACCTAATTAGTTGCGAAATGTTCTTCCAGCTCTTTCTTTTTAGTGCCACCTACTTTTCCAGTTTTTTGTTGCTCTGTCCCAACTTTTTCAAGATGTGTTGCTGCCATCAATTTCAAAATGACCTTTTTTTTTTAAATGGTCCATTTTCTAAGTTTAAACATTTGATATGTTTTCTATTTTCTTTTATGAATAAAATATGGATTTACGAGATTTGCAAATCATTGCATTCTGATTTTATGTAGATTTTATACAACATCCCAACTTTTTTTGGCTGTAGTTATGGCTACACTGCAGATTAAAAGAAAACATGTTGTACTGTTATTTGTTATGCTTGTAATGGCGCTAATGATATGTTTCTGGTACACTGGCAGCAAAATTATTGGGCAATGCAATTGTGACCGTCAGTGCAGCTGCTGCTTCCCAGTTGACAGCAATGAGTCTGCCTGCATAGGGATGCATGGAACACCTGTGTGGGTAAACTCAGCCCTCACATGGGGTATGGATTCATACGCCCCATGTGAATGAGGCCTAAACAATATTTGTTTTTTCCAAAAATATTCCATACACATTCACTACTTAATGGCCCTGTAAACTATTTTTTCATGAAATTGTTCCTTACTGTGTTACTCCTTTTCTCCCTCACATCCTCCATTTGTTTGGAACAAGTACCCAGATAGCAAGCAATTGAGCAGCAAGTTTGATAATGACTTGCTAAGCTACTTGCCAGGCTACACGCGTTTGTTGCACAATTGCAGCAAGTCCGCATTGCACGACTCCAGATCGACTTTCTTTGCAAACATTCTGCAAGTCTGCTGCAAGTTCTGGTTCAGTTATGTTGTTGTCATCCTGCCACAGTGGTCACTGTGACTTGCAGAGCTCTTGCTGTAGACTCACCACTGCAACTTTGCTCTTGCTAGAGACTTACCATGTAAGTTTGCTACAAATTGGAAAAGTGTCAACTAGAACTTGTGCTTCAAGTGCTCTGCAAGTGTAAAACTTGCCAGTGAAAATGTGCAACAAGGTAACAGGCTTACATTTCAACATCGCCACAAATTTATGGCAAATTATCCTTGTTATCTGGGGCATTCCACTTGGGAGCACAGCCTACCTTTCCTCCAATAGTCAGACTTGTTCTGACCCCCCCCCCCCCCGCACATCTCTTCACAGGGAAGATAACTGTTCTGCTCTTTCTCTACCTCCTGCTGACACCTTCCCTACAGTCTCCACCCCTCACCTCTCTAAGCCCCATTTGCTGCTCGTGTTATCATTTATGAAAAAAATAGAATTAAAGCTATATAGAAATTATATATATGCCTTAAAATGGTAGAAAAACCAAAAGAAACATTTATTGTATATTATTATATTGCAGTTTACCAATTCTTAGATGTGATGGCTGCATTTGTTTTTTCCCCCCTTATTTTTACCTAATGATCTGGCCAGTCTGTTGTTTTTTAACAAGCTGTCCTGTCCTGCAGCTTGCTTAAAAAAAAAAAAAAAAATGCAGCCACCACATTTTAGGACTTGTAAGCTGCAACACGTTACAAATGTGGTTTTGGGATCCATACCACTTTAATATGACAGCTTATCTGGCGTTCCCCTTAAATCTGTTGTGTATTTCCAGTTATTAATGTATTAAGCAACAGACTTCCTTTTCTGCTGCACAGATGATTTCAATGCTTCAATTAAAGAATATCTAAAAATTTCAAGGCACGAGCCTGGCTGAAAATATCAGCACCACATCCCTACAATGACTGCAAAAACCCAAATATAGAAATGTGGGGCTTTAATGGTGCTGAAGATCCCCTCTCAGAATTAATATCAATACATGTATAAAGATATATTTTTTTAAATTACAAATAGAGCTTAAAGTGATTGTAAAGGCTTGTTTTTTATTTTTAAAAAAATAACAAACATATTATACTTACCTCCACTGTGCAGCTCGTTTTGCACAGAGTGGCCCCGAACATCCTTTTCTGGGGTCCCTCAGCGGCTCTCGTGGCTCCTCCTTACATCAGATAACCTTGCACGCTCCCGAGTCCAGCATTTGCTTCCATAGAGATGAATGCCGGACTCGGCCCCGCCCCCCTGGTGCTTGCGTCATTAGATTTTATTGACAGCAGTGGGAGCCAATGGCTGTGCTGCTATCAATCTAGCCAATCAAGAGCCGGGACCCCGTGGAGAGAGGGACAGCGCATCCCCGCCAAGGGAAATAAGGGGCTCAGGTAAGTAAAACGGGGGGGGGGGGGGGGCTAGGGGGTCGGTCACTGACAGGTGTTTTTGGAATTCTCATCATAGGATGCATTAAGGTGAAAAAACACGAGGGTTTACAACCCCTTTAAAAGGACAAATTGGGGGATATTATCCCATTAAAAACAAAAATGATATCCACACATAATACTCCAACCAGTATACCCCTGAAGAGAAAGATTCTTCCCTATGTATAAACCATACATGCATTTATTGATGAAGTATATATCAATTGTAGTAAACATAGCACATATCAGAGCAGGAAAAGATGGTTCATCCCGACGTGTTTCGCCTGGTCAGCTTCTTCAAGCGTTCAGGTTGGTGCGTGGTTAGAAAGAGACCAACAGATTAAAAAAACAGAAAAACAGATTATCTCAGGAGTATTCAAGAGGTTCACACATTCCCCCTCCAACACAGCCACAGCCTCTCTGACCCATTTGTCTGCCCCTACCTGTGCGCCATCAATCTATCTGGCTGTGTTGGAGGGGGAATGTGTGTGTGCACCTCTTGGATACTCCTGATATAATCTGTTTATCACACTGATCTCTTTCTAACCACACACCCCCCTGAACCCTTGAAGAAGCCGATCAGGCGAAACACGTCAGGTGGGCCATCCTTTCCTGCTCTGATATGTGTTATGTTTACTACAATTGATATATACTTCATCAATATATGCATGTATGGTATATACATATGGAAGGACCTCTCTCTTCTGGGTGTACTGATTGGAGTATTATGTGTGGATATAATTTTTGTTTTTAATGGGATAATATCCCCCAATTTGTCCTTGTAAACTCTATTTGTAATATAAAAAAAATATCTTTACACATGTATTAGTATTAATTCCGAGAGGGGTTTTAGCACCAATAAAAGTCCCACCTTTCTATATTTGGGTTTTTGCAATACAGTATCTAAAAAAAATGTAGGTTTCAGAATTATTTTAAAGTATAAAGTATAAAGTAAAGGGGTCTGTTTTCCAAAACTTCTAAATTTGTGGAATAATCTTTTGAAAGTGAACAAGGCTTTACCTTCACAAAAAAATAAACCTCTGTATTTGCAGTGATGTAATTCAACTAGCAGCTTTTAACCACTCTGCACTTTGAACATAATGACAGTGATGCTGGCTGGGTAGTGGGAAACACAAATAAAGTAGAAATAGCACAAAAATGGTCAGAATTTATATTTTCTTTAATAATATATAGTAGCTATGTGTTGAAGGAGTTAAGCACAATCTTTCAAATACATACACTGGAGGCCAACACTGACTACAGTCATGTCTAATAATTTGTAAGCTGTCACATGAACATTAACATCCCTAGTATATGCCAGCTTTGCAGGCATACCATATATAAGCGTGTCATCATATTCTTAGTGCTTCAATGTATAGTGCCTAATGAACCATATATAGAAAAAGGAGAAAAGTCTCTTCCGCCTGCAATGTCTATGGAACATGCTGCCTCTTGCTCTAGTTCTCAGTACCACAATGTGTAGCACAGATAACCCAACTTGAAGAATGAGAACTATGACAACAAAAATGTGTCAAAAATTGGTAACTATGTATGGAAGCACAATAAAAAAACACATGGTTCTAGTGAAAAAAATAAACTGTAGTGAAAATATATAATGTTTTAACCTCCCCTTGCATAAACCAGGCTTTTTCACCTTCTGCAGCACCATTAAATAATATTGGAAACTCTGTCCCACTGCCGTCATCAATGCAAGACATAGTGAAGTGATAAAAATATATTGGTTCCCATAGAGAATCATTGCATTCTGCAGTTGAGTCTCAATACCAAGAAAATACCAGAGACTGCCACAATCCGTAGGGCTACTAAACATAAGTCCTACAGCCATCACAGCCAGGGCAACATATTATATCTAGACTGCTAACAAATGTGCTCTGAAATTCACACAGTAGGCTAAATTTACAATACATAAAGATAAGGATTCTTTTTTTCAACAAAGTATTTTTTGCAGAGTTCAATTATATTTGAAAATTATAGCCACGTGGGTAATATAACGACCCTTATTCTTGGGCTAAGCTTTGTATATTAAGCCCACTAACTCAGTTCTCCTTACACTTGATTGGCTACTAATAAATTGAAGAATTCAGTTTAAAAGGTTAGTTCCTCTTTATCAAAAATTACCAAGGCAGGTAAGGGGTGTTTGTAAAAGCAAGCCATGCAGCTGTGACTATAGTTAAATAATGCCTTTGTTATAGGTGTAGGACATCTACGGACCTCCAGAAGCCTGGCTAAGAAGCTCCCAGAGATGACATAATCCCTTCCTATTTTGTTGCTAAGGCATTTGCTAAGACACTCCCAGCTGTTGCTGCTTACCCCCACCGTCACAGGAGCAAGCTATAAAACCCCTGCACATGTGTGATCCACTCTCTCTCCTGATGCAGCATTGCTGAGCTCATAAATGCTGCAACAGGGGAGAGAGAGGGGGTCTGAATTGACTGGGAGTGTCCTAGTAACATCCTAGCAGCAAGGCAGGATGAAATGATGCAATTGCTGGGAGTTTTTCAATCCTGCTTTGGGAGGTACGTAAAAGGCCTATAACTGTAGCAAGGCATTATTCATCTTTAGACAGAACTGCAAAATCTTTTTTTTTTAACTAGAAGAGCCCCTTACCTGCATAGGTGTTTTTTGAAAAAAGGGAATTAACCCTTTAAAGGAAACCTGTACTGTAGGAACATGGAGGCTGTCATGGCTGACTTCTCTTCATGAAAATGCTGGTTTGCCTGCTTGTGATGCAGATCACATAGTTTCAATACATGTCTCTGACCTAAAAGAAGTATGTATATTAGGGGCTTGGGTTCTATTAGTCTGTGTAATCTGCATACTATACTACAGCTGTAGACAGCCTTGGCATTGGAATCTCCAGAACAGGTCTGCAATAACAGCCTTTACATTTTTGTGAGTATATGCTTTCTTTAAGACTGGCTGATGTGTTTGAGAAAATTGTAACTAACTAAACCCTATATAACCACACCAAATATGGCCACCAGTAAGGCCTGACGAAGGAGCACGCATGCTTCAAATGCGTGCCTTTGCCACGCCTCCTGCCCTCCTCTTGATGACGCCTTGACTGTGCACCCTGTACACACGGTCACACAAAGTTGTCGGAAAATCCGATCGTTCTAAACGCGGTGACGTAAAACACATACTTCGGGACTATAAACAGGGCAGTAGCCAATAGCTTTTGTCTCTTAATTTATTCTGAGCATGCGTGGCACTTTGTGCGTTGGATTTGTGTACACATGATCGGAATTTCCGATAACGGATTTTATAGCAAGCTCTCAAACTTTGTGTGTCGGAAATTCCGATGGAAAATTTTTGATGGAGCCCACACACGGTTGGAATTTCCGACAACGAGGTCCTATCACACATTTTCCGTCGGAAAATCCGACCGTGTGTACAGGGCATTAGAGCTCTGGATACCACCAGCACAGCTGGGACTGGGGACTGCATGGCCTGCAGAGATCTGAATGGATTCCATACAGCGAGGTTCACTGCTTTACATGTGCATGATTATTTTTATTTTGTGAGTTATTTAACTTTCATTAAATCTTGTGCATTTTAATACCACACTCAGATTGGCACTGCTGCTTTCTCCTTATATCTGTCTATAGAGCCGCTTCCTACTCTGACAGCTGGGTGCCTACATATTCAGAGTGTCTCTGGGATCCCACAACACTAGGATTAATATATGGACTTTTATTTACTCTTAAACCTTGATACTCATTTGTTATAAGACGTTGGTTAAGTCAACCCCATATTAAAGCGTAATTCCACCCAAAAATGGTACTTCCACTGTCCAGATTCCTCCCCCCCTCCGGTGTCACATTTGGCACCTTTCAGGGGGGAGCAGATACCTGTCTAATACAGGTATTTGCTCCCACTTCTGGTGAAAGATCGCTGCAGTATCCGCAGCAATCTACGCCATGTCCGGCCCCTCCTCTATGCCCCCCCTGCTGTCTTCTGGGAGACACACAGGTCCCAGAAGACAGCAGGGACCACTCAGAACGTGCAGTGCAACTCGCACATGTGCAGTAGGGAACCAGGCTGTGAAACTGAATAAGCTTGCGAGCAAACCAAACTAATGACTAAGAACCTTCTTAATTGATACAGCTGCTGGCACTGATCACAATCTCATAAGTGCATAAATATATAAAAACAAATAAAATGCTGCGCTATATTAAAATTACCAATGTGATATGACACATATAAAACGCATGAATATCTTCGTGCAAAGCGCGCATGATATTAAACATAATAACATATAATATATAAAATTTCCATTGTGCTGGCAAATTAAAACAATAGCAGATGAAAAGTGCCACACTATATTGAAGTAACCAATGTGATATGACACATATAAATAAAGTGCAAAACATGCATAATATCAAACACATTAAATATTAAAATAAAAAATGTCCAGTATGCTGGCAAAGCAAAATCCTGTGATGGTGCTCCAACGTTGACAAGGTGACAACAAACTAGTGCTCCCCCCCTGTGTGAATCTGCTCACCTCAGGGCGTTTGACCGCACACCTAAGTTTGGTCGAAATACGCCTGTGAACCAGTAATTTTTATATATGGACGGAAGAACTTACTGCTGGACATCTCAGGATCCCAAAGACCTTCATTCACATAAAACCAAGGGGTGGTTCACAGGCGTATTTTGACCAAACTTAGGTGTGCGGTCAAACGCCCTGAGGTGAGCAGATTCACACAGTGGGGGAGCACAAGTTTGTTGTCACCTTGTCAACTTTGGAGCACCATCACAGGATTTTGCTTTGCCAGCACAATGGACATTTTTTATTTTATTATTTAATATATTCAATATTATGCACAGTATGCACTAAGCCATTCATGCACTTTATTTATATGTGTCATAGCACATTGGCTATTTCAATATAGTGCGGCACTTTTCATCTGTTATTGTTTTCATTTGTCAGCACAATGGACATTTTATATATTATATGTTATTATGTTTAACCACTTCAGCCCTGGAAGGATTTGCCCCCTTCCTGACCAGGCCATTTGTTGCGATATGACACTCGATTGCTTTAACTGACAATTGTGCAGTCGCGCGACCTTGTACCCAAAAAAATTGATGTCCTTTTTTCCCCACAAGTAGAGCTTTTGTTTGGTGGTATTTGATCACCTGTTCGTTTTTTATTTTTTGTGCTATAAACAAAAAAAGAGTGACAGTTTTAAAAAAAAACACAATTTTGTACTTTTTGCTATAATAAATATCCCAAATTAAAAAAACAAAAAACTAATTTCTTCATCAGTTTAGGCCAATATGTATTCTTCTACATATTTTTAGTAAAAAAATCGCAATGAGTGTATATTGATTGGTTTGCGCAAAAGTTATAGTGTCTACAAAATAGGGGATAGATTTATGGCATTTTTATATATTTTTTTTATTTAAAAAAATCACCAGTCACAATTCTTTGATATTTCTCCAAGCGCTTTTCAACCTTATTATCCACCCTATACTGATCATACCTATTCATCTGGACCAGACTGATCCTGTGATAGGCATATAGACATCATATAGCCTAATTCAGGCAAATGCATGTGAAATACCTTCCCTGTTACTTTAGTATTTTGTTTTTTGCCACCAATTTTTAAATGGTTTAAGGAGACTTACTTCACCCTGGGTATAAAGGTTGTAAATAGATAGATCAAAATAGATGTCTTTCCCAACAATACCTCTTCATAGCACTCTTGAAATGTTTTGGCTGAATTAACTCATTAAATGGATATCCTTTCACACATTTAGATTTGTGGCCACTTTGCGTCCCCTCTAGAGATCTCAACTGATTACAATCTAATGTTCTCAAATTTGTAAGAATTAACAAGTAATTTTGTCCACTTCAAGGTTCAAATCTATCTTTATATTGTATTGTATTTTGTCCACTTCAAGATTCAAATCTTATCTCCATATTGTCTTGTATGCTATCACATTACAAAATTGGCAAAAAGAAAAATTGTAAGCACTATAAACTAGGCAGAAATTGTGCGTGACAAGCAGAACTCGTTTACTGTTGGTATAAAGAAAATAAACACAGACCAGTAAAGCGCACTACAGGGTCCAGCCCAATAAACGTCAATATATGGGTTCAGCATGATGTGAACAAAGGTTCATTCACAGGGATACTGCAGCTTGCCAGGTGAAAGATCCAAAGAGCTCAAACAACAAAGGAATAGCAGAACAAGATCCTCATTAGAATGATAAAGTAATTTATTTAATAAAAAAAAAATAGTTAAAATCTTGGCAATCAGCATGGATAAGAGATGAGAAACACCACAGGGTTGTCAGCAGTGGGATGGATGGAAAAACCACAAAGCTGTCAGTGTATGAGCCTGCCCTATCTCTCTAGCCGGGTACCGAGAGATCAGATCATAACCGCTGTCAGAAAGCCCGCCAATTGTCCGCTTTCTGCACAAGAGCAGTCTACGTCGTGGCAACCCCTTCGTGTCTGTGAGAGGTGGGGGCGGTGCTGAGGGGTCAGTGATGCCTTTCAGAGGTTAACTCCTCCTTTTTCATAACCTGCCCCCCCATTTCCTATCCATGCTGATTGCCAATATTTTACCATGTAAGTGTACTATTTGTATTTTATTAAATAAATTATCATTCTAACAAGGATCTAACTCTGTTATTCCTTTGTCATTCACTGTTGGTGGACATCCTCACTGGTTAATGAGTTCTTGCTAATGTCAAATTTACTAGGTCTAAACATCTCTGAAGATCTGTATAAAGCGCTTTGTAAAACAGAATTTAAATCTTAAGGTTAATAATGGAGGGGTGGTGCTGGGTTGGTCCAGAGAGTAGGATTAACCCACATCCCCAATAGTCTATTCATAGGGAAATTGTTTTCTCTTATGGGACTTTAAAGGGAAAAGGCTACTCTGTGGTAATCATGAGTATAAAGTTTTATTAGCAAAGGGGGTAGATATGTACAATTCTACAATGCAAAAGAAAAATACAAAAGAAAAAAAGAAATACAGGATGCATGACACAGTGAATATGCAATACAATACGTTTGGATTACAATCATTGACTCTGTTGCATATCTAACATACATACGGGGAGTATCCAACGCGTTTCGAGTGTTACTCTTCTTCAGGGGTGTATGATTGAGACCAGCACGACAATAAAATGTCTATAATTGAAAAGACGGTCATGAGTAAAAAGATGTAAAAGCAAAAAAGAAAAATGGTTCTCAACAAATATAAATCTAATACCATCCAGATTAGGAACATATTCAAATGGGTACTGACCATATAGTATTGCTTAGAAACATCCTATGTTACTGCATTCAATTCAAAACACTTTTAAAACCTATCGGGACAGATTGCCACTGTTCCGTGCCTTTTCCCTTTTAAGTCCCATAAGAGGAAACAATTTCCCTATGCATAATTCTTAAGGCTGGTACACTCTGGCTAAATATCAGCCAGTAATGGCCGGTTCAACAGACAACGACCGACATTCAGCCAGTGTGTACAGCAGCCTATCTGACAGAAGCTGTCCTAATTTCCAGCATCTATTGAATGGGCATGCTGGTAAGCCCGCAGCCGACCAGCATCTGATCAGCGCTCGCAGTCAGCGGTTGCAAATACTTATCAGTGTGTTCTGGCGGGGGAGGGTTGAGGAGGGTTGGGTTGTCCCCCTATCAGAACACAAGAGCACAGCAAGGGAGATTGCCGTACTGACATTGCTTGTGTTAGTACAACGACCTGTCAGTTTTCTTTTTCGTTCAGCCGAGCAGAAATTATAATGTATACCAGCATTAGCTAAGCATGGTGAAATTTTGGTAGCTGACATTTCTGCAGCAAGATGCTTACTGGTGAAATCTTGGAAGTCTCTCTCCAACTAAGTCTTAATTCCTTAAATGATTAAACTGAATATGTAAAATAAAGGCATACTTGTAAAGAAGAATATTATAAAGAAGAATTACTGACCACCATGTAATTACAGGACTCAGGTGTGTGATCAAATTATCCTCCCATAATAACACATGAATCCTCTTGAATATATACTGAAGCACTATTTACTATCAATCAAGGATCTCTGGCTTAGATAGTGGCTATCAATAGGGGATTACTGGCTTAGATAGTGACTATAAATAGGGGATCACTGGTTTAGATAGTGGCTATCAATAGGATGTAACTGACTTAGAGAGTGGCTATCAATAGGGGACCACTGGCTTAGATAGTGGCTATCAATAGGGCACCACTGACTTAGATCGTGGCCATCAATAGCCATCACTGACTGGTTATGTTTCATATTATTATTATTATTAATATACAGGATTTACAGTTTGCGCCAACAGTTTGTGCAGCACATTACAATGTAGAGGGGGGGACAGTACAAGTACAATACATTTCAATACAGTAGGAATAGACAGGCCCTGCTCATTGAGTTCATAGTCTAAAGAGAGGGGGAGGTGGTACAAAAGCTAATAGCTGCGGGGATGGAAGTGACTCAGGTACACTTCTTTGGTGGAGGTGGGGGAGGGTTTCCTGAATAAGTGAGTTTTCAGGGATCGCCTAAAGGCGGACAGGGTAGAGGCTGACCGGACATACTAAGGCAGGGAGTTCCAGAGGATGGGAGAGGCTCTTGAGAAGTCCTGAAGGCGAGCATGGGAGGAGGTAACAAGGGAGCTAGAGAGCAGGAGGTCTTGGGAGGAGCAGAGAGGATGATTTGGGCGATATCTGCAGATAAAGTTGTTGATATAGCCAGGGGCAATGTTGTGAATGGCCTTGTATGTTGTGGTTAGAATTTTTAATTTTAAACTGTCGAGTAGGAGAAGCCAGTAAAGGGATTGGCAGAGAGGAGCAGCAGTCAGGGATTGGTTAGTATGGTGTATAAGTCTAGCGGCAGCATTCATAATAGACTGAAGGAAGGATAGCCTGTGTAAAGGTAGACCAGTGAGGAGGGATTTGCAGTAGTCAAGGTGGGAAATAACCAAGGGGTGAATAAGTTGTTTTGTGGTGTCGTTAGCCAGGAAAGGGCGAATTCTGGAAATGTTGCGGAGGTTAAGGCAGCAAGATTTAGCCAGTGACTGGATGTGGGGGCTGAAGGAGAGGTCAGAGTCTAGGATTACACCCAGGAAGAAATATTACAAGCTCAGTTTTAGAAAGATTACGTTTGAGGAAGTGGTGTGACATCCATACTAATATGTTGCTCAGTAAGTTTGTTATGTGAGGAGATAAAGCGGGTATGTTGGGGAGTGGACAGATAATTCTGGGTGTCATCAGCATAGAAGTGGTATTGGAAGCCATGGGAGGTTATCAACTGGCCCAGGGAAAAGGTATAGAGAGAGAAAATAGGAGGGGCCCAAGGATGGAGCCTTGGGATACCCCAACAGAAAGAGGAAGAGGAGCGGAGGAGATGGTGGTGTTTGTGATACTGAAAGTGCGCTGAAATAGGTAGGAAGAGAACCATGAAAGAGCAGAATCACAGAGGCCAAGGGAGTGGAGTTTGTTGAGGAAGAGTGGGTGGCCAACTGTGTCGAAGGCAGCAGAAAGGTCCAAGAGTATGAGTATGGAGTACTGGCTGTTGGTATTAGCAGTTTATAGGTCGTTGGTGATTTCTAGTAGGGCAATTTCAGTGGAATGTTGTGGGTGGAAGCAGGACTGTAGGGGACCAAGAAGGTTGTTGTCAGTGAGGTAGGAGCTTATATGGTTGTGGACAAGGCATTCAAGAAGCTTGGAGGCAAACAGGAGCAGGGAGATGGGTCTTAAGTTATTCAAACAGGTGGGGTCCAGCAAGGTTTTTTTGAGCATGGAGGTAACCAGTGCGTGTTTGAGCGGGAAGGGAAAGGTGCCAGAGGAGAGTTAGATGTGGGTTAGAGGGTCTAGGATAGAGTAGGAAGGTGGTCGCAGTAATTATGAGGGGACAGGATCCAGGATCATATTAATAATTGCTTTTACTAAGTTGGGATTTTTTTTAGGTGGGTGAACATTGACCCTGCCTAGGGCAGGAATCCAAATAAAATCTTGAGGCTGCCCTCCAACTGGAAGTTAGAGATCTTTATCTTTTTATGGACTCCAGAAGCTGTGAAAGGAATGGATCCCCCAATCTTCATAAATCACAAACAAATGTGGAGTCCAATACTTCTGTAAATCCTCTACAATTCCAAAAATGCTCACTAAACATTTCCCTCCCTCAATTCTCATGCTTGAGTAAGAAAAATAATAAAAAGTTATATTTTACAGATATGGCAATAGATTCAGGTGATTGGGATTTAAACATCTTTTGTCATAAAGAGATTTAGATAAAAGTAAAATAATGTAGTTATTTTAAGTTTCATTTCTGTACATTGTGCAATAAGAGGCTTATAGTGTACCACTGAGATCTTTTCATTAGCCTGTGATGGACAGTTTTAGGATAACATGTTAACAAGGTATCATCATCCAGTAAACGACGGTGAAGGAAAAGACATATAAATAGATCTTTTGGCTCTTACAACAAAAACATAATTATATTTTATGTTTACCCTTTCTGCATCATAAGACATAAATACAGCATCAATAAAAAATAGTAAGTGGGGCACTTGTTTCTTGGGCATGTTAATAAGGCGCAGTCGACATGAAAAGTTGTCTTGTATCTTATTAGAATAATTGCAGCTAGCATTCATCAGCATACATGCATGTAAAATGTAATATTTAGAGAATATGTTAGCAAAAAACAGTATATAATGTTTAAAGGAAATGATGGTTCAAGTTTTAAAACAGCCCTGGTTGGCAGTGTGCAGTGTAATGCATCTAAATAAGAACTCCACACTAGGTTATTAAAGTGTATCTCAAGCCAAGTTTTTTGTTTACATAACTCTCCCAAGATGAAACCTGGAGTCTATGGCAGAGAACACATTGGTCCTATGCTGGCTTCCCCTAGTGCCAGTAGTAAACTGAGGGCGTATTTACTACTATCAGCTAACTGACGAAGCTACTGAGTGATCCTTGGATTGTTGCATCACTTCCCGCACTGCCAGCCTGATGGAGTTAATGCATTACTTCCTCAGTACATTTAAGGCCCCAGTGGTCCCTACCTGCGTACATGGTGTCAAAGTGCATGCATCTACAATCCGAAAGAGATTTTACCAATTTAACCTGCATGGGATATGTGCCAGGACAAAAAACCTATACTGTTCAAAAAGAAGGTTTTAGCAAGACTACAGTTTGTCATTAAACATATAGGCAAATTCAAAGCATTTTAGAACAAGGTGCTGTGGACTGATTAATTAACAATATAGTTGTTTAGCCACAGTAACAGTAGACATGGTTGGTGCAACCCAAAGAAAGCATTTCAGGAGAAAAACCTCATACCAACTGTGAAGCATTGTTGTGGAAACAATATGGTTTGGGTGTTGCTTTTCTGCTTCAGGGTTTGGACAACTTGCACTCATCTGTCAGCTATAAATTCTGTATGATGTGAAAATATGTTTGATTTGAATTTGAGACCATCTGTCTGAAAGTTGAAGTTAAGTAGACATTGATCACAGTTACAAAGTTAGGTTAAAAAAAAGACACAAGGCCATCAAGTTCAACGAAAAAAAGGGGAAAAAAACACACACTCCTATACCAGCAGTTGATCCAGAGGAAGGGAAAAAAAAACAAAACAGCAAAGCATGATTCAAATTGATAGTGATCCAAAGCACACAAGCAAATACACCAAGGATTTTGCCTTCTCTTTCCACATATCCATATATCCTTATTGGTGAGAATACCGGGGGTTCATTGGAACCTATGGAAGCAGTTGTCTGAGACAGTGGAGGAGTGAAAGATTATGACCATGCCAACTATCTCCATTATCCCCTTAGGGGAACATTACTGATTTTACTTATATGTGAGGTGAGCAGCCTGTGATACTGGTGGAGGCAACCACAAGCACTTTTGGAATATTTTTTGCACTATTGGTGAATTGATTAATTTTGATCCACTTCAATCAGTCATCTGTCATTATATCTTTAAGGACTTTGATTTACACATTTATATTTAATTTTATGGACTTACTGTATAATTATATTTTGTGTGTATATATATATTTATTTTATGATGTTAATTATTGGTTTACATACACATTTATCTTTTTAGTATCGCAGCACTGTTTTTGTTTATTTTGTATAGTTGTTACAAGGTACTCACAAACATCTAGTAAAGAAATTTTGCACAGAGGATAGGTAAAAAAATGTCAACAAGTCAATGTCAGAGACTGGTGGACATTTGTACAAAAAATATCTACAATTTCTGGTTAAAGATGAAATACCAGCTTCTTATTAATAAGGCCAATTTTCCCTGTGCTCTTATTCAATTGTTCCTTTATCTGTAGGCATTGTTTTAATGAAGAGCTAATGTTCGCCTGTTCGAATATGTTAAAAAAAGTAAAAAACACTTTCTCATGACTTTCCATAAAAAAGTTATACATGTAGGCTATGAGCAAAGCTTGCATCCTTTATACCTTTGCTACCATCCTACCACTCTTCTCTAAACCCTAAGTCCCACAACATCTGATAACTACTTAAACTAATATATATAGAAAAAAAGACACTCAATATACTAATATAGTTTATATTTCAAAAGCTGCAGTTTGCTTTTTACATCTGTTTTTATGCAATCTGTCACTGCTATTTTGCAGTTCGTGAGTAACTTTTGACAGATGCTAATACAATGGTAACTTCAAGACTGGTAGAAAAGCAACCTTTACAAAATCTGTGTTTCAGTAATTGACAAAATATACATATTTACAGAAAAGGGCTGATACCTTCTGGCTAGGTGACCATGAAAAAGTGTAATTTTGACTTTTTCTCACTAAAGACACAGTTACACTGTAGTCTAAAACTGGCAGGCAAAGCATTTCTACTAGGTTAGCAAAACACGCCACCTTGATTCAGGAAGCTGAAATATCACTTAAAGTAGGGCTCAGAATTTCAAGTCCTGAGCTACTAGCCAGGCCTCAAGGGTTACTTGCCACCAGTTGCCCCACCCAACCCCTACCCTGCCCCGCCCCTAATTCTGCCCCTAAACACGCCCTCATAAATGATCTCATAAAATAACACTTAAATGTTTTATGCACAATTAAGTTACAAAAATAAATATTAACAACTTTATCAGTGCCCCTCAGCACAGCCTTACCTGTGCTCATCAATGCAGCCTCACCTGTGCCCACCAATGCAGCCACACTGTGCCCACCATTGCAGCCTCACTGTGCCCACCATTTGCAGCCACACTGTGCACACCATTGTAGCCACACTGTGCCCACTATTGCAGCCTCACTGTGCCCATTGCAGCCACACTGTTCCCACTACCCACTATTGCATCCACACTGTACCCACTATTGCAGCCTCACTGTGCCCACTGCCCACTATTGCAGCCACGCTGTGCCCACTATTGCTGCCTCACTGTGCCCATTGCAGCCACACTGTGCCCACTGCCCTCTTTTGCAGCCACACTGTGCCCATGATTGCAGCCTCGCCTGGGCAGAGGAAGAGAGGGTCTGGATCATGGCTGGAGGAAGAGGAGAGCTGCAGGATCACAGAGCGCTGATAGCAGGCTGTTACAGCTTATATTACAATTGTCTCCACGTATGCAAAGCATGTTGATTGAACATACCTCTGTAGCAGAGTGCTTATTTACTTCATGCTGAAATGCAAGCACAGGCCCTTTAACTCTACAACTCTAAGTCTACATCTTCCTGAGTTCCTGGACATGCACAGCGAAAATAAGCTCCTCAGCTTACCGTCTTCAGAAGCTCAGAGAGGCCACACCTGATGTGGCAAAGGTAGCTGGGCAAGTGATCTTCAGCCAAAAGAGAGGCTCTCTACTGTCAGAACCGTTGTGTGAACAGCCAGGGCCAGACTACTGAGGGGAGTACCTCCCGAGTTGCTACTAGAGTACTGCAATTCCAGTGGAGTGGCCCTTGGACTTGGATCCCTCCAGATTGCTATGTGTAGTAACGAGTTACCCTGGAATGGGAGGCTATTTATCATAATATATTGTGGTAAGTGGTCCATGTTTTTGTAACTTCCAAGTGGTTTTGCAGCTTTCATCATGTGTATGCAGTGTATGCATAGTGTTTCCATCCTGAACCTGGTTTACTTTATTGATTCTGACTTTGCAACTGTTTAGTAAACCACAAGTTACAGTCACTTTCTGTGTAATCATTCCGCTGAATCGGTAAACCACCATTTGCCTGTTTTCCAATTGGTCATACATTTAAGACAGAGAAACATAAAGACACAGGTGACGTGGGACAATATGTTGACATGCTTTGCTACATCTGTGTTCATAGAAAAAGAGTAAAATTTGATCAATAACCTGAGCTATCAAAAGCTCTTTCTCTGGATAGTTTATTCAAGAATTTATTTTGTCACATTAGTAATAATTTTGATGCTCAAATAAAATATTAATTTGTAGCTGCCAAGGTTTCAGCTTTCTAGAAATGCAAGCACAATCCTTGCAAGACACCTTGTATTTGGCAAAATAAACAGGATAATCTTACAATAATGTTTTATTACAGCTCATTTTCATCACGGGGCTCCCCTTCACCTATAATACAATTATTAGGAAGTTAGTGGAATGGAAACTAGAAGCAGATTATTTGCTGTTTCTGGGAAAACATCCAAAGACCAATGAATTAAATTCTCTTGTTGCTGGATCTGTTTAACAGCTCTCCTAGTAAACACGTATGCTTCTCCTGCCGGATGTGGTACCACAAGAGCAGCTGTCATAAAGAGTACAGACTAGTTTCTAATTATAAGTACTTAAAGTGCATCTGTGGGGGATATAATTGTAGTAAATCTATACCAGGGCAATACAGCAGACACCTAGATGCAAGGTTTTGAGATCGGGTTCACCCTGGGGCACCACTAGAGGGAGGTATCACATCAAATGTGTCATGGCAAATTAGGGGTGGGGCCAAAATGTGCGTGCTTTTATGTAGTGTGCCAAAATAGCAGTAGACCGGTCATCCCCTACATGATATTGGAACGTTTTTCACACCACACACTTGTTATTCCCATGGTGTACCTCTCTGTGCCCTCTGTTAATCTCAGTAGAAAAAGAGTAAATGTTACAAGTCCTCAAGCCCAGCTGAAGAATACTATTAGTAGACTTCATTTAAATATGAATGGTTCTATACTGACACACAGACAATAATGAAATTCAATCCTGAACTAATAGAACACATTCAGACAGCAAGAGTACAAAACTGTTTTGTGGCTATGGGGAACATACAAGGCTCCCTTTCCATATATATGTCCTTCTGACGGTCTTCCCTACATATCTGCCCCCTTTAAAACCCTTCTGTAGAACAGTTACATATTAAGCACCTCCACCCACAGTAACCATACAGTATGTTCCCTCCCCACAGCAGTTTTATAACCCCCAATAGCTTTTATTGTTTGCTCTATTGGGTTTTGTTGGTGGTATAGTGTTTATTAATGACCTATGGGGTTGATTTACTAAAACTGAAGAGTGCAAAATTTGGTGCAGCTCTGCAAAGAAACCAACCAGCTTCCAGTTTTTATTGTCAAGGCTTAATTGAACAAAATTAAGTTAGAAGCTGATTGGCTGCCATGCACATCTGCACCTTCCAGTTGAGATTACAGCTCCCCACAACCCCTAAGTACCATGGAGAAGCATAACCCAGTTCAGAGACATGTGATAGGATGTCATTATGTGAACAAGATGCAGAGTGCACACTATTCTCCAACAAATAGCAGTGAAGGAACTGCATAGTCAATGATTACTGCCATGTCTGGTCACTGTAAAGCTGAGTTCACACGGATCCCCAATGAACCAGGCAGATTCTGATCTGTGTTTAGCTGTTCCAGTTTGATAGAAGCAGTTAGATCATTAAATCGGCTTCTGCTGAACAGTCTTGCTTAAAAACCTCCTTTGAACAGCAATCTGCAGCCATTGGCTGCAGAGATGATCAGTGTATTCTGACAGAGGAGTCCCTGCTCTTAGAATACAATAACACAGGTAGAGATTCCTGCGTCCACCTCGCTTGTGTGGATGCAGGATTCTGTTTGTTTTTTTCGTTCAGCCCTCTGGTTGAATGAAAAGAAAATGAACTGCCTGTACCCAGCTTAAGACACAGTGGTAATAATTAAAGCCCAACTTCAGGCACAAATGCAATTTAAATTTTGCTTTGTACATCAGTTACCCTACTCCTCAGTCTTTTTACTGACTCCTCTTCCTAAACCAGGCATCACTAAATGGAAGAACACGGTCTACGTCTGGACTGAGCCACTGTTCCAACCGGACCACCATTTGTGAACCGGCTCTCCCCTCAGCCGTCGCCACCGCTGACATCCCCACAGGCTGCCATCGGAAGGCAAGACAGTTCTGGACGAGGGCAGAGCTGCCAAGGGAATTTTTAAGTTAAGCAGCGGGTGATTGGTTGTTAGGTTGTCCTAGCATCCAATCACAAGCTGAATAACAGGAAAAGTTGTGCAGCTCCGGTGCTCCATTCAGAACTGTCCTGCCTCCTGATGTCAGCTCTAGACTTGCTGTGTCTGCCACGCTCAGCCATGTGTAAGGTAAGAGAGGGGTGGGGGCTATGCCACTGCTGTGAAGCATGGGGAGGAAGGCGGAGGTGATATTAAGGAGGGGGGCTAAAGACAGGGGTCTAAGGTAGGAGGTGGGCGATATAAAAGGGGGGGAGGGCAGAGGACAGGAATGTAAAGGAGTGGGAAGGGGGGTGATATGACGGGGGGAAAGGAAGGAAGGAAAAAATGTGAAGGGGAGGTGATGCAGTATGAAACAGGGCTGAGGACTAGAATGTAAAAGGAATACAGGGGTAACATGAAAGGGAGCCAGGGAGGGTTATATAAGGAGGGGCTGAGGACAGGAATGTGAGGGGTCATATGACGGGGGGGATATGCAGGGGGGACTGAGAACACTGATGTATTAATGGGATTGTGATGTGAAGGATGAAGGATCTGAGGTTACATTTACATCATTGCAACCTGCGTTGTGCATGTAGGCAGCCCATTTATGCCTTATATGCAGAAACACAAGAAAAGAAGTCCCTGACCCTATTTTAAATTGCGCCATGCTGAGCCACATGTGGTTTGGCTTTTGTGAAAACACGCCACATTTGCCGATGCGTGGTTGTGCTATCAGTAATCAAGCATGCTATTTGGGCCTCACTAACTGGACCTCCATGAATTTTAATTCAATACCCCTGTCCTAAACCATCCTGCAGTGTAATAGATCAGAGTCACAGTTTCCTCTATTAACCAAGCACATTTCTGGCCCTGGGGATTTGTCCATGTTCATTATCTCCTTGGCCATCAGTCCCCTCGCCACCACCATGAGTTCTTCTGCTTCTGGAACCTATGAGAGAGGACCTGGCAGCTGGAAGTGTTGCCTCCACCAATAGGAGGTGTCCACATCACAAAAGCAGGATGCTAGGAAGTAAATAGGAGGAGAAAGAAGGATCAGGCCAGCAATGATGCATGAATGTGGCTTCAGGTATGTAAAATCGGTATTTGGATGGTTTTGTTTTCAATACCAGTGGTTAGTTAGAGGGGGAGGGAGGGTTGCTTGCATCCTGGAGTTGGGCTTTAAACATGATACCACCAACAATGTCAGCAGGATTTTTTCTGACTGAGACCTGCAGCACTTCAGGGAAGAACTGGGGAACATGAACCTAGTGCTGAGGCTTAGCAATGCCTAAGCCTTGAAGTGTCTTACATTATTTTCTAGAAACCAGGCTTGATCTGAAAAGCAGACATTATTGTATTTTGTATTTTGAAACAAAATCTCTCAAGAGTACAAGAAAAATGAATAAATAAAAGTAAACAAACAAAACTCAGGTAAAGTGCATATGTAACATGAAAAAGTTTTCACTCTTCACAGACAGGTTTGGCTAGCTAGAAATAAAACCAAATCTGTACACACAGTATTTGGCAGATATGAAGATATGGCCATTCAGATGTACTACAAGGGAAACCTAAATATTACAACAGAAAATTAAAGCCATGAACTACTTTATAATGCAAAGATCTGGGGGAATGTGGTTGATCAAAACAAACATCACTTCTTGGAGATGAACCCACCGCCTAGGTGAAGAAAATCCCAAAGATTCAAAAGTGGACTGTTAGGTGCCAGATACTAAAGCTGATTATACAAACACAGAAAACAACAAAATGTTTTATACAAAATCTGGCTGAGCAGTAGTACCCACTTAATTTACCATTACAGTGTCATTACTCGTTATATCATGATGTTCTCCATACTTTTGTGTCATAGGCTATATTTAGACTTGTAGCTATCATCTGCGGTGGATCGATTGTCAGAGGCATTTACAGAGCAGTTGCAGTGTGGCAGTGGTACTGCCACAGAACACTACAGGGGGTACAAATTTTACTGTTGCGTTTGGCGGCAGTATTGCTGGCATTTATACATCTCTGTCCCGCTCCCAATGTAATTTAATGAAGAGGGTGGCAAAACAGGTCAGCTGTCTGTTTTTATAGCCCTCCCCCTTCCCTAACCACAAGTGTAAATGAGCCATCAATGTACATACTTTTGAGTAACTATAGATGAGAAATGTAACTACACTTTGAACATGAGGTGCATAGATGGAAGGGATATTTTTTCAAATATCCTCCATTCAAAATGAAGTTAGTAAACTAAAGTGGTTGCTTAGATCATCCTATGAAATGGCAGCATATTACAATGTTTCTCCCTACTAGGCACCTATTTAGTTAACCTACAATAAAAAAAATGGGTTAACTTGTTAAAATGCCTAGTCTAGCAAAGTATACCAAAAAGTAGATAGTTTCAAGCAATCAAGTAGTGTATCTAGACACCTATACAGTATACACCTATTCATCTATACATTATACAATAAGTCAGACCCAACTGCAAGGGATAATTTTCTGAGTTAAACTACCAGTTTAAATAATAGGTTCATTTTGTTTGATTTGATACTATCATCTTACTTATCCCATCCATTATTAATATACTCTACTAATATATTCTATGACATATTCTGTGGCAAGACTAAAGCACATCAAGAAAGCCCCTCCTTGGTGAGAGCCTAAAATATAGTCTTTCAGCACTGGCAAGAGCTAAATCAGCCCATTTTTGGATCATGGGTGTAAGGTAGAAAGGAACCCTATGCAGGGACAGGAAAAACCTTCACACATTACCCTTAGAACCAATTATAGCCTTCAATTTGCAGGGCTTCTCTACTAACCATTTGTAACTGCCAATGTTTCTGTTTATGTTGCTGCTACTGCTATTACTATTGGTGTTGCCACTTTTACACAATAATGCTAAAATTATAAAGATACCAAGGTTTTTCAAAGCAAATGCAGGACAATATAGCAGACTGAAAACCTCATTGTAAGGGGCAGATAAGGCCATGTTTGTTAAGGCAAAGCCAAAGACCAGGAACAGCACACTGTACTTCTGACATGAATGTATAGCGTGAGAAGGTACTACAAACTATCATAATGCATGAACTTCAGTAGGCATGCCTGAAATTTGACAGCATCTGCTAGAAGGAATGAGATACAGCTAAGCACTTAGAGTCAACGGACTTATAAAACTGTACCAGTTTGAACAATGTGAATGAAGTGCCTTATATGTCAATGCCTTAGAAAAAAAGGCTTGTCAGTAAAAAGAATATTATCTAAGCGAATATGACAAAAGTTCTTAAGATATCAGCAAGCATTCCCTTTGCTCTGGAATCCATTCATTCCACAGTAGATAATGTAATTCCACTTCATCAGAAAAGTTATATTTTTGAACAGATCCTTTTCTTATACACTGAGAACAAAGGCGTTCATGTGCTGCAAATGTTGTTACTGAAATATCATATCAGTTCAATATAGCTGATGTTTTTAATGGACCTGTGTGTGAGTTATATACTGTAAGTGACTTTAGTGGTTCTGTATGCCATTTACTGAAGGGGATGATTAGACATTATGGTCAATATAATGCCCAGAAGTGGTCAGTGGCTAGATTATATGGTGCAGTTGAATGATTTTGGTGGTAAAACTGTAGCTTTTCTACATATTATCAGATTTATTTATTTATTTATTATAGGTACTTATTTAGCGCCATCAATTCATGCAGCACTTTACATATTTATTATACATTCACATCAGTCCCTGCCCTCAAGGAGCTTACAATCTAAGGTCCCTAAAACACATTCATACTAGGACCAATTTAGACTAGAAGCAATTAACCTACCAGTATGTTTTTGGAGTATAGTAGGAAACCTACGCAGACATAGGGAGAACATGCAAGCTCCAGGCAGGTAGTGCCGCGGTTGGGATTCAAACTGATGACCATAGCCTCTGTGCTGCCCAAACAAGATAGTTTATTAATTTCCCTGAAGTTATGGCTATGCCATTGGATAATTCAGTAGATCCTTAAAATAATATCCTAAGAGAGTACTGACCAGTGGTGTATTTAGGTTTTGTGCTGCCCTAGGCCTGACTAAACTCGTGCACCCCCTTGTGCACAAGGAACGGTCAGAGACTGCGGGCATGGCACAAGGAACGGTCAGAGACTGCGGGCATGGCACAAGGGACGGTCAGAGACTGCAGGCATGGCACAAGGAACGGTCAGAGACTGCAGGCATGGCACAAGGGACGGTCAGAGACTGCGAGCACGGCACAAGGGACGGTCAGAGACTGCGGGCATGGCACAAGGAACGGTCAGAGACTGCGGGCACGGCACAAGGGATGGTCAGAGACTGCAGGCATGGCACAAGGAACGGTCAGAGACTGCAGGCATGGCACAAGGGACGGTCAGAGACTGCGGGCACGGCACAAGGGACGGTCAGAGACTGCGGGCATGGCACAAGGGACGGTCAGAGACTGCGGGCATGGCACAAGGCATGGTCAGAGACGGGGGGCATAGCACATGGCATGGTCAGAGACTGCGGGCATGGCACAAGGGGCAGTCAGAGACTGCGGGCACGGCACAAGGGACGGTCAGAGACTGCGGGCACGGCACAAGGAACGGTCAGAGACTGCGGGCATGGCACAAGGGACGGTCAGAGACTGGGGGCATGGCACAAGGGACGGTCAGAGACTGCGGGCATGGCACAAGGGACGGTCAGAGACTGCGGGCATGGCACAAGGGACGGTCAGAGACTGCGGGCATGGCACAAAGGACGGTCAGAGACTGCGGGCATGGCACAAGGAACAGTCAGAGACTGCGGGCATGGCACAAGGAATGGTCAGAGACTGCGAGCATGGCACGCAATGAAGTGTGAATGGGGCCAACCAACCTGCAACTATGTGCATTACAAGCAGTTGCAGCACTGTGATACTGCATTTAAGGGGTTAAAACAGGCATTGCGGAGGCAACTTATTGCCTTTTCACTGCATGTCAAATTCCTCTGAAAAGAGATCCGAGCATGGATTGCTTTTCAGAGGCGTGTCAGTCCTTACTGACATTGTGAACGAGCATAAAAAAAAGCAGTTGTGATTGTACAGGATTAGGGGCAAGAGTAATGTACATACACACACATGTCGCCAGCAACACCTGGGCTCCACTATGTCGCCAGCAACACCTGGGTACCGACATGTTGCCAGCAACACCCGGGCTCCGCTATGTTGCCAGCAACACCTGGGCTCTGCTATGTCGCCAGCAACACCTGGGTACCGCCACGGTGCCAGCAACACCTGGGTACCGCCATGGTGCCAGCAACACCTGGGTACCACCATTTTGCCAGCATCACCCGCTCTCTGCTATGTCGCCAGCAACACCTGGGTACCGCCATGTCGCCAGCAACACCTGGGTACCGCCATGTCGCCAGCAACACCTGGGTACCGCCATGTCGCCAGCAACACCTGGGTACCGCCATGTCACCAGCAAAACCTGGGTACCGCCATGTTGCCAGCAACACCTGGGTACCGTCATGCTGCCAGCAACACTTGGGCACTGCCATGTCGCCAGCAATACCCGACACCACCATGTCGCCAGCAATACCCGGCACCACCATGTCTGCAGCAACACCTGAGCACCACTATCTCACCTGTTAGACCCATAGACATCTATTTATTATCAAGCAATGGTAGCATGTCACCTCTGTGCTCTGCAGTCTTGTCAGCCTCACCTGGTGCCATATGTTTTCGTGCTGACATCTTCCCGATCACTCCTCTCAGCATCTTCCTCTCCTTCAGTAGATCTCCCCTGGCCACCGCACAGCCAAAAACTCTGCCTCCCACCGCCCGCCGACTCACACAGCATCCTCATCTGCTGTAAGTGTCCTTATGTCGCCTCTGGATTGGTGCAGAACTCCGCTCACTGGCGGAGCGGCTCCTTCTGCCTGCCCCAATGACACTATAATTTGGCAGCTCAGTAGGGGCTCGAGGGGGGGGCTTGCCGCCCCCCCACAAAGTGCCGCCCTAGGCCTGGGCCTTGTTGGCCTAGGCCAGAATACAGCGCTGGTACTGACGACAGACAACTTGGGATGCATATTTTAATAGCTGTACAATGAGTAAACACAGAGTATGGAAGTATGAGTAAAGGCAGCATTATGAATAGTGGCAGTACTACAGATTTTAATAAGATTAAAAGATTGTATTTTGCAGAAACTAGTCTACCTACAAAGAGACATCATTATAAGTTTACATCACCATCACCATCCTTGAGAGTTTTACTAAATACTTGAATTCCCTAAGGTGGGGATAGAGGGAAAATTACCCAGGGCCATTTACAGCCTCATAATTGGTCTGGCAGATGTTGCAGCTTGTGCCATAATAATAATGCTATGGTGAAAACTGGCAACACCCACTGATTTAGATATTTAAAAAGTTGGTCCATCCAAAGTTATTACTTCAATTTGGGAGTAAGCTGTCAAGCTAAAACACCGCCAGATTCTTCTAAGGCACGTGTGTCAAACACAAGGACCAAGGGCTGAATCTATCCTGCTAGGCCATTTCATGTGGCCCTTGCAGCTCTCCTGCAGCTGCGGCACCCCCTCACCTCTACCCCATCATGTCTCAGCAGTTGGCAGCAGAGAGGAGAACAGAACTTCTCCTACAGATCATGCTCCTCTCTGTGCAGCTGCAGCACCCCCTCGTCTCCACCTCCCCTGGTCCCAGCATTCAGCAGACTCCAGCAGCTGACTATAGCCCTCCTCTGGTCCTCCTCCAGACCCTGCACTTCCTGCTTCCTAGCCCCGCCCCGGCAGCATGACATAAGGGGTGCACTGTGATGTAAGGGAGGGTGGGGGACCCTTGGATTCTGATAGTGGTGGGGCTCTTGACATTTAATGTAAGGGGATGGGTGTTTTGGATATATTGTCTTACAGATACAATGGCCCTTTGCTGTTGCAGCCTGTGATGAAATTGAGTTTCACACCCCTGTTCTAAGAGCTTTTAAGGGATCTTTTTGAGGTTAAGTGCTATTGTTAGCGGATCAAGTCAGGTCAAAGTCGAAGTCTTGGGGAGGAGGTTTTCAGCAATTGGGTTAAGGGTTTAGGTAAAGGAAGGCTACGTGTTAGGGGATAAAATATAATCAAAAGGGAGCTTTAAAAATGTCTACTTGTTCTCAGTGCCTAGATCTCTGCACTTCAAAAAACAAGCACTGAATTCTTGGTGCAGGTGAATAATGTGCCAACAAACTTGGGCAATGTAATTAAATGAATGATGAAAAACTTGATGAAAAATAGTAGAAAAAAAGTAGAATTTACTGTTAGTGAAAACAGAGTGCCATCATTAAAAACTCAGACAACTGAATTTGTTTGCAAGTCTTGGCTTTGTATTTTAAAACTTGAGCTTGGTCTCAGTCCCTCTACCTCTTGAGCCCTCTGTTGGTCAATAAAACCATCCATCACATTCAAGGACCAATTGGCAGGGTCAAGAGTCAAGAGGTAGGGGGTGAGCCTGAGATGGGCATTATTAGGTGAATATTTGTATTTTGTGAGGTATTCTTAGAAAATACCATCTTTCTTCACATTATGTGCTCAGTTTATCTAGATTTGTGATTTTTTTTCTAATTTCCAACATACCAGGGAAAACCGCAAACTTGTATAAAGACACACACAAGTGGGCATGCCTTATGTCACAAACACCAACACGCTTTTATGGTGTAAACAGAGCACATAGAAAACAATTGTTTTTTTTTTTTAGCATCCTTGTGTTGGGTCTGCTTTAATCAATACAGATCAATGCAGCCCAATGCCCCTGGTGTGCAGGTGTAAAATGCAGATCAGGCATTATGGAATGTTCTTATAGCAACTGTCAGTGCCAAAAAAATTAAAGCTAGATATATAATATTTTTTATTATAATTGGATTATAGAGATGTTTTCTGCTATGCTGTACAATTTTTGCAACAAGCACTATAGATATACATACATTGGGGATGATTTACTGGAGAGTGCAAAACCTGGTGCAGCTGTGCATTCTAGCCAATCAGCTTCTAACTTCAGCTTGCTCAAATAAGCTGAACCCCGTTCTGTTTTGTTCTCAATTGTTAGACCCCTTTCACACTGAGGCGTTTTTCAGGCGCTAAAGGGCTAAAAATAGCACCTGTAAAGCGCCTGAAAAACACCTCCCCTGCCACCCCAATATGAAAGCCCGAGTACTTTCACACTGGAATGCTGCGGTGGCAGCGCGTTAAAAAAAGTCCTGCAAGCAGCATCTTTGGGGCGGTGGAGGAGCGGTGTATACACTGCTCCTCTACCGTTCCTGCCCATTGAAATGAATGAATGGGCACTGCTGCTGAAGCGCCTGCAAAGTGCTTTGGCAGCGGCGCTACATGGGCGCATTTTACCCTTCTTCTGCCGCTAGCGGGGGTTAAAAGTGCCCTGCTAGTGGCCCAATAGCACCACTAAAACAGCGGTAAAATGCTGCTAAAACTAGCAACGCTTTACCGATAACGCTGCCCACGGCTCAGTGTGTAAGGGCTCTTAACCTATTCCTTACCTGATTTACATAGTTTATTAGTAGATGTTGCATTGATTAGACAGGACAGACCTACAGTATATGTCTTAATGTATCTTTATTGTACTTTCTAGGTGTCCAGGAAAATGCACTATACAGTTTATAGACAATATGCACAGAAACAGTTACGATCCATAAGTCTTTCCTTGTCTTACTGTATAAAATTTGAGTAGTTTATAACAATGTGTGACTACTGTATGTCAACCAACTATTATTAGACTGCTCTAAATTGAGCAGTTGTGAACCTCAGTTGGTTGCTACTAGCTACTGCACTTGGCAGATCACAACTGATCTTTGCTTGGCTTTATTAAAGATAAACTCCAGGCAGATATAAAAGACCCTAATTACTACCGCTCTGTATTCATGATTACATCCTTTAATTAATATATATATATATATATATATATATATATATATATATATATATATATACTACACATATACAGACTGTATATTACCAAAAGTATTGGGATGCCTGCCTTTACACACACATGAACTTTAATGGCATCCCAGTCTTATTCTGTAGGGTTCAATATTGAGTTGGCCTTTGCAGCTATAACAGCTTAAAATCTTCTTTGAAGGTTGTACACAAGGTTTAAGATTGTGTCTATGCGAATGTTTGACCATTCTTCCAGAAGTGCATTTGTGAGGTCAGGCACTGATGTGGACAAGAAGGCCTGGCTAATTCACCCAAAGGTGAAGCTAGTCAAGTTACTCCACCCCAAACTCACTCATCCATGTCTTTATGGACCTTGCTTTGTGCACTGGTCCAAATCATTTGGTGAAGGGGGGATTATGGTGTGGGGTTGCTTTTCAGGGATTGGGTTTGACCCCTTAGTTCCAGTGAAGGGAACTCCTAAGGCAACAGCATACCAAGACATTTTGGACAATTTCATGCTCCCAACTTTGTGGGAACAGTTTGGAGATGGCCCCTACTTGTTCCTACATGACTGTGCACCAGTGCACAAAGCAAGGTCCATAAAGACATGGATGAGCGAGTTTGGGGTGGAGGAACTTGACTGGCCTGCACAAAGTCCTGACCTCAACCTGATAGAGCACCTTTGGGATGAATTAGAGCAGAGGCTGCAAACCAGGCATTCTCATCCAACATCAGTGCCTGAACTCACAAATGAGCTTCTGGTAGAATGGTTAAACATTCCCATAGACACACTCCCAGAAGAGTTAAAGCTGTTATGTCTGCAAATGGTGGGCAGACTCAATATTGAACTTTACGGAATAAAACTGGGATGCCATTAAAGTTCATGTGCATGTAAAGGTAGGCATCCCAATACTTTTATACTTTTGACAATATAGTGTATATATATATATATATATATATATATATATATATATATATATATATATATATAGTTACAGGAGAAGTATGGCCAAATCTCTTTTGGCCATACTTCTCCTGTAGGTCACAGGAGTGCACTTAGTTCTGTGTTTTTTTTTCTAATCCTGCACTTCTCTTTTAATATAACAAGTGTAAGCTCCTGAGTATGACTTGGCATAAGCCTTTTGTAGTTCCATTACAACAAAGCTCAGGCTAGGGGATTGAGAAGCACCACAAGATGCCAATCATTTGTGCATTCATTTGGAGGAGAGAGACAAGTGAAAGAGAGATAAACTCACTAGTGTACTGCTTCTCCTATCACTGTCCAGTCACAGAGTGGGGGTAGGAAGGTGACCTGTATTACTGGACTACAGGGAAGAAAAATTGGGTCTTCTGCCCTGCCAGGACTGTTCTGTGTGTCAGAACTTTGTAATTCTTAGATCAGAGTAAACAGCGAACCCCATATAAGTATTTAATCTGTATATTTAGCTGTTTACTTGGAGTTCTGAGTTGTTACCTATCTCCAGACTGGTTGTGTTTCCTCTAACAGGAAAGAAAACAATCAACCTGTACGTATCTATTGTCGCTTTTTCCAGTTTCAGAAATGAGAATGCTTTTTCAATGTAGTACAGACTATATATTTCTGTATTTAAATCAGTGGATATGTTTACCTGGACCCAGAATTAATACCTACAGTATATAATCATAATAAAAACTATAGTCCCTTGTCTTGGCTTTGTATATTAAAAACTGATCTGTATAAATTTAAATTTCTTCAATGAAGTGGAGCCAGTTCCAAATTAGGTCATTTTATACATGGATACACAAAGTGCATACCTTTAAAATATCCATATGGGCACACCACCCATATTAGCATACTGATGTATGTATACATTCTTATATATTCACATAGTTGCATATAAATATATAATATACTGATAACAAGCCTTTATAATACATTTCTTTAGACTATGCAACAGATGTATATGTATTATGAAAAGTCTTTCTTTCTATCTATCTAACTATCTATCCATTTCGTTATAGCAACAGTATATAGAAAGAATGTATAGAACTCTTTGATGAAGCTTGGTATACTGGGTATTCTGCTTTCTTCCTTGGTGGCAGCTATAAGCATTTTGATTGTAATGTAGCAAGCATTTGGTGGAAATGAAAATGAATACAAAAGAACAAATAGAAAAAAAAAGCTATAAAATTATAATGAGGGAGCATGCAGCCTTTCTCAGCAAGCGGCTCAACAGAGCAGAAGCAAGACCCCAGTTACGGCACTGTGACTCATTATTAGAATCCTTTGCCTAAAGGGTTGGAGCAGTGATGCAGTGGAACATCATGCTGGGAACCTGATAGCTGGATGGAGTGACTGTGAGGCTAATCAGCTGAAGGCTCACACTTGTTTCCTGACAGACATATGCAGAATCAAACATTAGAGCGTGGGATGTAGCTATGGCTGTCTGAGTGCAGACTCCTGTGCTAGTGAAAAATGGGTGCTGCATTTTACCACACCGTTTAAGGTCTATACTGGTAACATTAGCATCTTGTCTTGCACATGGTGCATAATCACCAGTGTACCTTTATCCATTCAAATTAAAAAGCATCTTTAGTACAAATAGCCAAGAAGGAAATCAAATATGTTACACAAATAAAATTGAAGACATGCAGTGAAGCTGATTCATGCTAGAAAAATTCTTTAGTTTTACATTCTATTCATGTGTTGATCTAACAGCAATATCTTATTTCTAAAATCATTACAACCGCCATAAATAATTTTGTACCCATCTTAAATATCCCATTTATTCTTTGTTTAGTGTATATGATACAAAGGTTTCATAGCTTTGGAAACAGAAATGAGCAGAGAACAGTGGAGGATGACTTAAATTTTCCATCCTGATACAAGTCTCTGGCAGATTTTTACATGTATTAGACCGTTTTCTTTGATTTTTCTTCTTTGAAACACAAATGCACAACTGATGTTCAGAGAAAATGTGATTATACAGTAAATAAATCAATATATGTGGAAGATAGATAAGGAAAGAAATTAACACTTTTGTTGGAGATACAGGGACATCCTAAAATAAATATATATGTTTTTAGTTAAAAACAAATATTGTATTCCCCTTTTTTATTACATGGTAAATTTAGGATTTTACAGACACACATATTTCATGGTTGCTGTGCTGATAAAGGACAATATGCTAGGTTTCCACAGGAGATGTGTATTTAACAAGACATTTGATAAGGTAAGCAGATATTGTATTTTCCACCGTGTTAAACTCAGAGGTTCAAAAGTCTTAGCGCAATTCTGTTGATTGGAATATTCCTTAAAACTGTCCTGCAAAAACATATTCCTGTTAAGTTTGCATGTCGCTCACTATGTAGAAGGCGGAAATAACATTTGTCAGGAACAATTGGTCCTTAGCAGACTTAACTTCAAGCAGAGAGATGCATGTCTACTTGTCATTATCTTACTTCCCTTTTCTCTTATTAGTTTGGAATTCTTGAAAAATAAGCAAAAATGCATTAACCCTTAGGCTTTAAAAGGCATGCAGTGTTTTCAGCAACAAAGCCATAAACATATATAAAGACTCAAAAAGTACAAAAGAAAACAATGAACTGTTTAAATGTGTTTTTAAAACAACAAAATTACTAATATTGTTTATTTTTCCAAAATAATATTTTTTTTCTCTTTATTTTCTTTCCTATAAATTCAAAAAAATATATATACTGTAATATACAGTAATATGCTGTTAAAAAAACCACAGTAATAGGACACCCCTACCTATGATAAATCAGCTATGTGATTGTCTATCTTTTTGCAGAATACAGACAAAAACATACAAAACCATTAAAATAACCTAGAGTTGGGAACAGGGAATGTATAGTTTTTGGCAGCCAATCAGATGCCTGTTCATTAAAGTAGTTGATTCGATTATAACATAACAGCCTATTCAGAATATACATTAAAAATGCTCATTTGAAAAATCCCTTCTTGTTATAAGGGATGAACTTTGGATTCGGGTCAATGTTTGTCATATTTTTAGGCCTTTTTAAATAAAAACTGTGTAGTTTTCCTAGGTAATGTGCTCAGAAGCTTACATTTTTCCTTTGGGAAGGGATGTAACAGGGTTATTTGCAGGAAGGAGATTTGGGGAGAAAGGGGCAGTGCATTGTCACCTGTAACACAAAGCGACCAAACAAGGAACTTGATAGCAGTATCATAAGCGGTGAAAGCTTAGATGAGGTTTTAGTTGTTGGGTTCACATCTACTCTAACAAACTATGCTTGCATTGTTGGATTTTCTTATGTGCCTTTACTGTGCACGCAGATCTGTACACCCAGAAATCATATTTATTTTTCTCTGCAATAATTGATAGCTAGCAATCAATTGTTGCAGACAGGTATAAATATGATTTTTGGGTGTACAGATCTATGCACACAGTAAGGGCACATAAGAAAATTCAAACAACTCAAGCACAAATTGTTAGAGTAGATGTTAGAGAAGATGTGAACCCAACAACTAAAACCTACTTTTACTAACATACTATTAAATGAGATCTTTTACGTTTTTTTTAGCTAGTGGTGATTAGAGCGCATTAGACAGTTGTTGCTAATAGTCTTTCCAAAAGCTTTTTTCTTGTATTGTTTAAAATAAAAAAAGTGGAAGAACATTGTGCACCAAAACCAGATCGCTTTCCCTATAGATAAAATAAAAGATAGGGATACACTTGTTAGGCCTATTATCCCTGATTGAAACTTCTCCTGCTGCTGGCCAATTTTACTTATTTGTATCATTTTGTGATATCTTCTTTTTATTTGTTTAAATTTAGAAACGCTTTATGCCAGTCAGTGTAAACTAGACATCAAATTATACGCAGTAACTATGGATAAAGCATTCACAGTTAAGGAGATATAACCACTTAAAAGTGTTTAACTTACATCTTTGACACCCCTGTGTTTGCTTAAACAGGGCATGGGCAACCTAAAAAAATTGGAAAAGGCTTGTGGAAGTTAGACTGTTTAAAATCAGAAATGTCACACTCAACGATATCAGGCTGTGGGAAATCAGATTAGGAGAATTCCTTAAAGGAAGTTAGAGCTGTGTGAGTCTTTGGAGAGCAAGGCACTGGCAACATCTTTGGGAGACAAGACACAGGAAAGACCGGCTCAGACACAGGAGAGACTAACTTGGATTCAAGAGAGGTGGACTCAGGAGAGGGGACTGAGACTCAGAAAAGGGGGACTTCATAAACACTCACAAGAAAGACTACTATAGCTTCAGAAGAGACAAGCCTGGAGTCAGAGGGGCTAGTTTCTTTTCAGAAAGGAGACTGGCCTGGGGTGTTTGGCCTAAAAGGCTCAGATTGCTGGGTGCCAGAGGCTAACTCATGGCACTGGCCTCAAAAGCAAACTCAGGGCAACCACCCCTTCCCCCATGTCAAGCCACCTAAACCTTACCCATACTGAAAGGGCACACTGTAATGTAAACATTGTAAATGTAAACATTTATTACAGAATACAGCAACGAGTCTGGGATGCTTAATTATGTTTGGGTATTTTCATGATCAGAGAACTCTGCCATACAGCACAGCCAGCTCCTGGGCTTCCCAGTAGACTACACTGAAGTTAGACAAAACAACCTGGCTGAAGGCCCACACTAGCTTGTTGTTGGACAATGAAGAAGTAGCAGTACAATGAAGATATCACCCCTGTGCTGATTCTCCCATTCCCAATGCTGTGCAATTTTTGAATAATAAACAAATACAAATCTATTAACACTTATCCATCTCCTAAAAAAAATCTTAACTTTATATTTAATACTTAGTCTGGCTAATAATAATAATAATAATAATAATAATTTCTTTTTATATTTTCTACCTTTCTAATGTTTCTCAGGATAAGGTGTCATGGCTGACTGCAGATATTCTGAACAATGTTAGATTGTCTATACTCGTACACCGCAAAAAGCACTGCCCCTAAACCTCCAACCCTTTGTTAGGACAGATAGGTTTACAGATTTACTATAACATGTGCACTCAGAATCTGGTGCAACTGTGCATTATAGCCAATCAGCTTCTAACTTCAGCTTGTTAAATTATACTTTCACAATAAAACCTGGAAGCTGGTTGGTTATAATGCACAGCTGCACCATGTTTTGCATCATGCAGTTTTAGTTATTAGATCCATCCATTCAACACCTTCCTCTTTTAAAATGGCTACTACTGAAGAGGTTACAAAACATTTCTCAGATGCCCAACTAACCAGTTGTCCCTTGGATCCTGTTCCCTCACAACTACTACAGTCACCCTCTTCTTCTATCCTTTGCTCCCTCACTCACATCTTCAATCTCTCCCTCTCTAGTGGCACCTTCCCCTCCCCTCTAAAACGTGCAGATCACTCCCATACTTAAAAAGCCCTCCCTGGTCCCCACCAACCTGAACAACTTAAGACCCATCTCATTGCTCCCATTCACCTCTAAACTTCTAGAACGCTTAGTCTACAACCGTCTTAGCTCCTACCACAGTGAAAATAACCTTCTTGACCCCTTACAGTCTGGCTTTCGCTCGCAGCACTCCACGGAAACTGCCTTACTATAACTCACTAATGATTTACTAACTGCTAAAACCAACAGCCAGTACTCCATACTCCTACTACTTGACCTCTCCGCGGCCTTTGATACTGTTGACCACCCACTCCTTTTCAATAAACTCCATTCCCTTGGCCTTCAAGATTTTGCTCTATCCTGGTTCTCTGCCAACCTGTCACAGCGCTCCTTCAGTGTTACCTACAACTCTGTCTCCTCCTCTCCATTGCCCCTTTCTGTGGGGGTCCCCCAAGGCTCTGTTCTTGGACCCCTTCCCTTCTCTATCTACACCAACTCCCTTGGTCACTTGATCACCGCCCACAGCTTCCAATACCACTTATACGCCGATGACACCCAAATCTATCTGTCTACTCCTCACCTCACTCCTTCAGTCTCCTCTTGCATTACTAACTTACTAACTGACATATTAGCATGGATGTCGCATGACTTCCTTAAACTAAATCTCTCTAAAACTGAGCTAATATTCCCACCCGCCCGTGCCCCCCTCCATCAAAATCAACAATGCAACATCAGTCCCTCCCCTCACGCCAGGGTACTGGGTGTAATCCTAGACTATGACTTCTCATTTCAGCCTCAAGTCCAATCGTTGTCAAAAGTTTGTATAATTAATCTCCATAACATCTCTAAAATTTGCCCCTTTTTAACAAATGAAACCATCAAGCTCTTCATTCACTCCCTTGTTATCTCTTGCCTTAACTATTGCAACTCCCTTCTCATTGGCCTGCCTCTCCATAGGCTATCCCCTCTTTAGTCGATCATGAATGCTGCTGCCAGACTTATCCACCTTACCAACCGCTCATTGTCTGCCAACCCTCTCCTCCAATCCCTACACTGGCTCCCAATCACCCAGTGAATTAAATTCAAAATACTAACCACAACATACAAAACCATTCACAACTCTGCCCCGAGCTACATCACCAATCTTGTCTCCAAATATCACCCAAACCGTCTTCTCAACTCCGCACAAGACCTCCTACTCTCAAGCTCTCTCGTCTCTTCCTCCAATGCTCGTCTCCAGGATTCCACCAGAGCCTCTCCCATTCTCTGGAACTCGCTACCTCAACCTGTCCGGCTATCCCCTACTCTTGCTACCTTCAGGCGATCCCTGAAAACTCATCTCTTCAGGGAAGCCACCAACTAATCTTTTACCACTTCCATCAGCTTATTCCCCACAGTTACAACCTTTTGTTCCACCCGCCCCACCCTATTAGACTGTAAGATCTTCTGAGCAGGGCCCTCTTAATCCTCTTGTATTTTATTGTATTATAACTGTATTGTTTCCCTTTTATATTGTAAAGCGCTGCGTAAACTGTTGGCGCTATATAAATCCTGTATAATAATAATTAGATCCCACAGTGCTAAAATCTAGTTATAATTGATAATGAAGATCTGCCTGCATAATACAAACAGGTTTAATTATGGCAAACACAGCTGTCCAGCCCCCTCACAAACAAAGAGAACTATGAAGAATTTTTCCTTGCTGGATAGTCCAGAATACAACATCTAAAAAATAGGTAAGATGCAATTTTTAAATATATTTATGCTTCAATTTTCTCTACACTCTTAGCCATCATCAAAAGTGTTCCGAAATAAAATGACTTCACAAAAAAAGTGTCTTCAGTGCTCAAACCCTTGTCCAGAATAACTCATCAGAAATGGGGGACCTTCTTATACACAGAAAGGTTTTATCCAAAATTGGCTGCAAAAATGGAAATACACTTTAAAAGGATACATTCACCTTTGTAAAAAAAATGTTTTCATGTAAAAAATGTGCATTTATTTTTTTTTTACTATGAGCCTGCAAAGCATTGCAGCCATGATAAGCAGATCATGGCTGCAATGCAGGCTCTTGCAGACTGTCTGTGTAAGCTGTCTGCTCGTACCTCGTATCAGCAAGCAGTTACACACTTACAGAAAGACTCAATAAACTACTTAGAGCACTCAACAGTGCCCTGGTAGTTTATTGAGAACTACAAGCCGACAGCCACAAAGGCTGTTTCTACATGTTTTACATTCACAGAAATTCCCCCCTATCGCTGTCAAAACTGGAGATTGTGGGTGTGCTCTGGCTGCTGCATCTGTAACATGTTACATGTTACACCCTGAATATGGGAGTAACATGTAGCATGCTATGAATGGTGAACTTATCCTTTAACACAAAACCTTACCAAAAGCAAAGGGACATGCTAGTGGGTAGGGGGACATTAAAGCAAACCTGCGTGGATATTGACAGGTTTGCTTCAACTGATGGAATCTACTGTATTTTGAAGAAAAGAATTGCTGAATTACGCTCATCAAAAATGAGTGGTGAAAATACAAACCTTATTTTAAAAATATATAAAACTTTCAATCCATAGTTCACCAGTAAAATGACTGAAGTATTCATTTTGGCCTTGTCTAAAATATGCTATGTGGTAAGTATTTCTATCTACGTAGTCATCACAGTTTTTGGAAGAACATGGTAAAAACGTTTTAAAAGAAAAACTATTTACACTCCTGCGTCAGAAGACTGGCACTTTTGAAGAGAAACAATGTGCAAATTCTTACTCGGTATCCAAGTCTAGAGGGCTTCTTTGATAAGTGAAATAAGATCAATGTACTAGCATGTGCAAACTTCAAAACATTGGTATTAACTACATTTTGGTTTTTAAAAATAATATTTCTGAATTATTTTCCTATAAAATTATATAATGATAAAGGTTGAATTGCAGCAATTCATACTTTAGGTCATAAGAAAAGCAATGCAATATTTACAGTCATTGGTTTGGTCTACATAACATTCTTGATATTAGAACACAACATATTATCATTATTTTACTGGTTAATTTAATAGCAGTCATGATATCAGCAAGAACAACTAAAAATGTGTCAGTGTGGATAGGATAATAATTGGCAGCTCAACAGAAGGATCCATGACAGACCTATCTAGAAGAACATCTAGTCTTTTCTTGTGTTTCATTGATCAGTTCAATTGAATTTCATGTCCACTCTCTCAAAACAGCTTATTTTCTTTATCATTGTTTTCACTGGGGCAAGAAGTGTTCAGGTATTCTTCAGTTATATCCTGCCTGAGGGATATATGGCTATCACATTAGTTTTCTCACAATGGCTAAATAATGCTTAGTCTACTACATCCTTCATAACACCTTATATAGCACAGGCATTATCAGTTTCTCATATAATGAAACCTAAATGGAATGTATTTTTGTATACATGTCTGTATTTTCCTTACTTGTTATTGGCAGAACTATATAAAATTCATGTTTTTATTATTTTTGTAGCCAGGTGATTACAAATTATTTAAAAATATCTTATTCAACCAGCAGATAGAGTTTTACAAGTGACAACTGTCAGATTGTTATTACTTAGGAAGAAATGAGTTGAGGAAGCTGGATCCAAAGCTAGTTTGATCTTGCAGCACAGAATGGAATATATGAAGAGACTTAAATTAGGCTGCTCTCAAAGACATCTGTAGGGGGTTATGAAAGAAACAGCACCACACCAATGGTAAAGAATCAGAATATGTTTATCATCATTAAACATCTGAAAAAACAAGCCAACACATTTCAGGAGTTCTGAAGGACCATCTTCCCTAAGGCTCAATATACTGATCATAGGTGTGCACAGCCTACTGCATTAGGGTGTGCACCCCAAAGCTCAAACACACATGGGTGTGTGCAGAATTATATATATATATATATATATATATATATATATATATATATATATATATATATATATATAGGATGAGCCGAACGCCACCCGGTTCGGTTCGCAGCAGAACATGCCAACAGGCAAAAAATTTGTTCGAACACGCGAACACCGTTAAAGTCTATGGGACGCGAACATGAAAAATCAAACGTGCTCATTTTAAAGGCTTATATGCAAGTTATTGTCTTAAAAAGTGTTTGGGGACCTGGGTCCTGCCCCAGGGGACATGTATCAATGCAAAAAAAGTTTTAAAAACGGCTGTTTTTTCGGGAGCAGTGATTTTAATAATGCTTAAAGTGAAACAATAAAAGTGTAATATTCCTTTAAATTTCATACCTGGGGGGTGTCTATAGTATGCCTGTAAGATTCCAGCATATAGGGGCCTTAAAAACCCTCAAAATGCATTGGAATATTTTGTATTTATGATGAAATAAACATATTCAAACTCCCTCCTTGAAGCAAGCTCTTTTTTCTTAATTTTTTTAGTTAAGTCTGTGTCCATCCTGGGGAGATTCATCTATTGTGACCATTGCCACCAAGACAAAAGTAAAAGTATTCTAATATTTTACATTTGCCCCTGGGACAGGAATAGAGGAATTGTGTAAGAGACTTTCATTTCACATCAGAGAGATCTCCTGTAACGTACTGTTGAGTCTCTAGGAAGTAAAAGGAAATCTCCTAAAAGGGTAACTCAATTTTTGTGGGGAAAAAAAATATATAGCATAGACAATTTCTACACAAACCATATTGTAATTGAATAAAATCTTTGCAATGTTAATAGATCACCCAGAGGAGATTTGTAGTCTCAATTAAAGTAGAGTTACTCTTTAACCCCTTAGTGACTAAAGGTAAAACAAATGTTTATGCCTAAGCACAATTTTGCAACTTTGACATGTGTTAGTAAAACATCACAACTACTTTGTGTATCCAGGTGTTTTTTTTAGGACAGATTGGCTTTCTTTTGATAGTAAATGGTAACAGATATCTCCTGATTTTTTTTATTATGAAAGGAAAACTGGCCCAAAATAGTAATTAAATTTTTTATTTTTATTTTTTTAGATAAAAGTGTATATTTCTTGCTATTACCATAATTTACTACATAAGAACAACCCAAAATAATTAAAATAATTTCTTCTACTCTTGAAGATCGCAATGATACCACATATGTGTATGTTATTGTTTGTACCCGTAATAGGGCCCAGAAACAATAGTGCACATTTTGCATTTTTTTTTAATCCTGCCTAAAACACACTGACATTGATACTAAATAGCTAATGTTTAATGTTTTTTTAAAAATATGCTGACTGTGACCCCAACATTGACCTTTGACCCCTACCTTGACCCTAACACTAACAATGGCGAACCTTGATCGTTATTTTTTTCTTTATTTTTAATAAAATTTTTGTTTTTGCTACACACTTTTGTTTGTTTGTATCTTTCTCTCCTGCAAGAAGAGAAAGATACATCCCAGATAGCAAGGATACACATTTGTAGCAGTATTGAACTGTAATGCCCTGTACACACGGTCGGATTTTCCAACGGAAAATGTGCGATCGGAGCTTGTTGTTGGAAATTCCGACCGTGTGTAGGCTCCATCGGACTTTTTCCATTGGAATTTCCGACACACAAAGTTTAAGAGCAAGCTATAAAATTTTCCAACAACAAAATCCGTTTGCATAAATTCCGACCGTGTGTGGACAATTCCGACCCACAAAGTGCCAGGCATGCTCAGAATAAATTCCGAGATGGAACTGCTCGGTCTGGTAAAATTAGCGTTCGTGATGGATCTAGCACTTTCGTCACACTGCAATGTTTTAAATTGTTTAATGCAGCACACTCTCTTCTTCTTTGTAATGATAGAAGAATGAAGTTGTTTTGCTGCTCATATTCACACAGAGTTCTTACAAACTTCTTTATTATTTATCGTGATTTCATGAATATAATATTTTTATTTGTCACATCTCCTGAAAAGAATTACATTTTTTGATGTTTGTAGATTTTGTTTTTTGTTTTTCGTTTTTTAAATCCTGATCTCGTGTGATGTTTTGTATTTTTTTTAACTCCAGAATAGTTTTGGGTGTGTTTTGTGTGTCAAGTTACCACAACATGATTATTATCTTGTATTATTTAATCTCAAGGAGATTGCTTGGTGTTGGTATCTCTTGTTAATTTCAAATTGTATTTTTGAAATGTACCTGCCTCCTCACAAACAAACTGTCCTTTTTGAAGAAAAACACACATAGGCGAGTATAAAAAAAAAAAAAATTATTAAGGGGTCATAATCAAAGAAAGAGGAAGGCAATGCTGGAGAAACAGGAGAAATTGGCGAAGCCTTTGGCCCCCAGGGCACACATCAACTATTTTACTGCAAAATTTGTGGTCTGAGGAGTCCATATATAAGGGAGTACAATCTGGTTCAGAAGTCCAAGAGATCATGAACAGCAGCAGATGACATGTATGTCCCCAGGCTGTGGTCATACAAGAGCCTGCATCTTTTGTCAGACCAAACTGAACCCAGGTCATCACTTTCTTGTCTTCCTTCCAGGTTTCCTTCCAGGCTGTGTCTGTGGTGTTAGAGTTGTGGCAGGAGGAGGAGGATGATGATAATGCAACTCACACAGGTGGGTATTGGGTGTGATTTCGCCTCTCACCCCCTTAGTTAATGTTTTATAAAGGATGTCCTCACACATGAGGTGTTGGCCCTCCTGCATGTCCTGCAGTTTTGTGGCAGCCATGCAGGCAAAGGCCTCTTCATGAGTGGGGGTGGCTCTGAGGGATGCAGAAGCCTCTTGAATAAGCCTGAGTGCTGAATCCTCCACATTACTCCCCTTCCTAGGTCTTTTGTTTGGAAGAGGGGAGGGACCTGGAATTCTGTGAGGCTCCTACTGGGCCCGGCCACCTCCTGGCTGCCCCTTACCCCGCCTCCTCCTGGCTGCCATTTACCCCGCACACCTACTGGCTGCCACTAACCCCCGTCTCCTCCTGTGTGCCACATTCCACAGCCTCCTCCTGGCTGAGGTCTTCCTCTGTATGAAAAAGGGACATACTTTTAGTTTTTTCTTCATCAGTCAAACACAATTTTCATCTCATGACTGTTGCAAATTGAACGTTAATAAATAGAAAAGACTATCATTCTGAGCCCAGCATTTTTCATTATTGTCCCAATTATTTTTGCCCACTACTGTCTAGTGATATGTGAAACACTTTATTAAATCAGCAATTAGTGATCAATAATAACATCTAGTAAACATCATTTATTTATTGACAAGAAATCTGTAGAATAATGCTATACCTAGCTCAAGCTAGGCTCCTCCACTTCTTCCTGGCTGGAAGTCCCAGGTTGGACATTGGAAGCCTCAGCTGGGGTGGAAGATAGGGTGGAAGGAAGAGTGGAAGGTAGGGTTGAGAGGGATTCCCTGACTTCAGTCTGGTCTGACAGAAATCACAGTCTCTCATAGTACCACAGCCTTGGGACATAAACGTCATCTGCTGCAGCTCCGGATCTCTGGGACTCCTGGACCTTCTTGCGCTCCCTAAGATAAGTGCTCCTCAGGCCACCAATTTTGGCTTTTAAATAGGGGATGGTTGCCGTGGGGACCACTGGCTTCACCAACTCCAGCAGTTTCTCCAGCACTGCCTGCCTCTTTTGTTTATGATTATAATGTGAGTGTTTGAACTGCCATAGACAGGGCAGCTCCCTGTATTTATCTATGAACAGGGGGAGGAAGTTGTGGTCATTGAAGCCATCCATTTTATCTGCAATACACAAGACAAACCCTAATGTCAGGCTAAAGTCTCCTAATCTTGTCCCAATATAGGCATCAAACTCTAAGCAGTATAGGCCCAAGTTTAAATGTTACCTTCGTTATCACGATCGGCTCTTCCGATACTCCTTCCTCTGCTAACAGATTGTATGTACGACGCACGCATGTTACGCTTTATATACACTGTGCATGTGTGAAACTCCGCCCGACCCTGACATTCTATCTAGTCTATTTCCTGCCCCTTCTCGTTCGGCGCAGTGGGGAAGAGCACATGGCGGAGATACAACAGGTGCGTGCTAATAGCAGCAACGAGGAGGAGGAGGAAAGGCCGGAGCCAGAAACATCACGATCCCAGAGGAGATTTAGGCTCTGTTTCCACTACTGCGAGTTGTTTTGCGACTTGACACATGTCAAGTCGCATGACAAGTCAAAACCCATGTATTTCAATGGTCCCTGCTCTAATTGGTGCGACTCAAGTCGCAGCGACTCCAAAAAAGGTTCTTGCACTACTTTGTTCCGTCTTCGGTGCGACTTGTTCTCCATAGAAAGGTATTAAGTCGCAATGCAGTCGTATGTACATGTCTGACACCGCGACTTTGTTGCGACTTCCACGGAAGTCTACGGAAGCACATAATCTCTGCTCCTCCCAAATACATCACTTCCTATATTGATGTATGTGAGTGTGGAAGACAGCAGGAAGCATGCCTAGGGCTAGAAAAAACAAGCGACAAGTTCATGACAATGAGGAAATTATTAGGCTTGTCACACAACATCCGGCAATATATGACCTCAGAGATCCAGGTTACAAAGATCATGCAAAGAAGGAGAGAGCATGGTTGGAAGTGGCTCGCATATTTTATGAGACCTGGGACTCTTTATCAGCCACAGAACGTTCTTCAAAAAGTAAATGGTTGATATATGCTGCTTAGCACTTTGCGCCTTGCACCTATTTAAATATTCTGCAACCAATGGGTGTGTGTTAACAATGTGCACTGTGTTTTCTTGGTGGGGACCACTTCTCCTGCCAGGAGATCACAATGGTTTGGCAGGAGGGAATCCCCTGTCAACACTATCTGTGTTGATGGTGGAATTTATATAGTTACTTTCCTGTAACCTGTGGCTGCAGGAAAGTAAATCTGTGTGTGTGTGGGCCAGCAAATAATATTTGACCACGGTCCTAATAATATTAAATAATATTAAAGATGGCCCTGTCAACATCCTTCAGCACATGGCAAATTATGCAGGTGTCATGGGTAATATATTTAGCGGTTGTTTTAACACCATCCATATCAATTATGCAGCCTAGCAAATGAATGACCTATAGGCAGTTAATAAAGTGTTTTGTTTTAATTTATTATTTGCTTTATATTTTGTAGTGCACTCATTACAAACTTGATGGAGAAGTCTCAAAGACTGCTACAACCGGTACTTACGAAAATTAAAAGAAGGAATGAGTGGTTCCGGCTCAAAAAGATTAGCCCCATATGTCCATGCCGGGGATCTTGATTTTTTAAAACCAGTGTTGGAAATGCGAGAGAAAGTTATCAGCAGGCATATGTTACGAATTGTACATATCAAATTGTAATGCTTACTTTAAAAATACCATATTTATCGGCATATAACACGCACTTTTTTCCCCTGAAAATCAGGGGAAAATCGTGGGTGCGTGATATAGGCCTATCCACGCCGATTTCTGTGTCATCGGAGCGATCGCGACAATTGCCGCGGTCGCCGCCGACATACACAGCCGTGGGTAGATTTAAATATGGCTCAGAGACTGCAGGGAGCCGAGATACACATACCCAAGTGTTCTCGGCTTTTTTCAGCGCCGCTCACAGTCACACCCAGTCCCGCCCTATGATGGACATAACACAGGTCCAGGGGCGGGATTGGGCGTGACGGCGGCGCCGAAGAAAGCCGAGAACACTCGGGTATGTGTATCTCGGCTCCCTGCAGTCTCGGCGCCATATTTAAATCTACACCGAGTGCACAAAGCTGCACTGACATGGCTGGACTGGGGCAAACCTGCACTAACAAAGCTGCACTGGGGCAAGGCTGCACCTGCACTGGGGCAAAGCTGCACTGACAAGGCTGCACCTGCACTGGGGCAAAGCTGCACTGACAAGGCTGCACCTGCACTGGGGCAAAGCTGCACTGACAAGGCTGCACTGGCAAGGCTGCACTGACAAGGCTGCACTGACACTGAAAAGGCTGCAGATGGACAGATAAGGCTGCATTGATGGGCATTTTAAAGTAAATTTTTTTTCCTTAAACTTCCCTCCTAAAAGTTTTTTTTCCTTAAAATTCCCTCCTAAACTTGGGGTGCGTGTTATACGCCGGCACGTGTTATACGCCGATAAATACGGTATGTGATTTGTATTTCAGAACCCAAGCAAGCTAGGAAGACAGCACACAGGGTTTGGCAGCAGAAGATGAGTCAGAGGAAGCTGCTGCGGAGGAGGAGCAAGAACAATTCCAAGACAATGTTGACAAAGAACTGTTCGTAGATGAATCAAGGTCAACATCAAACTCAATGAATGAGGAGGATGCAGAACCAGGGCCTAGCAATGTCTCTAGGCCTTTGCGAAGATCTTCAAGGGGAAGTGCCCGGCCTGTGAAACCCATGGATACAATTTTAGATGTAGTCAGTCAGATGTCCACTAAAATGGCTGAAAACCAGTGTGAAGACACAGCATTTCTCACTATAATTTTAGGCATATGTAAACAGGTACCCCCTGAGAAAAAATATGCACTCAGGATGGCTTTGATGTCAACTGCTCAATCATTTGTGGGTGAGGGGCCAACAACATCCTCAGCATATACGCAACCCCCCCTTCCCCAATATTCCCCTTATCAACAATACACTCACTTTCCAAGTACACAGTATGCTCCACCAATAAACCATCCATACTGTGACCAGTATGGTAATATGCTGAATCCCTCAAGGCCACGCATGTTGCATCCAATTCCTGCCCCCACTACCTCTACCCTTGGCCTCCCAACCACTCACCAACTTAGGCAGCCTACACCCAGTCAGGTTCTGCCTTTTCTTGAAAGGAAATATTACCCTGGTCCTTCAGTGGATTTCCCTGGACCAACCAATAGTTCAGTTTCCGGGACCACTGAAAACAAAACATACGAGCAATTGTAATTTTCTATTATTTTTGCTGTGGGTTTAAGACTTGTTCTATATTTTTTGGTTGGTTGTGGAGGCCAAAACAACAACTGTTGAATTTTTGAGTTCATGGAACTTATTTCTTTATTTTTGCCTTCTTGCAAAAATATTTGTCTTGTAAAAAAGATTCAGATTATATATTTTATTTTTTTTTAATGACTTTTATTTTTGTGTTGTTCAAAGTGAAATATTTTATTATTTTAATATTTGGTGTGCTTGTTAAAAAGTTCAAAAAATTGGTGTATTTCATCAAAACCAAAAAAAATAAAATTTTTGGTGCATTCTTGCACAAAATTCAGGAAAATAAAAATTATTCTAGTTACATTATGCATTTTCTACTTATCCTTTTTTCGAATTTGTGTTAAAGACCTGTTATTCAGACATCTAAATATTATTACAATAAAATGCATGACATACATTATGCAATGGCATCCTGCTGCCAGGGGACAGAACCAGCAGCAGACATAAAATACGACGAGAATCCCTCACGCACAGTGGCACCATTGGTGGTGCCCCTACTGGCACTCCATTGTGCACCTTCCAGATCGTGCATGAGGGAATCTTCAAAAAGATAGCCATCATGAATTCTAACAAAATTATGAAGCGCACATGCTGCTTTTACTGCAGATATTGCATTCTCAAGTTTTAAATTAATCGGTGTATGTAGCAAACGCCACTTGTTGGCTAAAATGCCAAATGTACATTCTACCACTCATCTTGCCCTCGTTAACCGGTAATTGAAGATTTGCTTCTCTTCACTCAGACACCTATTGGAATAAGGCCTTAATAGATGCTCACTGAGAGCAAAGGCCTCATCCCCAACATACACAAATGACATTGGCAGCCCATTTGTTCCTGGCAACGGACAGTCCTGTGGCAGGTCCAGACCATTTTTCCTCAACATTCTTCCAAACGATGATCTTTGGAAAATACTGGAGTCTGAGCTGCTGCCATATGATCCTATGTCTATATAGCTAAAACAATAATTGGCATCAGCCACTGCTAGTAATACAAAAGAAAAATATTTTTTGTAGTTAAAGTATTTGTTTCCACTGCCGATGGGCATCACTACCCTCATATGTTTTCCGTCAATTGCCCCGAAATTGCAACGATCCCAGAAAACGTCCGCTATCTTGCACCAATCTTCGCAAGTGGGCTTCTTCAGGACCAAATCCCTAAGGACATTCCAGATGTCTCTGCAGGTATCGTGGACAATATTGCTGACAGTAGTTTTGCCAACCAAAAACTTATAATGCAAACTTGCAAAGGAATGTCCAATTCCTAAAATGTACCTAAGTACCTAAAATGGAAAAGTACATACAGTTTATTATAATGATACATATTTACACTAAGCTACTTCAATAAACTAAAAAAAAAAGAGCTAGGAAGGAGGTGCCTGAGGAAGTGAAGGAAGAAGAGGAGCAGGAGAAAGACACTGGTGATGTAGAGGCAAAGTTAATATTGTAAAAACAATCTCACGCACAATTACATGCTAGTATTTATTTTTTTACTTTATGTAAAGAGGATGAAAGAACGATGTGGATATCCAAATGCCACATAGAAGTTAAGAAGAAGAAAAAGTAGGTATGAAAAGTTACCTCAATGTTATAATGAGTCTTTCAACAGCTGGAATACTCCTTCGGAAACATGTGTTTTGTCGCTCTAGATGGCTAGAGAGCAAAGCCAACAATTCATCAAAACTGTTCTCACCTTCTAATTGACATCCTTGTGTAGTTGAAGAATTTGTCTTCATGAGCACGGAGGTCATTGTAAAGGACCCCAAACTGGCCTCTCACTTCCCTTTGGGCGATGATGGGATGGATCCAAAACCTATGCCTTCTCCTCCTCCGGTTATCCTCCTCTTCTTCATCTATAAATGCTGCTACAGCAGCCAAAATGACTGCTGACCCAACATATTGCATAGCCAAGCAGGAAATCAAAGCAAATAATTGTTCAGTTTAAAATATATTTTTATTTTAAAAATGTCTCAGACATTGTCTGGCATATCGATGGCCCCCCTACCCGCAAAGTATTCCATGTATCTTATACGGACCTCGCTGGCACTCTGGGGGGGCAAACCAGGATGGCCAGCTTCAGGCGCTGTGAGGGTTGCTTCATTAATATTAATTTCGGCCTCAGGCCCAACTGAGGCAGCATAGTTCCAAGAATTTCTCCTTAAAAAGTTGTTGAGAACACAGCAACACAGGATGATGTGATTCAGTTTATATTCCGCCATGTGTATGGGTGTAAGAAATAGGCGGGACTGGCTGGCTATTATTTCAAATGTGTTCTCCACCACTCTTCTGGCTCTGGCCAGCCGGTAATTAAAAACCCTCTGGTCCGGGGTGAGGGTCCTCATAGGGAATGGTCGCATAAGATGGTCCCCCAGTGCAAGCGCTTCATCTGCAACAAAGACGAATGGGAGTCCTTCCGCATTGTCTTCTGGAGGTGGCAAGCCCAAGCTGCCATTCTAGAGATGCCTGTAGAACTCCGTGTGGGCGATGACTCCACCATCTGACATCCGGCCATTCTTCCCCACGTCCACATAAAGGAACACGTAAGTAGCCGACACCACCGCCAACATCACAATACTATTGAACCCTTTATAATTATAATAGTATGACCCCGAGTTGGGTGGTGAGACTATGTGGACGTGTTTCCCATCAGTGTTTCCTACGCAGTTAGGAAAGTCCCACCGCTGGGCAAAGTGGGAGGCCACAGTCTGCCATTCCTGTGGGTTGGAAGGAAACTGTAGAGTCAAACAAGAACCAAAAATTAATCATTTTGCACATAAACATTGAAAGCAGATTAGACACAAACATTCTTGGCCAACATCAGTATAACATTTATTTTAGGGAGTATTTAAAGACAAAAGGTATAAAGGTCCACCTATCAGATTCCTCCCCCCCTCTCATGGGTGATTTTAAATTTTTTTAGGGGGGGGGTATAAGGTATAAGGTCCACCTATCAGATTCCTCCCCCCCATGGGTGATTTGAAAATTTTTTTAGGGGAGGGGGAGATGTTTTGGACAGGTAACTCTCTCCACTTCATTGAGAGATGAATGCCTAAATAATGTGGCCAGCCCCCCCTTACTTACACTATTGGCAGCCCACTGGACAGGTAAGAAGTGTCATAATACAAAGATATAAATACACACTGTACAAATTTTAGCACATTTTTACATTCTGCTATTACCTATCAAGATAATAATAGGATACAAAAACTTGAAACAGTACCATTTGAAAGTATTCAGGCAGACCCTTGCACTACATGCTTTGGTGAATTCATCCATAAATCTGACCACAAAAGAGGTAGGTATAGTGTGTATGGGTTTGGCAAAGTCAGCAGATAGAGGATTGGTATCAGCTGACTTAGCAGTTGGGGGGAGGGAGGGTTCCAAATGATTTTTGGACCCCCCAAAAAAAGCCTCTGGCACTGCCAGAATTTAAAGCACAAAAACATTTTTACACATTTTAGGGGGTGTTTAGGGTAAAGCACTACTATGGAGCTGACTAAATACATTGTTAAGTGACTGGAAGAGGTGGATATAGGCCCGGGAGAGCATGCTGGGGAGGTAAGTGAAAGCAAATATGCATGAAGGACAAAAAAAATGTAAAATAAAACCAGCATGCATGAGGACAAAGGGGACATTCACAGCATATTACAATCATGGTAATTAGGGAATAAGGAAAGAAATACATTACATTAGCAAACATTAAATACAATAAAATGTGATGTTAAAGGATAAATTTTACCTAAATATAGTCCTTCTGCAGGACCTGGATGATGACAGAACAGGTCTCTGGGATAATGATCCCCAGAGCTTGGGGTGAGATGCCTGTTGAGAACTTGAGGTCCTGCAGGCTTCTCCCAGTCGCCAGGTACTGCAGGGTGGCGACTAGCCTCTGCTTCAGAGTGATGGCTTGCCGCATGCAGGTATCCTGCCTGCTGATATAAGGGGTCAGCAAAGCCAACAAACTGTGAAATACGGGGTCCGTCATCCTGAGAAAGTTCCTGAAATCGTCAGGATTATTCTCACGGATCTCACGGAGCAAAGGCTTGTGACAGAATTGGTCACGCTGGAGCAACCAATTCTTGGTCCATGAGCTCCTCCTCGCCCTGTTCATGGACTGGGCTTGTGTCAAAGTAAGAATTCCAACACCAAGCCCCCGCACAGCACGAACTCTACGATGAGTACAGACACGCAACATGGCTAGAAAACGGTCGGCTGGTCAGAACGAAGTAACAGAACGCACTGAAGAATAGCAAGGCCTGTGAAGAGCGACCTGAAAAATCAGTAACGAACGGACAAGAATGCAATGACAAATCAATGGGAACTCGCTGCACGCACTGAAGACCAGATACAAACCCACAAGCACAAACTGAACATCAGAAATATGATCTGAAAACCATGAGTCTGGAAAAGCGTGAATCGTCTCTCACCAAACTTTTACTAACATGAGATTAGCAAAAGGAGCCCAAAGGATGCAACGCTTGGTATTGAACTGCCCTTTTACAGTCTCGTCGTACATTGTGTACGTCACCGCGTTCTTGACGTTCGGAAATTCCGACCACTTTGTGTGACCGTGTGTATGTAAGACAAGTTTGAGCCAACATCTGTCGGAAAAAAATCCATGGATGTCCAACCGTGTGTACAGGGCATAACTTTTGTGAACTTGCTTCAAATCTTCCCTGGCAAGTTGTACACTTGCAGAGCACTTGAAGCGCAAGTTCTATTTGACACTTTTCCAATTTGTAGCAAATTTGCGTGGCAAGTCTCTAGCAAGAGCAAATTTGCAGTGGTAAGTCTATAGCAAGAGCCCTGCAAGTCTACAGCACGAGTTATGCAAGTCTCCATTTTTGGCAAGAAAAAAAAGAAGCAAGCAGCGCAAATCTATAATCCCAAAATCTGGTAATAGTGAACCCACTGCTCTTAACCTAATCCCTTACTGTACACATGTGAAATACATTCAATCCATTGCATAAAATAATCAATCATACAAAAATTATTGATTTCTAAGAAAACAAATAAAGTGCAAATGCTGTTAAAAAAAAAGTGCAAAAGAAAAAATGATGTGCTGACACAGTGAACAAAAAGTACTTAGTGGAAGAAAATATTATTCATTAGTAAAGTGCATGCATCAAAAATTCATGTGTTCAAAATATTTGCAGACCATTTTGCAATCCCAGGAAAAATCCAAGATTATTATTATTATCATCACTTTCTTGGATTTTCCCTGGGATTGCAAAATGGACTTCAAATATTTTGAACACATATGCATTTTAATGCATGCACTTTACTAATGAATAATATTTTCTTGCACTAAGCACTTTTTGTTCACTGTATCAGCATAGTTTTTTCTTTTGCACTTTTTTTCACAGCATTTGCACTTGGTTTGTTTCATAGAAACAAATAATTTTTGTATGATAGATGAATTATTTTATGCAATGACACAAAGTTGATCATTGTACATGATTGTTGGACAAAATGCATTTCACACGTGTACAGTAAGGCATTAGGTTAATAGCAGTGGGTTCACTATCACCAGATTTTGGGATTTTAGATTTGCGCTTGAACATAAAAACAGGGACAAAGCAGCGTCTTCTAAGTGTAGCAGTTAGGGCATGTAATAGTTAAAAACCATAATGAAAACACTCACAAACGAGCAATAACAAACAGCATGGGTATCAATATCATCTGCCTGGTGCCTGGTGTCGCTGGCTGGAACATCTGTATGGCTGTTTTGTGTCTGGTTACACTGGTGGAGCCCAGCGTTCCCAGAAAGCTAGGACAGGGATCAGCATTGCACAGGAACCACGGCAAGGTGTCATCACTTCTGGGTACGGGGTCAGCGGGGAGGTGCGCGCGTTTGGATCATGCATGCAGAGCCTGAGGAAGGAACGCGCATGCTCCGAAAATGCGCACCTCCCCACTGACCCCATACCCGAAAGTGACGACACCTTGCCGTGGTTCCTGTGCAACGCTGGTCCTTTATGGTTTTTAACTATTACATTTCCTAACTGCTACACTTAGAAGGCGCTGCTTTGTTCCTGTTTTTATGTTGCAGAGTTACTTCTATCTGTAAGCTGGCAGCCTTTTGGGAAAGCATTCCTAACAATTTACATGGACAATATGTCATGGACTTGAATATTTGAATTATTGCCCTATGTACTAGTTCCATTCCTATAATTTTCTCTTTATAGCCTTACCCAGAGTGTGCCAAATTAACCCACTGTTTGTATTTTAGATTTGCGCTGCTTGCTTCTTTTTTCTTGCCAATTAACTGGTGATCATAGGCATGTGCAGTCGGTGTGCCTGGCCCCAAGCGCATTAGCATTATCGCTCTGTGTGCAGACAGGGAGATGGGAAATATCTCCCTCTGACCAGTTCTGCCACTCATGAAGTGCTACTGTACTCCTTTCACTGTACCGGCTATACCATAAGAGTGTGTGTTTCTGTATGTATATGTAATATATATCACACAAATGTGTTTGATCTTTGGGGTGCGCACCCTAATGCAATAGGCTACACACACCTAAGCTGGTGATTCACCGGTACTTAGGTGGCAGCAATCTTATTTAATCCGTCAATATTCCATTAATACCTTTGGCACTAGTTTTTCTTGTTGTTTGTCCAAGTGTCCGTTTTTATCGGGTCTATTCACTAATAAGTGAAGAGAGAGGTGAATTGTCAGAAAAATCTAAGCCAAAGTGGCTGAAGTAGAAAAAAAAAAAATCTCATTGAAATATTTTTAGTTTAGCTTTTTTGGCGTATATTTTACCATTTCCCTAAAAAATGTACCTCAGTTCACTGAATAGTGCATTAAGACAAAACTGATCTTTATAAAAACGTTTATTAAAATATTTGAAAAAAAAATCCAATCCTAAACACTGGATTACATCTTAGTTATTTTTTTTATTAGGGTGAACATTTAACAAAACATAAAAAAGAACATTTGTAATATGAAAAAGAACACTCAAAAACAATAATAATGATACAATAAAAAACAAAACTAACAAAAAAATAAAAAGACAAAACAAAAATTGCAGTAATAAGCGATACTATGTGAAACAGTGAGGAAGTGCACTAATTCAAGAAGCTAATCAGCAAGAAGACAAATATACATAAATGACTATCCCTAATTTCAAAAAACAAAAAAAATACAATAATATGTGAACAATAATAAAAAGCTTGAATCAAAAGCAGGTATTCATCTGATTTTACATAAAAAAAACAATAAATAAGTCCCAAATAATAAAGTGCATGTGCATCAAAAAGTGATGAGATGTGAAGTTCACATGCTCAAAAAACAGTTCTTGAATGTTGTGAACACGTTTGTTCCCACCATCCAGGCATCCACCAGGAGTGTACCCTAGCAGCTCACCTTAAACAAAGGCACCAGGGGCGTAACTACCACCATAGCGACCCATGCGGGCGCTATGGGGCCCGCAGCCGAGTGGGGCCCAGTGAGGATAAGAGCACCGTCGGCACAGTCTCCCAGCCAGGGGAAGAGAGAGGAAAGGAAGAGGCGAGCTGTCCGTATCAGCAGAGAGCTGAATTGCCCGATGTAAGAGCTTTCATTAGAACTTCCAGTGTTCCCGGGGCTCACGTCACATAGCTCCACCTTTTGGCCCGGTGCCTTTGATAGACAGAACGCCGATCCAATGCGGGACATGTGACGTCATCAAAGGCGTTGGGCCAAGAGGTGGGGCTATGTGACGATGAGCCCTGGGAAGACAGGAAATTCAAATGAAAGCTATGGGCAATCCCGCTCTCTGCTGATCCGGGTGGCTTGCCTCTTTCTCTGCATAGGTGGGGCTGTATGGGGCACAGGCAGACCAGGCTATATTGGGCACAGGTCACGCTGTATGGGGCACAGGTCACGCTGTATTGGGCACATGTCACGCTGTATTGGGCACAGGTCACGCTGCATTGGGCACGGGTCACGCTGTATGTGGCACAGGTCACACTGCATTGACACATTGACACTGGGGCAGCTGTGGGGGGTGGCGGGGGGGCTGTTTGCAGGGGGGCCCCATACAACATTTTGCTATGGGGCCCTGCTATTTCTATTTACGCCCCTGAAGGCCACAACAGGTCTAGTGGCGCTTTGGTATACAAATCCTTAATGGCTGCTCACGTTCCACTCTCGTCTCCTCACCTGCATTGAAATCCACAGCTGGTCTGACAAGGCTTTAATATATGGATCCTTTTTGGAAAATCACATTGCACTCCACACTCCTCTCCTAAAAGCACCACTAGACCTGTTGTGGTCTTTGTTTAAGGTGATCTGCAAGCATATAAGGAAAAATAAAACATTCCAAATTGTGCTCCACCAATGTTAGGGTTAGTCACTCCTTGATTTCTACCTCTCTGAACTCCATATCAGATCTTATGGATACCATTCACCTCTCTGCACACCATGACCCAGCACCAATTAAAGAAAAACCTTACACACAGCAGGGAGCAATGATGGAAATTCAAGCACAGTGGCCTCTGTGGTCCAGAACTTGCAGCAGACTTGCAGAATGTTTGCAAAGAAAGTTGATCTGGAGTCATGCAATGCAGACTTGCTGCAATTGTGCAACAAACTTGTGAAGCCTGGCAAGTCTAGCAAGAGCTTAGCAAGTCATTTTCAAACTTACAGAACAATTACTTGCTATCTGGCATGGTGCGCATTTTGAATTTTTTTTTATCCTGCCTAAAACTTACTGACACTAACTGACATTAACTAACTGAATGGTTAATGTGTAATTTTTTTTTTTACCCAAAATATGCTGACTCTGACCTTTGGCCTTTACCTTGACCCTAACACTAACCCTGGCAAACCTTGATCTAGCCACTTTTTTCTTTCTTTTTTATTCTTAATTTTGAATTACATTTTTATTTATTTTTTTTGTTTGTTTGTTTTGTTTTTGTTTTGTTTGTTTATATATTTTTCCTCTGCAATAAGAGAAAGATAAAATGTATCTTTCTTTTCATTCAGGAAAAGTAAACACAGAGGCGGGCTCACAGTGACGAATCACTGTGATAGCCAATTGGAGGCTATCATACCATTCAGGTGACCAAGAATCGGGAGTCCTGGGTACAAATCATTAGTACGGGACATAGGGTTCTCCAAATTGCAGCTCAGGGGCTGAATGAGGCCCTTTGCTTGCTTTTATCTGGCTCTTGGGACATTGTCCCCACCCACTGTCAGCAACTGTAGGGCATGGTTCCTGCCACTCTATTCAGCCTACTGACACCAATTATGCAGCACTAGTCCTCTCACTGACACTAATGATGGGACTCTATTCCTCCCACTGACACCAATGATGGGTTACTATTCCTCCCACTGACACCAATGATGGGGCACTATTCCTTCCATTGACACCAATGATTGGGCACTATTCCTTCCACTGACACTAATGATGGGGCACTTTACCTTCCACTGACACCAATGATGAGGTACTATTCCTCCTACTGACACCAACGGTGGGGCACTATTCCTTTCATTGACACCAATAATGGGGCATTATTCCTCCCACTGACACCAATGATGGGGAATTGTTCCTACCCCTAGAAAGATGGGGCACTGTTTACTCCCACTGACGTCATGACATTCTTGACTCCCACTGGCCACAGTCCGCCCCCCTAGAAGGACAGTAAACTTGCCCTTTGTTAAGAAAGTTTGGAGACCCATGCTTTAGATATACTTATTTGTAAATATTTCTTTGTAAATTTAAAAAAAAGCGTAAATGCAGTAACAATGGATATCAAACATCAGTAAAAAAGTATTGTTTGTGTGATGCTTTACAGATGCATCAAAAATTGTGAGCATCCCCTGTAATAAGATTTTCATTTTAATGAGATTCCCTCCAAGGCTTGACCCCACCTCCCTCCCTCCCTCCTCAAAAAGGACCTTTTCACTTCAAAACTGAGAACCAGATGGTTATAAGACAGATCTACCCATTCAGTGAACAAGCATATGGGGAAACAGGGCAAATTAAAGTGCTTCTAAATTGATGCCTTATATCAGGGGTATACAACCTCGGCCTCCAGCTGTGGTGAAACTACAAGTCCCATGAGACATTGCAAGACCCTGACAGTCACAGGCATGACTTCTAGAGGCATGATGGGATTTGTAGTTTCACCACAGCTAGAGGGCCGAGGTTGCCTACCCCTGCCTTATATGCTTCAATTTTCTCTCCACTCTTAGCCACCATCAAAAGTATTCCAAAATAAGGTGACAAAGAAAGTACCTTCAGTGCTCAAATCCTTGTCCAGAATACCTTAACAGAAATGGGGGACCATCTTGTACAATGAAAGGTCTCAAAGCACTTTTTAGGTAAATAGTGTGCTGTCCACAGCTAGGTATTCCTCCTCCACAAGCCTCACCATCAATTTGCAGCTCCGAGCAGGATTAGGCATATATAAAATCAAACCACAGAAGAGGGCTCGTTGTGTAAAATTAATAAAATGTATTAAAAATAAATCAAAACAAATTGTCCCCTTACATCAACAGGTGCCCCAGTATTACGGCACAAAACAGTACAGCTTACTCCTCGAGGGGGAGTGCCACTGCTAAACTCTTCTGACTAGGAAGCCAGTGTGTGTTCCACCACTGGCTGGAAACCGGAAGTTTGGTGATAGATATTATGTCACATCCCCAGCAAATGACTGGGGATTTAGATATTTCCACCCCCCCCCCCCCATCCTGGCACCCTAAGGTGGCTGCCTAAGCAGTGCAGGGTTGCCAACCATCAGTTAATTTACTGACAGTTTGTAAAAATCTGTGATTTTTACAGCTGTCTGTAAATATCAGGGGCTAATAATTTGTCATGCTTTGTTGACTTTTGTAAGTGTAAGCCAGACAAATTACGTATTATTGTTATTGTCAGTGTTTCCATATTGTGTTTATACTGTTTAAATATTGATTGTCTTACTTTTTAACCACTTGGTGACCAGTCGCTCTTTGTTTGTTTATTATGCAAAAAATAAAAACTGCAGAGGTGATCAAATACCACCAAAAGAAAGCTCTATTTGTGGGAAAAAAGGACGTCAATTTTGTTTGGGTGCAACGTCACATGATCGCACAATTTTCAGTTAAAGCAACGCAGTGCCCTATCGCAAAAAATGGCCTGGTCTTTAAGGAGGCAAATCATTCCTGGTTAATAGGAGTTCTGTCATTTTTACCAACAGCATAAAAAAATATGCTGTTGGTAAATTTTCCATGTTTTTTCAGTAACAAATGCTGCGGGAGGTCAGCATCCTTGCCTGAGTGTAATATGAACCACGTTCAGAAAAGTGGAAGACAGATCCTGATAATAATATTATTAATAATACCAATAATTATAATAATAATAGTAATGTTACCAAAACTTTACTGACCTCTAATGCCCTGTACACACGGTTGGACATTGATTGGACATTCCGACAACAAAATCCATGTATTTTTTCCCACGGATGTTGGCTCAAACTTGTCTTGCATACACACAGTCACACAAAGTTGTCGGAAAATCCGATCGTTCTGAACGCGGTGACGTAAAACACGTACGTCGGGATTATAAATCGGGCAGTAGCCAATAGCTTTTGTCTCTTAATTTATTCTGAGCATGCGTGGCACTTTGTGCGTCGGATTTGTATACACACGATCGGAATTTCCGACAACGGATTTTGTTGTCGGAAAAATTTATAGCAAGCTCTCAAACTTTGTGTGTCGGAAATTCCGATGGAAAATGTGTGATGGAGACCACGCACGATCGGAATTTCCGACAACAAGGTCCTATCACACATTTTCCGTTGGAAAATCCGACCGTGTGTACAGGGCAAGTGTTATATTCGACAGGAGAATGATAGCATTATGTAAAATGTACTACAAAGTGTAACTTCCAAAGACAGGAATAAGGAAGAAAAAAATCAACCCATGGCATTAAAACAGTCATGTTTAAATCCGGGGCTGTAAACAATCCCCATTCTGTTTAATCTATGCATGTAAAACTACTTGCGGGAGACTTATTTGCATTGCTGTATAAAGTGTGTAAAAAGATAGCATAGATCTCTGCTTATGCAACACACAAGCTTTGTCAGCACACTAAACACTCATTAAATTTACCTTCACACTTGCGTATGAGAAATGCTATAAACGTACTTAGCAAACTAGACAACTTATTGACAGACATTGGGTATACAATGCACAAACATGTTAATTGCTTGTAACTGCAATAATGTTCATCATGAAAACCAAGTCAAGCTGCTTGAATCATTCAAAAGTGATTAGACCTTGCATGCAACACCTTCCTATTTACCTAGCTCTCCAGCTGTGCACTATTTACAGATATGAAATGGGAGTCAAACTAAAATGTACTTGCAGTACAGAGATTGTTGGTTCAAATGCAATCGTTTGATGGAAATTGTCTTGCTCCATTACACTTCTTATTCATTTATACACTGCTCACTTTTTATGCAGTGCTTTACAAAGTTCAAAGAACTGTCTCTGCTCATATGTCCCTGCCATATTAATAAAGGACACATTTGGTGAGGCACCAATTAAACTCAGAGACAGCATTAGACAATGACCAAAGGGAGGAAATTGTAATCTAAATAAGAGGAAATCAAAGCATGCAAGATATACAGTATTAGATCAGATGTGCTATAATATATATATAGGGGGCATCATTCCTTTCTTAAGGCATTGTAGCCTAAAGCCTTGTACACACGGTACCATTGTTGGCAGGGGATGGTCTGTTGACAGACTGTTGTCCTAAAATCTTACCGTTAGTACGCTCCTTTTGACAAATGCTGTCCAATTTTTGGCCAACAAATGTTGGATGACAGGCTAGTAAATTTTAATATGGTGAGGTTCCAATTCTGTGGCTATCAATCCTTTAATTACTTATGCAACTTTATTTTTACTTTCAATATCTGAAAATAGTTCATGTGATGCATTGTAAATCCAGTTTATCAGGTTGCAAAAAAAATTCATCTAAAATATATCTGTTATTAGGGAAATAAGGAAGCTGCCATTTGGGAAAGTGCTAGGTGCAAGTATAGAGATAAGGAATCCTGACAGTTGATGCATGTTTATCCACTTGCCGACCGCCTAACGCAGATATACTGCGGCAGAATGGCACAGGCAGGCAAAATCACGTACCTTTTACGTGATCTGCCTCCCAGGGGCGGTCGGCTTCGTTAGGGGAACGATCCAGGCTGAGGGGGAGGCCACTCATTCGTGGCCACCCCCTCGCGATTGCTCCCAACGAATGAAAATCTTCCTCTGCTGCTGTAATGTAAACAGCGGTAGAGGAAGTGATGTCATCTCTCCTCGAGCTGGTCTTTTCGTTCCGGCGCCAAGGAGAGAAGACATCAATGTGAGTTGCACCAACACTACATTTACAGTAGAACATGCAGGCACACTTTTCACCCCCCATCACCCCCCGATCACCCCCCTGTACCCCCCATCACAGTGACACCAATAGCAGTTTTTTTTTTTTTTGCATTGGTGTCAGTTTGTGACAGTTATAAGTGGTAGGGCAGTTAGGGTTAGCCCCCTTTAGGTCTAGGGTACCCCCCTAACCCCCCCTTATAAAGTTTTAACCCCTTGATCACCCCCCGTCGCCAGTGTCACTAAGCGATCGTTTTTCGGATCGCTGTATTAGTGTCACAGGTGACGCTAGTTAGGGAGGTAAGCATATAGGTTCGCCGTCAGCGTTTTATAGCGACAGGGACCCCCATATACTACCTAATAAAGGTTTTAACCCCCTGATTGCCCCCTAGTTAACCCTTTCACCAGTGATCACCGTATAACTATTACCGGTGACGCTGGTTAGTTAGTTTGTTTTTTATAGTTTCAGGGCACCCGCCGTTTATTACCTAATAAAGGTTTAACCCCCTAATCGCGTTGATATAAGTTAAGTTTTAGGGTCAGATAAGGTCTGCGTCGCTCCAGGCAGAGTCAGGTTAGCGCCAGTACCGCTAACACCCACGCATGCAGCATACACCTCCCTTAGTGGTATAGTATCTGAACAGATCAATATCTGATCCGATCAGATCTATACTAGCGTCCCCAGCAGTTTAGGGTTCCCAAAAACGCAGTGTTAGCGGGATCAGCCCAGATACCTGCTAGCACCTGCGTTTTGCACCTCGGCCCAGCCCTGCCCAGCCCTGCCCAGCCCACCCAAGTGCAGTATCGATCGATCACTGTCACTTACCAAACACTAAACACACATAACTGCAGCGTTCGCAGAGTCAGGCCTGATCCTTGTGATCGCTAACAGTTTTTGTTGGCAGCGTTTTGATACAGTCGCTAACAGTCAGGAGCTTTTTTGCCTGTGAGTCTCACTAGTGTACCACTAAATTTAGAGCCCAAAATGGCAAATCAAAGGTACACTAGTGAAGAGGCCTACACATTTCTGAGCATGACAGATAGTGAAGAGGAAGTCACTCATCTGTCAGATTCAGGCTCAGAATACGATCCTGTAGACGACAGCGGCTCCATGACAGATAGCTCTGACGACGGAGTTGTGGTCCCTGCCAAGGTCAGGCGTACCAGACCCCGAACTTCTTCTTCGGTCATCGATGTGCAAGAACCGCAGGTCCCTCGTATGGAGCAGAGAAGTACTAGCGCCGCTATTCCTTCTGGTGAACTGGCAAGCACCAGCGGCCTAGTACACCCTGGTCGTATATCCAGCACTGCAGTAACACTTGGTGACGTGGTGAGTCCCATAAGTGCAGTTCGAGCTGGCGAGGTGGCAAGCACAAGTAGTGTCCTGCTGCCAACAAGAAGACGAACACCAGCCCGTCGTGCCCTTCCTGCTGCATTCGCCAATCCTAATTGGGAACCCACCACTTCTGCAGCACCCGTACTTCCCCCATTCAATGGCCAACCCGGCATTCAGGTGGAAACAGTTGATTTTACGTCACTGGATTTTTATTTGCTGTTTTTCACCGAAGATCTCTATAGATCTATTGTGGACCAAAGCAATTTGTATGCTGGTCAACACATCGCCACTATTCCCCAGTCCTCCTTTGCCAAAGATTGGAAACCAATTACGGTTTCCGAATTTAAGATCTTTCTTGGCCTTTCTCTCCTCATGGGCATAATCAAAAAGAGTGAGTTGCGGTCATATTGGTCCACTGACCCAATTCACCATATGCCCGTGTTCTCTATTTCCATGGCCAGGGCACGATATGAGCAGATTTTGTGGTTCATGCACTTCAACAACAATGAACTCTGTCGACCTCGTGGAGACCCTGGATACGATCGGCTCTACAAAATTCGGCCCCTCGTAAACCACTTCAACCAACGTTTTGCAGACTTGTTTACTCCCTATCAAGCTGTCTGCGTTGATGAGTTCCTGATGAAGTTTTCTGGCCGCTTGTCATTCAAACAGTACCTTCCCAGCAAGCGTGTCAGATACGGGGTCAAGATGTATAAGCTCTGTGACAGGGCCACAAGCTATACATGTAGTTTTATGGTTTACGAGGGAAAAGATAGTCACGTAGAGCCGACAAACTGCCCTGACTACATGGGAAGCGCTGGCAAGATTGTGTGGGACTTGGTGTCCCCCTTATTCGGAAAGGGGTACCACTTGTACGTGGACAATTATTACACGAGCGTGCCACTTTTTAGTCACCTTTTTGATCATTAGATTGGAGCATGTGGCACCGTGCGACCTAATCGCCGGGGCTTTCCCCAGCGGCTTGTAGATTCCCGTCTTAGGCTGGGGGAGAGAGCCTGCTTGCAGTGTAATAATTTGCTCACTATGAAGTGGAGGGATAATAAGAATGTTTTCGTTCTTACCTCACTTTATGCAGACATGACGGTCCAAATTACTACAGCGACTGGTGTTGTGGAGAAACCCCTCTGTGTCCACGAATATAATCTTAACATGGGAGGGGTGGACCTCAATGACCAGTTGTTGGCGCCGTACCTAGTTGCCCGTAAGGCCAGACGCTGGTACAAAAAAGTGTCTGTTTATTTATTTCAATTGGCTTTGCTGAACGTTTATGTTCTATACAGAACTTCAGGACGGACTGGATCCTTCCTTAAATTCCAGGAAGAGATCATCAGAGCCCTTCTGTTTCCAGACGGTGCTCCACCTCACCTTCCCCAACCAAATGCAGTAAGCCAACTGCATGAGAGGCATTTTCTTTATGTCCTCCCGAGTACCCCTACCCAACGAGCCCCCCAAAAAACATGTTGTGTCTGCAGCAAGCGCGGATATAGGCATGACACCCGGTATTATTGTTCCTCCTGTCCTGACAATCCTGGTCTTTGCATTGGTGAATGTTTTGAAGGCTACCATACACTAGTTGAGTATTAGCGTAGGGTACAGCACTGCACAGACTAGGACACACTTTCACAGGGTCTCCCAAGATGCCATCGCATTTTAAGAGACCCAAACCTTGTACCAGTTACAAGTTACAAGTTAAAGTTAAAGTTACAAAAAAAGTGCAAAAAAAAACAAAAAAACAAAAAAAAAAAGTAAAAAAAAAAAAAAAAACACAAAAAAATGTATAAAATAAAAAAAAACAAAAATAGTTGTTGTTTTATTGTTCTCTCTCTACTGTTCTGCTCTTTTTTACTGTATTCTATTCTGCAATGTTTTATTGTTATTATGTTTTTATCATGTTTGCTTTATAGGTATGGTATGCAATTTTTTATATTTTACTGTTTACTGTGTTTTATTGTTAACCATTTTTTTGTTTTCAGGTACGCCATTCACCTGCAGAGCGGATTTATTTATCTTGACAGCAACAGCGTTTGCTCCCACGATACATAAAGCCGTGACTCCAGCGCTGTCGGAGGTGATTTCACCACCACAGTTACATACTTCAGCATATATGCCGAAGCGTGGGAGCAGCAATGAGTGGAGGAGTGATTTGCTCCTACCTTTTGCGGGAAGATGCCCCCATGCTTCGGCATATATATATTTTAGGCACAGGTTGCCTTAAATGTTTTATTTTTTACTATGTTTTTTTTGTATTTGCTTTGCAGGTATGGTAAGTCTTACTGTTATACTGTAATGTTACTTTGTTTTATTGTTAACCATCATTTGCTTAGCAGGTACGCCATTCAGTTGCAGGGCGGATTTATTTATCTTGACAGCAACAGTGTTTGCTCATAAAGCCGTGACTCCAGTGCTGTCGGAGGTGATTTCACCACCACAGTTACATACTTCAGCATATATGCCAAAGCGTGGGGGCAGCAGTGGGTGGAGGAGCGATTTGCTCCTACCTTTTGCGGGAGGATGCCCCCATGCTCCGGCATATATAAACAGTGCATGTATGCCCATCATTAGAAATGGGTGGATGAAGGGAGGTATTCTAATGGTGGGCATACCCACCGATCAATATCTTTTTTTCGTTCAGCCCACAGGCTGCATGAAAAAAAAAAGTTTACAATATATGCCCAACAAGGACCAGCAACGTACTGGTATGTTGCTGGACTTTGAGTGGTTATACCAGAATGATTCCTGCAGGTTTAGGTATCATCTTGGTATCATGTAAAAGCAATCCTAGTGGCTAATTAGCCTCTAGACTGCTTTTACAAGCAGTGGAAGGGAATTCCCCCCCACTGTCTTCCATGTTTTTCTCTGGCTCTCCTGTCCCAACAGGGAACCTGAGAATGCAGCTGGTGATTCAGCCAACTGACCATAGAGCTGATCAGAGAACAGAATGGCTCCAACATCTCTATGGCCTAAGAAACTGGAAGCTACGAGCATTTCATGACTTAGATTTCGCCGGATGTAAACAGCTCCATTGGGAAATTGGGAAAGCATTTTATCACATTGATCTTAGTGTGGTCAGATGCTTTGAGGGCAGAGGAGAGATCTAGGGTCTAATAGACCCCAATTTCTTCAAAAAAGAGTTTCTGTCATTACCTATTGCTATCATAGGGGATATTTACATTCCCTGAGATAACAATAAAAATGATAAAAAAAAATGAAAGGAACAGTTTAAAAATAAGAAAAAAAAGCAAAAAAAAAAAAAAAAGAAAAAAAACCACCCCTTGTTTCCCCCCTGCTTTCGCGCAAAGGCGAACGCAAGCGTCGGTCTGGCGTCAAATGTAAACAGCAATTGCACCATGCATGTAAGGTATCACCACGAAGGTCAGATCAAGGGCAGTAATTTTAGCAGTAGAGTAGAGCAGTAAAGTGGTAACCTGTAAAGGTTTTTAAAGGCTTTTAAAAATGTATTTAGTTTGTTGCCACTGCACGTTTGTGCGCAATTTTAAAGCATGTCATGTTTGGTATCCATGTACTCGGCCTAAGATCATCTTTTTTATTTCATCAAACATTTGGGCAATATAGTGTATTTTAGTGCATTAAAATTTTAAAAAGTGTGTTTTTTAAAATTTTTGTGTTTGAAAAATCTCTGCGCAAATACTGTGTGAAAAAAAAAATGAAACACCCACCATTTTAATCTGTAGGGCATTTGCTTTAAAAAAATATATAATGTTTGGGGGTTCAAAGTAATTTTCTTGCAAAAAAAATAACTTTTTCATGTAAATAAAAAGTGTCAGAAAGGGCTTAGTCTTCAAGTGGTTAGAAGAGTGGGTGATGTGTGACATAAGCTTCTAAATGTTGTGCATAAAATGCCAGGACAGTTCAAACCCCCCCCCCCCAAATGACCCCATATTGTAAAGTAGACACCCCAAGCTATTTGCTGAGAGGCATGTCGAGTCCATGGAATATTTTATGTTGTGACACAAGTTGTGGGAAAAAGACACATTTTTTTTTTGCACAAAGTTGTCACTAAATGATATATTGCTCAAACATGCCATGGGAATATGTGAAATTACACCCCAAAATACATTCTGTTGCTTCTCCTGAGTACGGCGATACCACATGTGGGAGACTTTTTGGGAGCCTAGCCGCGTATGGGACCCTGAAAACCAAGCACCGCCTTCAGGCGTAAATTTTTGATTTCACTTTTCACTGCCTATCACAGTTTTGGACGCCATGGAATGCCTAGGTGGCACAAAATCCTCCCAAATGACCCTATTTTGGAAAGTAGACACCCCAAGCTATTTGCTGAGAGGTATAGTGAGTATTTTGCAGACCTCACTTTTTGTCACAAAGTTTTGAAAATTGAAAAAAGAAAATACATTTTTTTTTTCTTGTCTTTCTTCATTTTCAAAAACAAATGCGAGCTGCAAAATACTCACCATGCCTCTCAGCAAATAGCTTGGGGTGTCCACTTTCCAAAATGGGGTCATTTGGGGGGGGGGGGGGGTTGCGCTATGTTGGCATTTTATGGCCTTTGACACTGTGATAGATAGTGAGGAGGGAATGAAAAATTTACGCCCTTAGAAATCCTGAAGGCGGTGATTGGTTTTCGGGGCCCCGTATGCAGCTAGGCTCCCAAAAGTCCCACACATGTGGTATCCCCGTACTCAGGAGAAGCAGCAGAATGCATTTTGGGGTGTAATTTTTCATATGCCCATGGCATGTTTGAGCAATATATCATTTAGTGACAACTTTGTGCAAAAAAAAAAAAAAAATTGTCACTTTCCCGCAACTTGTGTCAAAATATAAAATATTCCATGGACTCAACATGCCTCTCAGCAAATAGCTTGGGGTGTCTACTTTCCAAAATGGGGTCATTTAGGGGGGTTGTGCCATCTGGGCATTTTATGGCCTTCAAAATTGTAATAGGTAGTGAGGAGTGAAATCAAAACTTTACGCCCTTAGAAATCCTGAAGGTGGTGCTTGGTTTTCGGGGCCCCGTACGCGGCTAGGCTCCCAAAAAGTCCCACACATGTGGTATCTCCATACTCAGGAGAAGCAGCAGAATGTATTTTGGGGTGCAATTCCACATATGCCCATGGCTTGTGTGAGCAATATATCATTTAGTGACAACTTTGTGCAAAAAAAAAAGTTTGTCATTTTCCTGCAACGTGTGGCAAAATATAAAATATTCCATGGATTCAACATGCCTCTCAGCAAATAGCTTGGTGCGTCTACTTTCCAAAATGGGGTAATTTGGGGGGGTTTGTGCCATCTTGGCATTTTATGGCCTTCAAAACTGTGATAGGTAGTGAGGAGTGAAATCAAAAATGTACACCCTTAGGAATCCTGAAGGCGGTGCTTGGTTTTCGGGGCCCCGTACGCGGCTAGGCTCCCAAAAAGTCCCACACATGTGGTATCCCCATACTCAGGAGAAGCAGCTAAATGTATTTTGTGGTGCAATTCCACATATGCCCATGGCCTGTGTGAGCAATATATCATTTAGTGACAACTTTTTGTAATTTTTTTTTTTTTTGTCATTATTCAATCACTTGGGACAAAAAAAATTAATTTTCAATGGGCTCAACATGCCTCTCAGCAATTTCCTTGGGGTGTCTACTTTCCAAAATGGGGTCATTTGGGGGGGGGTTTGTACTGCCCTGCCATTTTAGCACCTCAAGAAATGACATAGGCAGTCATAAACTAAAAGCTGTGTAAATTCCAGAAAATGTACCCTAGTTTGTAGACGCTATAACTTTTGCGCAAACCAATAAATTTACGCTTATTGACATTTTTTTTACCAAAGACATGTGACCGAATACATTTTGGCCTAAAGGTATGACTAAAATTTAGTTTATTGGATTTTTTTTATAACAAAAAGTAGAAAATATCATTTTTTTAAAAAATTTTTGGTCTTTTTCCGTTTATAGCGCAAAAAATAAAAAACGCAGAGGTGATCAAATACCATCAAAAGAAAGCTCTATTTGTGGGAAGAAAAGGACGCAAATTTCATTTGGGTATAGCATTGCATGACCGCGCAATTAGCAGTTAAAGCGACGCAGTGCCAAATTGTAAAAAGTGCTCTGGTCAGGAAGGGGGTAAATCCTTCCAGGGCTGAAGTGGTTATTCTGGGTTAGTGAGTAAGGCAGGAATACATGGTGCAAATTTCTTTCCTGCAACCATGGGTTGCAGGAAATAAATTTGTACAATTCCCCCATTAACGCAGACAGTGCTGACAGGGGGATCCCTCCTGCCGAGACATTTTCTGCTCCCGGCGGAGGTCAGGGCGAAGACAGTGAATACTGCTAGCAGCTGTAGCAACCACTTGCGATAATCTCAAGCAAATCCGGCAGGTACATTCAGCTTGGTACATTCAGCTTGCCCATTAAAGGTTCAAACCATGTATGGCTGGCCTAAGAATGATTGAAGTAGACATGTATGGTTTGTTTCATTGTGAATCAAAATTCGGATGAAATTTGCGTGATTCAGATGTATCAGTCTTTAGCAGGTCATGAAGAGCTTTGGGCACTTTTGAATACCCTTCTACAAATTTGTGGTAGTATCCGCAAAAGCCAAGGAAAGAGCGTAACTTTAATATTCTGAAGCTTAGGCCAATTCACCACTGCTTTGACTTTAATCTGTACACAGGCAGATGGATTCACATTTGTTTTCTGACTACCACAATAGGGACTCTTCAGCCTCGTACACACGATCTGATAGTTGGCAGGGGATTGTCTGTTGACAGACTGTTGTCCTAAAATCAGACCGTTAGCACTCTCCTTCAGACAATTGTTGTCCAACTTTCGGCCAACAAATGTTGGATGGCAGGCAAGTAAATTCTCGGTGGACAACGGTCTGTTGTCAGATTTTCGTATCATCTGTATACAAGTCCGTCACACAAAAGTCTAAAGTACAAACTCGCATGATCGGAAGCAAGGAACGAGCTGGAAGTGGTCGGTCTTGTAAACTAGCGCTCGTAATGGAGAGTTAACATTCGTGATGCAGCAAATTATGAAATGTCGAAATGCAGCGTACATTCTCTTCTTTAATGGGATAATAATGAACCTGTTTTGCTGGTAATACTGATGGAATTATGGCAAACGTATTATAAAAGGCATGTTTTTTAGTGATATCAAGAATAATATTATTTAATATTATTATGCTTGTTGTTTTATTTTTTGGGCAAGTTACCACAATACTGTTATCCCGTAGTTTTTAAGATCAAAGATACAACTATTATTAAGAGAGTTATCAAAACACCAACACAGGATGGAACTGTGGGAGCTTGTAGTAGCGCAGTGCCACGTCCTAAACGTCAATTGGTCAAATATTGTAAGTGAAAAAATGGACTCTCTAGGCACCAATCATAAGAGATAAACAATAACTTTTATTAATAATTAATACATAAAGATATTCTTATTAAAAAAATCACATTAAAATACTGCAGTATTGCTACAGTGGCAGCTAGACCTGCCGGGTGTTCAGTGTGCCCCTGTACCTTTAAGAAGGGGTGGCTCCCCTTCAATCCACCTGCTCTCACCTATCCATCAGAATGCATGTGCTCCCACTGTGGGGACACTTATAAGTTAGTGTTAGGTACCACAGATACCAGGGTTCCTTGATAAGGCTCTGTGGCTTGCGCATGCATTTGCAAATGTGTGCAGACTAAACCTCTGCTTTTAACGCATACTGTTTGACAGGTTTACTTGGTTGTCTGTAGGCTGGTCGGTAAGTTAAGCTTGTTTTTTTCCTTGGATGTATCATTGGCCTTTTTTATAAGTGTTGTTAGCCTTCCAATGCTTCTTACTGTGATAGCCAGCTATAGATGGGGCAAGTGGCATACCCTTTTTGTATCGCAGCTAGACCTCTCCAGTATTGTTCACAGATGTCAAAAACATGTCATGATAGACATGTATGACTAGACTATAATGTAACAATAAAATGAGCTCTACATGTTTCGTGAAAATCGCTTCTTCAGGAGCTTTGTTTATATTCTGAGGAGAGAAAGAGACAGTCAATAAATATATCCCAATAAACGTATATATAGTATATGTAAGTAGATTTAGCATAGTATGCAGAGAGCACCAAGACTGTGCCCAGAAGCAAACAAATAGACACACTGCATGCAAGGTGCGCAACGAGCGATATGTGGGGGCGTGCCAGACAGAAAAAAGTAAACATAAAAAATATTTTTTTTTAATAAAAATGTATAAAAATAAAAGATACAACTATGTTGGTGTCCCTTGTTAATTTTACATTGTATTTTTTAAAATGTAACTGCCTACTCCCAAACTGTCATTTGAAGTAAAACACAAATATTATTCTACACAATTTTTTTATTGTGCATAAAAAAATAAAGCAAATTAAATTAGAGATGCTATCTGTCATCCAAATACAAAGAACTTAACCAAAAAGTGCATTCTATACATACAAAATATAGAAAATATAACAAATAAAATCATTATTTCAAAAAAAAAAAAAAAAAAAAAGGGAAATTAGTAAGTGGTGAAGGGGTGAAAATCCCCAGTCCAGCGGGCTTGTTGGGGGTCTTGTGACTGGTATTGCCACTGACCGCCATGCTGCTGTGGTGGGTGGGGTGGCTGTGGAGGCCTGTGGTGGCCTACTCCAGATTCCTGCTCTTCCTGGCCCTTTTAGCAGGAGGGCGTAGGGGAGGGATCTGGGACTCTGTCTGGCTGCTGACCGCTAGCTCCTCCAGACTGACACTTTCCTGTGTATGAAAATGGGACATAATTAGAATCTTTTTTAGGGTTTGGTCATCAATCACACACAATTTTGATCTTCTCACTGTTGCAAATTGAATGTGGACAAATAGAAAAGACTATCATTCTGACCCCAGCATTTTTAAATCTTGTTCAAATCATTTTTGGTCACTACTGTCTATTGATATGGAAACCACTTTGTTAGGGCAGAAATATTTTAACAATAACGTCTAGTTATCATCATTGTATTTTTGGATACAAATATGTTCAACAGTGCTATACCTGGGTCAAGCTGGGCTCCTCCAAATCTTCTTCCTGTGCAGCAGGACCTGGGTGTACCTCAGGAGCTGTGGCCTCAGCAGATGTCGAAGGGAGTGTAGACAGCGATGGCCTGGGTTCTGTCTGGTCAGTCAAAAACCGCAAGCTGTGGTAATACCACAGCCTGGGGACATATATGTCATCTGCTGCTGCTCCAGATCTCTCTGAATCCATTACCTTGTTGAGCTCCCTTTTAAAAGTACTTCTCAGGTTTGATATTTTTGTCTTGATATAGTTGATGTCTGCCCTGGGGTACGCTGGTTTCAACAACTCGAGCAGTTTCTCCAAAGTTGCCTTCCTCAATATTTTATTGGAGTAGTCTCTACTCTTAACCTTCCAGAGACAGGGCAGCTCCCGGTACAGGTCAATGAATTGGGGTAGAAAATCAGATGCAGTAAATGTATCTATCATGATAAATCATATGATGCCTGCAAGACAGAACACAGACAGAAGACAAACCATAATGTCTGGCCTAACTCATAAGCTGGTCCCAATATAGGCCTCAATCTAAGCAGTATAGGCCACTAACCACCTCCAATTTCCAATTGTACCTTCGTTTTATGGCTCCTTTCTTGCGTTAGCGATCGTTCATCCTCCATTCCAAGATCGTTCCTATGGCCCTTACATCGACCATGCGTTCTGGCTTTATATACACTGCGCATGCGTGAAACTCTGCTCTCAGTGTGTCATGACACTGGGGCATGACAATCTTTCTTCTGCATGCGACACACACGGTGGAACATTGGGGAGGGACAACATGGTGGATTCTGCGGATTCATGGCAGCCCCGCGGAGGTGGATCTCATAGGCGGCACAAAGCAACCCCTATGAGCAAGGATGAGATGATGGAGATGGTGCACATCCTAAAGAAGCACGATTACTACTGCAAGCTGCGCAATTACGAAAGGCCCAACAGCCAAAAGGACATAATTTTGAAGAAGGTCATCGCCGTTTTGCAGAGTGATTTTTCGGTGGAATGATCAAAGGACCAAATCCGAAAATGATGGTCTGAAAAAAGTAAACAATATTTGGATCTAACCAATATTTATATGTGTAAATTAGCTGTCTGTATTTGTTCTTTCTCCAAGTAGCTCTAGAGAATTATATATAAGGTTTTCTAAAATCTTTGTATGACTTGGTATTCTAAAGATGAAGGTAATATAAAGCAGATATGAACATTCTAATTCGGTCATGTTTTTGGGCATTTCTTTATTTTTGGAATTCATTTTTTTATCTTCTTTCAACAGAGAGACACCAAAAAAGGAGGCTCCAGCTAAGCCACCACAAGAGACGAAGGGAGGCTACCTTCGCTCGGGCCCCAACAGGGGAGGCAACAAGGCCATCTTCCCCCAAGAAATGTAAGTGACAACTTCAAACAAACTCATTTAGCCACAGACAGGGGTGATTTTAGGTGGACCAAAGGCCATGGGCTTAGGGCAGAACTTAAGGGGTAAAGAACACTTTTGCTGCCTGGCTCCTCAGTGCCCATTAATGCAGCCTTGCCAGTGTAGACATAAGTAGAGGAGAGTCCCCGGGGATCACAGTCACACAGAGTCACGCCTGCTAGGATGATCATCATATATCCCCTATCCCATAGGAGACAAGAGGGGTGGGGGGAAACTGCTGTACTTTTTTAATGTTGGCACTTGTTCAGTGTTTGCCCTCTGTAAAATGACATCACCTTCCCTTTTCTATGCATTTTTCACTGAAAAATAACCAGAGTGCAGCATGGTGGAGTCCATTAGTCAGGAGCAAACATTGACATCAGACCAAGTGCAAGGTTGGTCAACTAATGTAGCAAAATGGATGCTAGAAACAGATGGGACTTGAGGTGGCTTAATGAATGGTGTATTGTTTCTTTTTAGAGGAAAGTGAGTGTGATGAGCTCACCCAGGATGTTTGTTTGGAGCCATGGGTTCTGACTCCTGGACCCAGCACAGACATTGCCATTGTGGATGTTAAATCCCCTGACGCGAGTCACACTGAGGGCCAAAGCGACCCAGAAGAGGAAGAAAGTATTCAGAAGCCTCTTGTTTGTGCAAGTAAGTATTCTTGGAGTCTGGCTTCAAATGTGTATACATGTCGAGTGTTTAGATGTCCAAACAAAACACCCACTCCACACATTAGCAAAGTATGTAGTACATTTACATTAGCATGGAGAAGCAAGAGGTGGAAGGAGCTGGCAGTGTTGCTAGGTACCCGAGTTTTGGAGACCCAGGCACCAGGGACAAGATTACAGAGTAATTGCAGTGTGCACATTCCTAGTAGTGTACCTCAGCTGTGCCAAATTCTACAAGTATAGAAAACATGACCTGGGTTTGCATCTTGAGGAGGAGAGTTGGGAAACACTGCCCTAACTAATGTGAATTGTTTCTAAGAATATAAAACCCAAAATTTGAAGGTCAACAAAGTGAAGTAACACATGCAAGAGTTGACACAGCTGCACGCCCCAAAATGCATTGCAAAATTAGTGGAAAAGTTTCCCCGGGGGGGCTTTAAAGCAGCAAAATATTTTTGAAACAATGTTTAGTAACCATGTTTGGTAAAAATATTGTTTAATTCGAACATAGAATGCATTACATAGATACAATCAATATCACATAAAATTCCAGTAGTCGACACAAGCAACAACAAAGGACCATCTCCCATGGCAATCAATTCATTAAAAAAGTTCCAATTGTACAGTTACATTGTAACAATACTATCCATGTGAATCCCCATGAATACCCCAATGCATTTCGACCCTTTTTCCCTTTTCTGGTCTGGGGGATTTAAAATTCTAGAGAGATACATCAAAAAATTCCATTAGGATTTTCTACAATATACAAAACATGATAGATCATTTCGTGATATTTTGAAAGTCTTGAAAGTACATCTCCATACATATGGCGAAGTACTTACCATTTGGGAATAGGAAAGTGGGCTTGTGTCGCATAGTTTAATAAAAACCGTTGCATGCGGTGGTGTCACAATGTTTGCTCATTCCCTCTGTCACCTCTGGGCGCGTTCATAGTTCACGGGGCTTGCAAAGAGCCACGCATTTGGACCCAGTGGGGAAGGTGTAGGGCGAGGCACCTGTAATTTGTAATTTGTAAAAATTAGTATGTAGTCAGCGGGTGTTTCATATGGTCCTATATAGCCAGACTGCTTAATATTCGAAACAATTTAATAGGGTGGTCTCGACTAATATTATCCCTATTGCTCATATTTTAATAATTTTTGGATCTAAATTGTAATATGTAAATATATGATAGGTTGAACTAAGTGTATAGAGTGCTTGATGAAAAAAAATCACTTTAAACAAGCTCTATATTTTCATGCCTCATCTTACAAAGGTGATGATGCTGGGTGGTGGGGTAGTATATGAAAAAAACTCATTGATTGGATCTATGTGATAAAGTGTAACATAAATAGAATATTATTGATAAGTGCCAAAAGCATGGGGTCTATGTAATGGAATATAGCATAAATAAAGTGTTATTGATGTGTGCCAAAAAACAAAAACGTGTAAAAAAAAAAAAAAAATGTAACATGGACTGTGTGTATAAGATGTCAATGTGATAAATGTATTGAGAGACCCAAATCATGAAAAATATATGAATATATTCTATACTATGTGAGCTGCGGCTGGCAGGACATATCCAGTACAAGCACTTACTTGTTGGTTCTGACCCTTCCTGCATGTGTTGACAGCCATCCAGGGATCATCTGAAGATCCTCAGGAAGCTGCACCTTTATTCAATAGAGTTAATTGCCTCTTGATCCCAGGTGCTCATCTCCACCCCACATCCTCCCCCTGCAACTGGAGACCCAACCGCAGATTGGTGGTATTAGCGTGGCCCCCTCGGCGTTCCGGAAGGTGATGCCCCGGCAACAGCCGTCAGCCTCGACGCAATGTGCGTGACGTCGTAACGTTTCACACATGCGCAGGTCAAACCTTTTTTTTTAGTGAAATGGTAGGGGTACCCCTTACCATTTCACACAGGGGGGGGCCGGGATCTGGGGGTCCCCTTGTTAAAGGGGGCTTCCAGATTCCGATAAGCCCCCCGCCCGCAGACCCCCACAACCACCGCCCAGGGGACAAGGTGTTTTGGGGGCTGTTGTTGAGGGCATGTGACCTGGTACGGTTCAGGAGGGGGGGCGCTCTCTCATCCCCCCTCTTTTCCTGCGGCCTGCCAGGTTGCGTGCTCGGATAAGGGTCTGGTATGGATTTTTGGGGGGACCCCACGCTGTTTTTTTTTTTTGGCGTGGGGTTCCCCTTAAAATCCATACCTCAGGTCTGGTATGGAATTTAGGGGGACCCCATGTCATTTTTTTTTTTTTGGCCGGGGTTCCCCTTAATATCCATACCAGACCTGAAGGGCCTGGTATGGAATTTAGGGGGACCCCCACATCATTTTTTTTTAAATTATGGTTCGGGGTTCCCCTGTGGGGAATTCCCAAGCCGCAAGTAGTTTTAAATGGCTTTTTTCCTTTCAAATGTCATTTTGCTGTCAGACTGTTCTAAACACGGGAAACATGCGCCCCTTTACAGGCATACTATAGACACCCCCCAGCTACGAAATTTAAAGGGATATTACACTTTTATTGTTTGACTTTAAGCATTATTAAAATCACTGCTCCTGAAAAAACGACAGTTTTTAAAACTTTTTTTTGCATTGATCCATGTCCCCTGGGGCAGGACCCAGGTCCCCAAACACTTTTTATGACAATAACTTGCATATAAGCCTTTAAAATTAGCACTTTTGATTATTCATGTTCGTGTCCCATAGACTTTAACGGTGTTCGCGTGTTCGAATGAACTTTTTTCCTGTTTGCATGTTCTGGTGCGAACCGAACAGGGGGGTGTTCGGCTCATCCCTAGTCGAGACCACCCTTTTAAATTGTTTTGAATATTAAGCAGTCTGGCTATATAGGACCATATGGAACACCCACCCGACACCCGCTGACTACATACTAATTTTTACAAATATCAAATTACAGGTGCCTCGCCCTACACCTTCCCCCAAATGCGTGGCTCCTTGCAAGCCCCGTGAACTATGGACGCGCCCAGAGGTGACAGAGGTAATGAGCAAACATTGTGGGACCACCGCATGCAATGGTTTTTATTAAACTATGCGACACAAGCCCACTTTCCTATTCCCAAATGGTAAGTACTTCGCCATATGTATGGAGATGTACTTTCAAGACTTTCAAAATATTACGAAATGATCTATCATGTTTTGTATATTGTAGAAAATCCTAATGGAATTTTTTGATGTATCTCTCTAGAATTTAAAACCCCCCGAAGAAGACCAGAAAAGGGAAAAAGAGTCGAAATGCATTGGGGTATTCATTGGGATTCACATGGATAGTATTGTTACAATGTAACTGTACAATTGAAACTTTTTTAATGAATTGATTGCCATGGGAAATGGTCCTTTGTTGTTGCTTGTGTCGACTACTGGAATTTTATGTGATATTGATTGTATCTATGTAATGCATTCTATGTCCGAATTAAACAATATTTTTACCATACATGGTTACTAAACATTGTTTCAAAAATATTTTGCTGCTTTAAAGTCCCCCCGGGGAAACTTTTTCACTAATTTTGCAAAATTTGAAGGTGACCTTAAATTGTGCCTTAACATTCTTATTTCCCTCATGATCCCATGCCTAAAATGTGTATATTTTCCTACATCTAGTTTGCAAAAAGCCCCAAAACACACAGTGTGTCAACATGTGCTATCTACCATCACTGGGTATCAATGGATGTGTTTTGGGGGTGCAACCCCTTCCTCATAACTAAAGAAGCTCAGAGGAAGGGATTGCACCCCCGAAACACGTCCATTGATACCCCATGATGGGAGACAGCACATGTTGACACTGTGTTTTAGACATGTGCATTCGTTTTCGTCCGAATGCATTTTCATCCGAATTTCAGGTATTTTCGTTATCATTTTAACAAACGATAACGAAAGTGCAGAATCCGAAAAACGAAAGATCCGACATAAACAAATGCTTTATTTTCGTTTTCGTTGCTACAACAGTTCAATATAAATAGGAGATTTGACATGATGATGACAATAACAATTTGTGTCCATAAAACCTGTGGTCGAATGTGCCTAACCTTAACCCTATTAGTCCAAGATTATTCTACATAGAGAGAAAAGATTCGACGTAGGGGAGAAAAGATTCGACGTAGGGGAGAAAAGATAAATAAAAATAATGATGATGATGAATGTTATTGGCTGATTGTAACCAAAGAGGAGGAGCAGTAAAATAGCTAGAACTAAGTACACACGTACTTTGGCTTATGGTATCTGTTGAAAGTTCTAAGAAGATTCGACGGAGCAGGTAAACTATACAGAATTCAACAGACACCATAAGCCTTCAATGACAGATTCGACCTTAATTTGGATTTTCGTACGAATGCAATTTTTAACGAAAAACAAAATAAATAAAAACGAATTTCGGGAGTAACTAAATAAATTTATTTTTCGGACGAAAACGAAATTCTGAAACAAAATATTTCAGTGTGCACATGTCTACTGTGTTTTGTGGGTTTAGAAAAAAAGATGTTTGTAACTACACACATTTGCGGCATGGAATCATAAGGGAAATTTAATTGTTATTCCTCTACATGTACGTGGCTTCAAATTTTGGCTTTTAGAGGGGTGAGATCACCCCATATGAGGAAGGCAACATGCACACAGTCTTGGGATGCTAATGTCTCATTTGGCCTTCACTTTTCCAAAATCGAACTTTGTAGGTTCCTGAGTTTGGGATGTGCATCTAATGTTTTAGAACATGCCTGTTTAGCCCCAAAAAAGGAGAAATAATGCAAAACATACTTGTTATACACCAAGATGTTGGTTTGTTTTAAAACCTTAAAGCGCACATGTGAATGTGCTTTGAGTAAAATGTTTTTTACTAAACAATGTGTGGCTTATTATTTCAATGCTCAATGCCAGTGTATTTGTTAAGTTGTTGTAGTTACAGTGACAATGTGCTTTTAAATGTGGACAACTCCTGCAATTTTTAGTCCTCAAAAAAATTATAATGCCGCGTACACACGAGCGGACTTTACGGCAGACTTTGCCCGGCGGACGGGATTTCGTCGGACAATTCGATCGTGTGTGGGCTCCAGCGGACTTTGTTTTCTCAAAAGTTGGACGGACTTAGATTTGAAACAGGTTTTAAATCAATCCATTGAAATCGAGTCCAGTCGAAAAGTCAGCTCGTCTGTATGCTAGTTCAACGGACAAAAAGCCACGCTAGGGCAGCTATTGGCTACTGGCTATGAACTTCCTCGTTTTAGTCCGGTCGTACGTCATCACGTACGAATTCGATGGACTTTGGTGGATTGTGTGTAGGCAAGTCCGTTCATTCAGAAAGTCCGTCGTAAAGTACGTCGAAAAGTCCGCCGGGCAAAGTCTGTCATACGTGTGTACGCGTGTGTACGCGTGTGTACGCGGCATTAGAGTTGAAAAGGCATAATGTTTTTCATCTTCATGCATTAGATCCATTAAGAACAAAAACATTGTGTGTGTAGCAGACCCACAGCACACCATAATAGTTAGCTGAAGAAGATATTGTCACCTCATGTAGCAAATAAGGTACATTTGCACTATTGGAGCAAATGGCAAAAATAAAGCCCATTTGTGAACATATTAGACAGATAAGAAACACAGACAACAGTAGTTCAAATGAAATATGAGTTTATGATCTCAAAATTATATAGGCATGATCAGCTACAATTTGCTGTCAAGCTACTGCACCTCTAACTACGAAATAGTCAAGATATTTCTGCCGTAAATCTCTGGCAATTTGTGAGGGCAATCCAGCACGGGCATTTTCAATAGGCATCAGCATGCCCACAGACGGCCGAGCTGCAACCTCTTCAGCTGGGCCTGCCACTGCAGGGTCCACATCACTTGACAGTGAGGCAAGGTAACTGGTAGCATTCCTCCTTAAAAAAATATGTAAAATACAACAGCACAGGACCACATTGTTGATCTTGTAGAGTGCCAGGTTGACTGGAGTCAAAAACAGCTTGAAACAACTCGATAGGATGCCAAAGGCGTTTTTGACCAACCTTCTGGCACGAGAGAGCCTGTAATTAAATATTCTCTGCTCTGGGGTGAGGTTCCTCATAGGAAATGGCTTCATCAGATGTTCCCCCAGAGCAAAGGCCTCATTTGAAACAAAAACAAAATTGAGGCCCTCAACATTCTCCTCAGCAGGTGGCAACTTTAAGGTGCCATTCTGGAGCTGCTTGTAGAACTCTGTCTGAATAATCACTCTTCCATCAGAGTTGTGGCCGTTCTTCCCAGTATCCAGATACAAAAACTCATAGTTGACAGACACTACAGCTAGCATGACTATGCTGCAAAAGCCCTTATAATTAAAATGATTTGAGCCAGAGTTGGGTGGTGGGACAATCCGGACATGCTTGCCATCAATAGCACCACCACAGTTGGGAAAATCCCACTGATGGTGGAACTGGGCTGCAACGTCCTGCCATTGCTCTGGGTTGGAAAGAAACTGTGGATTAAAAAAAGAAAAAAGAAATGACTACTTCTGCACATAACATTGCAAGCAGATTTGACACAAACCTATCCTTCCTATTTGTTTGTAATCTGACATGCAACCAGACCTCTTATCCTATCATGGCCACTGGAAGTCTAACCTGACTGTAGCCTATGTTGGTTATTGAAACGTAAGCTAAAATCAGCTATAGAATCCCAAACCAGAAAGGACAGGGTTAACTAGAATAGTCGGAGCGTCATATAAGCTATGTTGCAATAAGCAGGTTCACTTACCTATATACTGGAGGAAGACCACTACACATACAGTAGAACAGACCTAGCTGGCACTGTGCACGTGAAATAATAACAAGGACATGGCGGAGATACTCTGTCTTTCACAAGGATATTAGATCATAGGAATACTTGTATAATAGTCCCTTCTGGCTTAGTGATTAGCGGCATGGACAGGACATGTGGCTAAGACTTACTCTCTTCCTCCCTCCATGTTTTCAAAGCCAACAACCCAGGGACAGGAAGTTCATACATAATATATTTACAGACATTTACAAATTCAGACAGTAGAGGGAAGCAGATCCCTACATACCATAAATGTATATGATAGGAATGTGTCCCTCACTGAATATACATTTTTTCATGACGTGTCTGGTTTTCAAACTGGGCCTACCCCTTTAGCCCCAGTGCTTGGTCTCTGCTTGACTGCAACATACAGAAAAATTTTCGTTTAGGTGCTTCTAGACTGCTCATATGAAGCCAACTATAAAAATGTTTACTTCTCTAGCACGTCAAACCTTTCCACTAGCTACTTTTCTACAAAAGTATTTCTTGCTACTCAAGAAAACATAAAAGGCTCCAATTCCTTTCAGTCCTTCAGAATAAGAGTGGATTGTGGAGATATAATGTCACATCTCTGTCCCAGAATTCTCTGCAACTGACAGTTGCTGCTCCCCATTGAAAACTGCATATAATTCCAAGTACTGCTAATTCACAAAATATACGAGTACATAATTTTACTATAACACTAAGCCCAAATTATTTTTACAAGGCTTTTATCTAACATAACGCAACCATGCAACACCAAAATAATATACCAATTGTAAAAAGTACAGATTTGCAGACGTTCAGTTAGAAAAGCTCTATTAAGTTTTAAGTTATTTATTGTTTGCAATTCTCATTATCCGAGTAGCCTATCGCCTTAAAGAAACATTTCTAATGCAAAGAAAGTCTGTGTTTTTCTCATTGTACTTACAAATGTAGCCATAAAACAAGTCTGAATGTATGGGAAGAGTAAACCTACATTTATTCTTCTCATGGTAGCTATAACGGCTCCACTTCTGTCTCTCTGACATAAATTAATGTCTTTTGGGTACTACTTATCGACTTTTTTGCCTTTGCAGGAGTGATAAAAAACAAAGTGTCACCATTCACAGGAAAGAAATAAGGAATTCAGTTGGATGAATTTACTTTATTTTCCTTTGTTAACGAACTGTGCATATTCTTATGACCCAATGGGAGACACATATAAAAAATGAGGTAGGAGGTAAATTGTCAAAAAAATAAATGAAATAAAGTATTTGCTACAAAAATGTAAAAGTAGTACAAAGACTTGCATGTAACAATTAAGGAGATTTAGATCTGGACATGTGTTATATTTAGATTTAAAGGGAGTCACCATGCTTAAAGGGAAAGGAACTTTACACTTCTATATATCTAGCTGTTACTGAGCTACTGATATGCATGTTAGATTGGGGCAGTCACATCACTCACAGTAAAAGTAAGAGTTCAGCTTCTTGCCACAAACTAGTATTAAGATTGGTAACTATTGCTGTCCTTGTGGGTTTTAAGCTGCCTAGGCCTCATAACAGATTTAACCACCCCACCCACCAAACCATAAGACCTTGCTCTAAGTATACCAGATATCACTATCCAAGAAAAGGCTGCAGTCTCTCTGATCTAGAGAATTCCTTTTAAGTATACCAAAGTTTCAATAACCTGAGTATCTTTCCTGTAGGCTCATTGTCAATTCTTCCATCCTTATTACCTCATTGAGCAAAATTTGACACTTATGCCCTGTACACACGGTCGGATTTTCCGACGGAAAATGTGCGATTGGAGCTTGTTGATTTTCCGACACACAAAGCTTGAGAGCAGGCTATAAAATTTTCCGACAACAAAATCCGATTGCGTCAATTCCAACCATGTGTGGACAATTCCGACGCACAAAGTGCCACGCATGCTCAGAATAAATTCAGAGACGGAACTGCTCGGTCTGGTAAAATTAGCGCTCGGAATGGATATAGCACTTTCATCACGCTGCAATGTTTTAAATAGTTTAATGCAGCACACTCTGTTCTTCTTTATAATGCTAGAAGAATTAAGTAGTTTTGCTGCTCATAGTCACACACACAGACTTCTCACAAACTTCTTTCTTTATTATTTATCGTGATTTCATCACTATATTTTGATTTGTCACATCTGATTAAAAAATTTAGATTTTTTTTTTTTTTTGGTTTGTATTTTTTTCAAGCCTGATCTTGTGTTTTTTTTTTTTTTTTTTTTAACTCCAGAATAGTTTTGGGTGTGTTTTGTGTGTCAAGTTACCACAACACCATTATTATCTTGTATTATTTAATCTCAAGGAGGTTGTTTGGCGTTGGTGTCTCTTGTTAATTTGACATTGTATTTTTGAAATGTACCTGCCTCCTCACAAAGAAACTGTCCGTTTTGAAGGAAAACACACATAGGCGAGTATAATTGAAACCAAAAATCCTTTATTAAGGGCTCATAACCAAACAAAGAGGGAGGCAACGCTGGAGAAACAGCAGATTTTGGTGAAGCCTTTGGCCCCCAGGGCACAAATCAATTACTTCCAGGCAAAATTGGTGGCCTGAGGAGTCCTTACCTAAGGGAGTTCAATCTGGTCCAGAAGTCCAAGAGAATCATGAACAGCAGCAGATGACACATGTCCCCAGGCTGTAGTCATACAAGAGCCTGCATCTTTTGTCAGACCAGACTGAACCCAGGGTCATCACTCTCTGGTCTTCCTTCCACGCTTCCTTCCACGCTGTGTCTGTGGTGGTGGAGGTGTGGCAGGAGGAGGAGGAGGATGGTCCAACTCACACAGATGGGTATTGGGTGTGATTTTGCCCCTCACCCCCTTAGTTAAGGTTTTATAAAGAATGTCCTCACACATGAGGCGTTGGCCCTCCTGCATGTCCTTCAGTTTTGTGGCAGCCATGCAGGCAAAGGCCTCTTCGCAAGTGGGGAAGGCTCTGAGGGACGCAAAAGCCTCCTGAATTAGCCTGAATGCTGAATCCTGCACGTTACTCCCCTTCCTGGGTCTTTTGTTTGGAAGGCGGAGGGGAGGGACCTGCGATTCTGTCAGGCTCCTACTGGGCCCGGCCTTCTCCTGGCTGCCACTTAGCCCCGCCTCCTCCTGGCTGCCACTAACCCCCACCTCCTCCTGGCTGCCACATTCCACAGCCTCCTCCTGTGTGCCACATTCCACAGCCTCCTCCTGACTGAGGTCTTCCTGTGTATGAAAAAGGGACATCGTTTTAGTTTTTTCTTTATCAATCACACACAATTTTCACCTCCTAACTGTTGCAAATTGAATGTTAAGAAATATAAAAGACTATCATTCTGAGCCCAGCATTTTTCATTCGTGTCCCAATTATTTTTGCCCACTACTGTCTATTGATATGTAAAACACTTTATTAAATCAGCAATTAGTGATCAATAAAAAATATCTAGTAAACATCATTTATGTTTTACCAATAAATCTGTAGAACAATGCTATACCTGGCTCCAGCTGGGCTCCTCCACTTCTTCCTGGCTGGAAGTCCCAGGTTGGACATCGGAAGCCTCAGCTGGGGTGGAAGAAAGGGTGGAAGGAAGAGTGGAAGGAAGGGTTGAGAGGGATTCCCTGACTTCAGTCTGGTCTGACAGAAATCGCAGTCTCTCATAGTACCACAGCTTGGAGACATAAATGTCATCTGCTGCAGCTCCTGATCCCTGGGAATCCGTGACCTTCTTGCGCTCCCTAAGATAAGTGCTCCTCAGGCCACCAATTTTGGCTTTTAAATAGGTGATGGCTGCTGTGGGGACCACCGGCTTCACCAACTCCAGCAGTTTCTCCAGCGCTGCCTGCCTCTTTTGTTTATTATTGTATTGTGGGTGTTTGACCTGCCACAGACAGGGCAGCTCCCTGTATTTGTCTATTAACAGGAGGAGGAAGTTGTGGTCATTGAAACCATCCATTTTATCTGCAAGACACAACACAAGACAAACCCTAATGTCAGGCTAAACTCTTGTAATCTTTTCAAAATATAGGCCTCAATCTAGAAGCAGTATAGGCCCAAGTTTAAATCTTACCTTCGTTATCACGATCAGCGCCTCCGATACTCCTTCCTCTGCTCACAGATCATACGTACTACGCACGCGTGTTACGCTTTATATACACTGCACATGCGTGAAATTCCGCCCGCCCCTGACGTTCTTTCTAGTCTATTCCCCGCCCCTTCTCGTTCGGCGCAGTGGGGAAGAGCACATGGCGGAGGCAGAGCAGGTGCGTGCTAATTACCGCAACGAGGAGGAGGAGGAAAGCCCGGAGCCAGAAACGTCCTGATCCCAGAGGAGATGATTTAAGGCCTCAAATATGTCCTTTGGGGAGATGTTGGAGATGGTGGACATATTGAAGAGGACTGACTATGACGGGAAGTATGGACCTTACCCCAACCCCAATGTCAGAAAGGCCAAGATCATGGCGAAAGTTGTCAAATTTTTGGGTACGACGATCGAAAGATCAACTCAGGAAGCGGTGGTTGGACCTCAAATTAAGGGAGCATGAGCAGTACAGAAGGATCAGGAGAGTGCTGCAAAAAAGTAAGTAGTTGTCCTGTGTTCCTATTCTTTATTTTTCTAACGTTCGTGCTGCTCCATGTTATTTTCTTAATTGTTGTACAGTTTAAAATGGCAACTTTCATGTTCATGGGCACATTATTTGTTCGTATGAAACATTGTTCGTTCGGCATAGAAAACACCATGTTTTGGACATATGCATTTGAATACATTTTTGCTAGCCTACTTCTCTTCAAATAATTTTGGTGTCTAGATGGGTTGGTAACTAGAATGAAATGAAAACTAGATTCTGTGTAAGGAGAGGACACAGGTTACACATCTGGACGCTGGAGCACTAGTGTGGGACACAAGAACACCCTTTTTATTAGGGGGCCCCACACAGGTGCTCCAGTGTATACTATAGGGGTGTCTCCATCTGTGAAGCTTGTACAAAACAGGTAAGTATTCAAGCTTGACAAAGGAAAAACCCTAGTTAGACTTACCGGTAACGGTATTTCTACGAGTCTTTCAGGACAGCACCTGGAGAGAGCGCAGCTCCACCCACTTTCCCAGGAAACACTGCAGTCAGTTTCTTTAAAGACCGGACACTTCCACCATGGCCTCAGTTGTTCATAGAGTACCTCCAGCCATGCTGAAATTAGATAAGCAGAACACAGCAATAACACATCTTACAACCTCAAAACTTAGGGCGGGTCATCGGCGCTGTCCTGAAAGACTCGTAGAAATACCGTTACCGGTAAGTCTAACTAGGGTTTTCTCCCTTCGTCTTTCAGGACAGCACCTGGAGATGATAAAAGAGTACTTACTCTAGGGTGGGACCACCGCCTGCAGGACCTTCCTGCCAAACGACTGTTCCGCTGCTGATAGCAAGTCCAACCTGTAGTGGCGGGTGAAGGTGGAGAAACTTGTCCACGTGGCCGCTTTACAGATCCGACCCGGGGAAGCCCCTGCCCTCTCTGCCCAGGACGTTGCTACTGCCCTTGTTGAATGGGCTACTACCCCCTTAGGGGGCTCTGCTCCTGAAGCTTTATAAGCTTCGCTGATGGCCATTCTGAGCCATCTACCTATGGTGCTTTTGGATGCTCTATACCCCTTCCGTGGACCAGAGAAGAGAACAAAGAGCGAATCTGATCTTCTAAAATCTTTCGTTATCTCTATATAATGTAATAAACACCTTCTCACGTCCAGGGAATGGAAAGACCTCTCCTTAGCACTGGACGGGTTAGGACAAAAGGTAGGGAGAATTATCTCTTGTTCCCTATGAAATGCTGATGCCACCTTTGGCAAGAAACCCGGGTCAGTTTTTAGCACTACCCGGTCTGGAAAAATATAACAAAAGGGTTCTCTTATGGAAAGAGCTTGTAACTCGCTTACTCTCCTAGCTGAAGTTACTGCTACTAACAGGACTATTTTTAACGACCATAGCCTGATTGACGCTTCCTCTGGAGGTTCAAAAGGCCCTTTGATTAGACCCCGCAGAACCACAGACAGGTCCCATCTAGGAAAAAACTTAAAAGGTATTGGCCTAGCTCTGGCCAATGCCTTGAAAAACCTAATAATAAGCGGCTCCCTTGATAACTGCCTCTCAAGAAAAACCGATAATGCAGCTACCTGCACTTTTAGGGTGCTAGCTGCCAACCCCATCTCCATTCCCTCATGGAGAAACTCTAGCACTGGAGCGATTTCCTGTGGCGAAAGTATCCTAATCGCACACCAGCTATTAAATCGTTTCCACGTTTTGAAGTAGATGGCCCTGGTAACCTCCTTACGACTGTTCAGCAGGGTAGAGACCAGTTTATCTGAAAGGCCCTTATTTTTTAACATCTGCTCCTCAGTAACCAACCTGTCAACCTGAGATGCTGGGTATTTGGGTGATGAAGGGGGCCCTGCGTTAGGAGGTCCTTCCGAAGCGGAAGCTCCCAATAAGGTTCCACCGCCATCCCCTGTATTGTTGCGAACCAAGCCCGTTTGGGCCAGAAAGGAGCCACCAGAATCATAGTCGTGTTCTCTTTCTGTAGCTTTCTTAAGACCAAGGGGATCATCTGAAAGGGGGGAAAGGCGTAGCACAACTGGAATTTCCATGGCTGCGCTAATGCATCCAATCCCTCTGCCTGATCCTGCCTGTTCAGTGAGAAGAAGGCCTCTACTTTTGCATTCTTTTGGGATGCGAAAAGATCTATTTGGGGCATTCCCCATCTTTCTGTTAGTTGTTGGAAAGTCTCTACATTCAGACTCCATTCTGCTTCCAGTACTCTTTCTCTGCTCAGAAAGTCTGCCATAAGGTTTAAATCTCCCTTCAGATGTATCGCTGTTATGGAGTTTAGCCTGTCTTCTGCCCAGGCTAGAATCTGGAGTGCCAAGGATAGCAGAGCCCTGCTCCTTGTTCCTCCCTGCCTTGATATATAGGCCACCGCTGTGGCATTGTCCGATAGGACCTGAACATGATGGCCCCGGACTGTTCTTTCGAAGGCCCATAGACCCAAGAGAATAGCCCTCAGCTCTCTCCAATTGGAGGACTTTCTGGCTTCCCAGTTTGTCCAACTCCCCTGAGCCATCTGCTCGTCCAGGTGGGCGCCCCAACCCCAGGAACTTGCGTCTGTTGTTAATCTTTTCTGCAAAGGAAAACTCCAGAGCAGACCCCTGTTCAGGTTTGAGTGATTTCTCCACCACCAAAGCTTCCTCTGAACCCGCGCAGGTATCCTTATTAATTTTTCTAGGGACTCTCCATAGGACCAACTCGTTAAAATTGTCTGCTGGAGCTCCCTTCCATGTAGACGTGCCCACTGCACCGCTGGAATAGTCGCAGTGAGTAGCCCTAAGACCGACATAGCTGCTCTTATGGAGATTGGCATATTTGTCTGCGTCTTCTTCACTGCCTCCTGAAGCTTCTCCCTCTTCCCTTCGGGGAGAAAAATTTTCTCCTGGATGGAATCTATCGTGTAACCCAAGAATAGTATGGTCTGAGATGGAATCAAGTTTGATTTCTCCTCGTTGATTATCCATCCTAGACCTACCAGGTGTCTCATTGTCTTTTCCAGATCTCTCACTAACAGGTCCCTTGTTTTGGCAAAAATTAGTAGATCGTCCAGATAGGGCAGGACTGATACCCCCTCTACTCTGAGTGGGGCCAAGGCCTCCGCCAGGACTTTTGTAAAAATCCTCGGAGAAGATGACAGCCCGAAAGGGAGAGCTCTGAACTGGAGATGAAGGGTAGATTCCCCCAGTTTTATCGCAAACCTTAGGTGTTTCTGAGATGTTGACGCTACTGGTACATGCAAGTATGCATCTCTCAGGTCTATGGAAGCCATAAAACATCCCGGGGTCAGGAGATTCTTCACTGAGAATATTGTGTCCATCCTGAACTTCTTGTACCTGATAGTCTTGTTTAGAATCTTCAGGTTCAGGATGAGCCTGAATTTTCCCGACGGTTTCTTCACAAGAAATATGTGTGAATAGCACCCCTGTTCTAATTCCCCAGGGGGTACGTTCACTATCACCTTTTGTAGCATCAAGTCCTTCAGGATAGCTGTCATTGCTAGTGACTTTTCTGAGTCTCGGGGAGCCTGGGTTATGTAAAAACGCACAGGAGGAGGTTGAGAAAATTCCAGCCTGTAACCCTCCAAGATGGTCTTGAGGATAAACTGGCTGCTTGTTATAGTCTTCCACTGTAAAAAGAAGGTCTGTAACCTTGCTCCCACAGTTGGGTGACCGTCACTGGGTTTTTGGGCTTGTGGTTGGGGGGCGAAAAAGTACTCCTGACTTACCCCTCCCTCTTTGAGACTTCCAAGGCCTTTTGTAGCCTGCCTCTTTGGTATCTGGGGTCTTTCGAAAAGCACGAAAATTTTTGTTGCCTTGCGGAAGTACCTTCTTCTTTATAGGGAAAGCCTTCTTTTTGTCAGCTGTTCTGTCAAGAATAGCTTCCAGCCCAGGGCCAAACACTAGATCACCTTCAAAGGGTAAACCGCATAATTTTGTCTTTGAAGCAGTATCCCCTGTCCATGTCTTGACCCATAACGCCCTGCGAGCTGAGTTTATCAGAGCTGTGGATCTGGCTGACATCCTGATTGACTCCGCTGAGGCATCTGCTATATACCCTACCGCCTTTGATAACACCGGTAGCGTATCAAGCAGATCCTTACGAGGCGTCCCTGCCTCAATGTGGATTTTCAGCTGCTCCAGCCAGTGTTCCAGATTTCTGGCTACCACAGTTGAGGCCATGGCAGGCTTCAAATTTGCTAAAGAAGAATCCCATGCCTTCCTTAATAGGGAGTCTGCCTTTTTGTCCATGGTATCTTTAAGGATACCCATGTCCTCAAAGGCCAGGTCAGTATTCCTAGATACCTGGGAAAAGGCTGCGTCTAGTCTTGGCTTTTTATTCCAAATATGCGAGCTATCCTCATCAAACGGAAACCTTCGCTTGAGGGATTTAGAAAAGAAGGGGGCTCTCTCTGGATCCTTCCACTCCCTCTTAATGGTCTCTGATAGGAATTTATGTACAGGAAAAACCCTGTGTTTTTCCTCCCCGAGGCCTTGGAACATCTTATCGTGTAGGGATAGCTGAGCCTTATCCTCTGTGATGTTAAGGGTAGTATGAATTGTTCTTAGTAGATCATCTACCTCCTCAAGGGATAACTTGTACCTAGAAGAAGGAGAAGAAGCTTCATTTACTTCTTCTGCTTCCTCCTCCGAATTTAGTAAAATGTTACTTTCCTCCTCCTCTGAGTCGCTGCCCCCTCTGGATGCTGAAACAGAGGATTGAGAATGTGGCACCACACTGCTATGCGCCGTTGGACGCCTATCTAGGTAGGACCTGAAGGACTCAAAGGTGTCTGCCAGTTCCTTCCTGAAAGAGCTTAGCAATTCGCTTTGTTGAGCTGCAGGACTAGCAGGAGCTGTCTCCTCCTTAACTATGTCCGTAATGCAAGATTTGCATAATACTTTGGGCCAGGAATCCCTCAGTAACCCCTTACAAGAGGGACACTTCCTTTTAACAATAGGGGAGACATGCTTGGTCTTTTCTTTAGCCTTCTGCAATATCCCAAGGGAAAAAAGACAATAGCTGAACCATATTTCACAAACAACAGCTTACATGCTGTATAAGGAACAAAAAAAAAAAAAACACCACCAAGGAAGTTAACCCTTTAACACCTATGATCTGTTCCACAGCCGGTGAATCACCCCACAGATCCACCTTAAAACATAATTAATCACTTATCCCTCCTTTAGTACTCAGGACCAAGTGATCTGCAGGCTCCCCACTTTTTTTTTTTTTTTTTTTTTAGGGAAGGGATAATATATAAACATTATAAATGCCCATAGAGTAAAGACAGAGACCAGTATCCCTGCTTACCTGAGCCTGGCTGATTGTTGTGGCTCCTGCTCCTGCCACCGCCGTCTGATCGTCCTCCATTATTGACAGGACACACAGCGGCGTTTGTGCTCTTTTATTTGATTTTCCCGGGCCGCTCACCGCTGTGAGGGCCGGAAATGAAATCAGCCATGGAGACCGCCCCCCCCTCCTGCGTTCCAGCGGCCGGAACCGGAAGCCGCGTCGCGCCGCTCGAGGCCCCGCCCCCGGTCGGAAATGACGCGCTTGCCATCCGAACCCGGAAGGCGTGCGGCCCGTGGAATAGACGCCGCTCTACTCCACAGCCCTGCCACCGGTCTATAGGAGCGGAACCCTCGCAGCCTGGCTCTCGCCGAGCATGAAGAGGAGGAGGCACCGGAGAATCCCCCACACGTCAGGGAGGATGCTGGGCTGTCTTGGAAAAGAAGAAAAAACGATCCGGTATGCCCTAACTTTCACCACCTGGAGAAAGCGCAGCACACCCCTGGTTCCCTGCAGCGCTTCCACCATGGCGGAGGAAACACTACAACTGAGGCCATGGTGGAAGTGTCCGGTCTTTAAAGAAACTGACTGCAGTGTTTCCTGGGAAAGTGGGTGGAGCTGCGCTCTCTCCAGGTGCTGTCCTGAAAGACGAAGGGAGAAAAAATATTTCTTCATCTTGCAACTCTGCCAAAACAGACAATTGTACCCCACTTCCAAGCAATATTTCATATTCCTATTTCTGCCATCAAATACCTGTGTGCTAAGTATACCTATTTTTTTTTACATAGGGGAGAAAAGACTCGGAGGACACCACTCATCCAAGGAGACCATAGACTCCACACCTCAGGAAGAAGGGGAAATCCCCCAAAGCCAACAGGAGGAGGAGGAGGGAGATGTGGTAGAAACTGTCACCACAACAGGTGAGTGTCTACGAACACAGGCTCAGGTAAAAGATGGATGCTGGCATATTTATAATACATGGTGTTTTTGTTTTTTATATATTTTTAGGTGATCGTGATGTTGTGGATGAAGGTCATTTCACCAGTGAAAGTGCCCAGATCCTGATCAGGGAGATCATGGGGTATAATAGGTACTTGGAAAACATCCAGAAAAACATCAATGATGTTAAAAACAAAATGAAGAACATGATTGACGTTTTAGGGAGAGTTTAAAACCCCTCGAAATCCCTAATGTAGTTGGCATTTTTTACCCCAAAAATTGTTGCACCTTTTTTTACATATTGTTGAAAAGCCAAATTTTGAAGATGCACACAATGTGTCAACATGTGCTATCTGCCATCACGGGAGATCAATGTAGGCGTTTTGTGGGTGCAACCCCTTCCTCAATAATAAAGTAGCTGAGAGGAAGGGGTTGCATCCACAAAACATGTCCCTTGATCCCCCATGATGGCAGCTAGCACATGTTGACATTCATGAATTTGTGTGCACCTTCAAAATTTGGCTTTTCCAGGGGTGACTTCACCCCCTCTGAACGCAATATCAAACACAGTTTATGAATACTCATGTCTGATATTGCCTTCAATTTCTAACAAAGTTGAACTTTGTAAGTTCCAGATTTGTGTATTTCTTGTTGGTTTTAAACATGCCTGTTTTACCTTAAATGGACATTTCTACTTTTATTAATGTGACCCAAAAAATTGTTATACAACAAACATGTTGGTTTGTTACATAGTTACATAGTTACATAGTAGGTGAGGTTGAAAAAAGACACAAGTCCATCAAGTCCAACCTATGTGTGTGATTATGTGTCAGTATTGCATTGTATATCCCTGTATGTTGTGGTCATTCAGGTGCTTATCTAATAGTTTCTTGAAGCTATCAATGCTCCCCGCTGAGACCACCGCCTGTGGAAGGGAATTCCACATCCTTGCCGCTCTTACAGTAAAGAACCCTCTACGTAGTTTAAGATTAAACCTCTTTTCTTCTAATTTTAATGAGTGGCCACGAGTCTTGGTAAACTCTCTTCTGCGAAAAAGTTTTATCCCTATTGAGGGGTCACCAGTTCGGTATTTGTAAATTGAAATCATATCCCCTCTCAAGCGTCTCCTCTCCAGAGAGAATAAGTTCAGTGCTCGCAACCTTTCCTCATAACTAAGATCCTCCAGACCCTTTATTAGCTTTGTTGCCCTTCTTTGAACTCGCTCCATTTCCAGTACATCCTTCCTGAGGACTGGTGCCCAGAACTGGACCGCATACTCTAGGTGCGGCCGGACCAGAGTCTTGTAGAGCGGGAGAATTATCGTTTTATCTCTGGAGTTGATCCCCCTTTTAATGCATGCCAATATTCTGTTTGCTTTGTTAGCAGCAGCTTGGCATTGCCTGCCATTGCTGAGCCTATCATCCACTAGGACCCCCAGGTCCTTTTCCATCCTAGATTCCCCCAGAGGTTCTCCCCCCAGCGTATAGAATGCATTCATATTTTTGCCACCCAAATGCATTATTTTACATTTTTCTACATTGAACCTCATTTGCCATGTAGTCGCCCACCCCATTAATTTGTTCAGGTCTTTTTGCAAGGTTTCCACGTCCTGCGGAGAAGTTATTGCCCTGCTTAGCTTAGTATCGTCTGCAAATACAGAGATTGAACTGTTTATCCCATCCTCCAGATCGTTTATGAACAAATCAAATAGGATTGGTCCCAGCACAGAACCCTGGGGCACCCCACTACCCACCCCTGACCATTCTGAGTACTCCCCATTTATCACCACCCTCTGAACTCGCCCTTGTAGCCAGTTTTCAATCCATGTACTCACCCTATGGTCCATGCCAACAGACCTTATTTTGTACAGTAAACGTTTATGGGGAACTGTGTCAAATGCTTTTGCAAAATCCAGATACACCACGTCTACAGGCCTTCTTTTATCTAGATGGCAACTCACCTCCTCATAGAAGGTTAATAGATTGGTTTGGCAAGAACGATTCTTCATGAATCCATGCTGATTACTGCTAATGATATCGTACGTATTACTAAAATCCTGTATATAGTCCCTTATCATCCCCTCCAAGAGTTTACATACTATCGATGTTAGGCTAACTGGTCTGTAATTCCCAGGGATGTATTTTGGGCCCTTTTTAAATATAGGTGCTACATTGGCTTTTCTCCAATCAGCTGGTACCATTCCAGTCAGTAGACTATCTGTAAAAATTAGGAACAACGGTCTGGCAATCACTTGACTGAGTTCCCTAAGTACCCTCGGATGCAAGCCATCTGGTCCCGGTGATTTATTAATGTTAAGTTTCTCAAGTCTAATTTTAATTCCGTCCTCTGTTAACCATGTAGGTGCTTCCTGTGTTGTGTCATGAGGATAAACACTGCAGTTTTGGTTACTGAAGCCCCCCGATTCACTCGTGAAGACTGAGGAGAAGAATAAATTCAATACCTTCGCCATCTCCCCATCCTTTGTAACCAGATGTCCTTCCTCATTCTTTATGGGGCCAATATGGTCTGTCCTCCCTTTTTTACTGTTTACATACTTAAAGAATTTCTTGGGATTTTTTTTGCTCTCCTCCGCTATGTGTCTTTCATGTTCTATCTTAGCTGTCCTAATTGCACGCTTACATTTCTTATTGCATTCTTTATATAGTCTGAATGCTGAGGATGATCCCTCAACCTTGTATTTTTTGAAGGCCTTCTCCTTTGCTTTTATATGCATTTTTACATTGGAGTTAAGCCATCCAGGACTTTTGTTCGCTCTTTTAAATTTATTACCCAATGGGATACATTGGCTAATGCCCTTATTTAATATGCTCTTAAAGCAAACCCATCTCTCCTCCGTATTCTTTGTTTCTAATATTTTATCCCAGTTTATGCCTTTTAGCAAGGTTTGTAGTTTAGGGAAGTTGGCTCTTTTGAAATTCAGTGTCTTTGTATTCCCTTTATGTTTCCTATTTGTGTGATTTATACTGAAACTAATTGACCTGTGATCACTGTTACCTAAATTGCCCCGCATTTCCACATCCGTGATCAGGTCTGTATTGTTGGTAATCAGTAGATCCAGTAATGTTTTATTTCTAGTTGGTGCGTCTACCATCTGACCCATAAAATTGTCCTGCAAGACATTAAGGAACTGGCGAGCCTTAAATGAATGTGCGGTTCCCTCCGCCCAGTCTATGTCTGGATAATTAAAATCCCCCATTATGATAACACTTCCCATTCTTGCTGCTAATCCAATTTGTGATAGGAAATCCGTCTCCACTTCCTCCCTCAGGTTTGGGGGCCTATAGCATACTCCCAGTATTATTTTCCCCTTAGCTTTATCCCTTTGGAGCTCTACCCATAAGGATTCCACCTCCTCTCTAGCTCCCTCAGTGATGTCATCTCTCACATTCACTTGTACATTATTCTTGATATATAGGCATACCCCTCCCCCTTTTTTACCCTCTCTATCCTTGCGGTATAGGGTATACCCTTGAATGTTTGCCAGCCAATCATGAGAGCTGTTGAACCAGGTCTCTGAAATTCCCACAAAATCCAAATCCTCCTCGTACAACAGTATCTCTAGTTCACCCATCTTGGCCCCCAATGCTCCTGGCATTGGTGAACATGCCACATAGTTTAGACCGGTCGCATATTGTCCTCGTATTGGGTGTTTCGAGATTGCAACTAGGACTTGCTACTATACTCACCTTGTGTTTTTGTGCTTTGGTTAACCTACCACTAATGCCCCCAATACTAGCCTCTGGAATATCTTCCGCGCTGGCTATCTCTGCCTCTGGACCCTCCCCCCCATCGCCTAGTTTAAAAACCCCTCTAACTTTTTGGCCATCTTCCTTCCCAGCAGATCTGCACCCTCCTCATTTAGGTGCAGTCCGTCCCTTCTATAGTACCGGTTACCAACTGAGAAGTCGGCCCAGTCCTCCAGGAACCCAAACCCCTCCTTACTACACCAGCTCTTCAGCCACTTGTTTACTTCCCTAATCTCCCTCTTCCTTTCTGGTGTGGCTCGATGTACCGGTAGTATTCCTGAGAATACTACCTTGGAGGTCCTTTTCCTCAATTTAGCTCCTAAGTCCCTAAAATCGTTCTTTAGGACACTCCATCTGCCTCTGACTTTGTCATTGGTGCCAACGTGCACCATGACAGCCGGGTCTTCCCCAGCCCCTCCCAGTAATCTGTCCACAAGATGCGTGATGTGCCGAACCCGAGCGCCCGGTAGACAACATACTGTTCGGCGCTTCAGGTCTTGGTTACAGATTGCCCTCTCTGTCCTTCTAAGAATTGAGTCCCCTACCACCAGAATCTGTCTTTCCTTTCCCTTTGCTGCCCCCCCACTCTCACTGGAGGAGTTCTTCCCCCGGCAGCTAGGAGAGTCCCTCATCTCCAGCAGTGCTGGTCCCTGACTGGTTTCACCAATGACACTCAAAGTAGCGTACTTATTGGGATGCTCCAGTCCTGGATCGGCCTCCCTGGCTTTTCCCCCTCTACCCCTCCTGACTGTCACCCATCTACTCTTTGCTAGTGCCAGCACCTCTTTGTCTCCACCCGCCTCTGTGCTGGCCCCTGCCGGCACCTGCCGTGTACGTTCCTGGCTCTCATTTAGTATGGAGGGACTTCTCAGTGCTGACAGTTGCTTCCCCAGATTCAGAACCTGGGCTTCCAGGGAAACAATGTGCTTACATTTTGCACAGCAGTATTCGCCCTCGATCTGATGATCAAGGAACGCATACATGCGGCAAGATGTACAAAGAGTCGCCTCTCCACACCCGCCGGGCATCGTACCTATTAAATTTAGTGAGGATTTGGGGATTTTACCCTGTCCAAATTACCTAACAGCTAGCTTCCTGGCACTAATACTCAAGACAATACACAGGTACACAACAAGACAATACACAGGTACACAACAAGACAATACACAGGTACTCACAGACCTACGTGCAATCGCAGAACAGTCGCAGACCTATGTACACTCGCAATACTCAAGTATACAATACACAATACACAAGTACTAACGATCCACACACACTACTCAGACAACACTCATGTACTCACACTACACAGGTACTATGACCCCTGTTATAATCTCCTGTTTTAAACTCTGGTTTTAACTCACCACTTAGAAAAGTTCCACTTGGTATAAGTTCCAGCAATCTCCCAATGAGCAGGCTCAGGATGAGTCCTACACACAGTTATATAGACTGCAGGCACCTGTGAGCAATCACCCCTCCCCCTACTTAATAGCCTGAAGGAACCAAAGAAGAAAAAAAAAAAAAAAAAAAAAAAAAAAAGCTATTTAAAAAGTGACAGAAAAGGCTAATTGAAAAGCTAAAAGGAAAAGCCCCAAAAATGCTACCCAGCAAACAAAAAGTAAAACTTGTTCACTCTCCGTCTGGTTTTAACTCACCACTTAGAAAAGTTCCACTTGGTATAAGTTCCAGCAATCTCCCAATGAGCAGGCTCAGGATGAGTCCTACACACAGTTATATAGACTGCAGGCACCTGTGAGCAATCACCCCTCCCCCTACTTAATAGCCTGAAGGAACCAAAGAAGAAAAAAAAAAAAAAAAAAAAAAAAAGCTATTTAAAAAGTGACAGAAAAGGCTAATTGAAAAGCTAAAAGGAAAAGCCCCAAAAATGCTACCCAGCAAACAAAAAGTAAAACTTGTTCACTCTCCGTCTGGTTTTAACTCACCACTTAGAAAAGTTCCACTTGGTATAAGTTCCAGCAATCTCCCAATGAGCAGGCTCAGGATGAGTCCTACACACAGTTATATAGACTGCAGGCACCTGTGAGCAATCACCCCTCCCCCTACTTAATAGCCTGAAGGAACCAAAGAAGAAAAAAAAAAAAAAAAAAAAAAAAAAGAAAAAAAAAAAAAAGCTATTTAAAAAGTGACAGAAAAGGCTAATTGAAAAGCTAAAAGGAAAAGCCCCAAAAATGCTACCCAGCAAACAAAAAGTAAAACTTGTTCACTCTCCGTCTGGTTTTAACTCACCACTTAGAAAAGTTCCACTTGGTATAAGTTCCAGCAATCTCCCAATGAGCAGGCTCAGGATGAGTCCTACACACAGTTATATAGACTGCAGGCACCTGTGAGCAATCACCCCTCCCCCTACTTAATAGCCTGAAGGAACCAAAGAAGAAAAAAAAAAAGCTATTTAAAAAGTGACAGAAAAGGCTAATTGAAAAGCTAAAAGGAAAAGCCCCAAAAATGCTACCCAGCAAACAAAAAGTAAAACTTGTTCACTCTCCGTCTGGTTTTAACTCACCACTTAGAAAAGTTCCACTTGGTATAAGTTCCAGCAATCTCCCAATGAGCAGGCTCAGGATGAGTCCTACACACAGTTATATAGACTGCAGGCACCTGTGAGCAATCACCCCTCCCCCTACTTAATAGCCTGAAGGAACCAAAGAAGAAAAAAAAAAAAAAAAAAAAAAAAAAAAAAAAAAAAAAAAAAAGCTATTTAAAAAGTGACAGAAAAGGCTAATTGAAAAGCTAAAAGGAAAAGCCCCAAAAATGCTACCCAGCAAACAAAAAGTAAAACTTGTTCACTCTCCGTCTGGTTTTAACTCACCACTTAGAAAAGTTCCACTTGGTATAAGTTCCAGCAATCTCCCAATGAGCAGGCTCAGGATGAGTCCTACACACAGTTATATAGACTGCAGGCACCTGTGAGCAATCACCCCTCCCCCTACTTAATAGCCTGAAGGAACCAAAGAAGAAAAAAAAAAAAAAAAAAAAAAAAAGCTATTTAAAAAGTGACAGAAAAGGCTAATTGAAAAGCTAAAAGGAAAAGCCCCAAAAATGCTACCCAGCAAACAAAAAGTAAAACTTGTTCACTCTCCGTCTGGTTTTAACTCACCACTTAGAAAAGTTCCACTTGGTATAAGTTCCAGCAATCTCCCAATGAGCAGGCTCAGGATGAGTCCTACACACAGTTATATAGACTGCAGGCACCTGTGAGCAATCACCCCTCCCCCTACTTAATAGCCTGAAGGAACCAAAGAAGAAAAAAAAAAAAAAAAAAAAAAGCTATTTAAAAAGTGACAGAAAAGGCTAATTGAAAAGCTAAAAGGAAAAGCCCCAAAAATGCTACCCAGCAAACAAAAAGTAAAACTTGTTCACTCTCCGTCTGGTTTTAACTCACCACTTAGAAAAGTTCCACTTGGTATAAGTTCCAGCAATCTCCCAATGAGCAGGCTCAGGATGAGTCCTACACACAGTTATATAGACTGCAGGCACCTGTGAGCAATCACCCCTCCCCCTACTTAATAGCCTGAAGGAACCAAAGAAGAAAAAAAAAAAAAAAAAAAAAAAAGCTATTTAAAAAGTGACAGAAAAGGCTAATTGAAAAGCTAAAAGGAAAAGCCCCAAAAATGCTACCCAGCAAACAAAAAGTAAAACTTGTTCACTCTCCGTCTGGTTTTAACTCACCACTTAGAAAAGTTCCACTTGGTATAAGTTCCAGCAATCTCCCAATGAGCAGGCTCAGGATGAGTCCTACACACAGTTATATAGACTGCAGGCACCTGTGAGCAATCACCCCTCCCCCTACTTAATAGCCTGAAGGAACCAAAGAAGAAAAAAAAAAAAAAAAAAAAAAAAGCTATTTAAAAAGTGACAGAAAAGGCTAATTGAAAAGCTAAAAGGAAAAGCCCCAAAAATGCTACCCAGCAAACAAAAAGTAAAACTTGTTCACTCTCCGTCTGGTTTTAACTCACCACTTAGAAAAGTTCCACTTGGTATAAGTTCCAGCAATCTCCCAATGAGCAGGCTCAGGATGAGTCCTACACACAGTTATATAGACTGCAGGCACCTGTGAGCAATCACCCCTCCCCCTACTTAATAGCCTGAAGGAACCAAAGAAGAAAAAAAAAAAAAAAAAAAAAAGCTATTTAAAAAGTGACAGAAAAGGCTAATTGAAAAGCTAAAAGGAAAAGCCCCAAAAATGCTACCCAGCAAACAAAAAGTAAAACTTGTTCACTCTCCGTCTGGTTTTAACTCACCACTTAGAAAAGTTCCACTTGGTATAAGTTCCAGCAATCTCCCAATGAGCAGGCTCAGGATGAGTCCTACACACAGTTATATAGACTGCAGGCACCTGTGAGCAATCACCCCTCCCCCTACTTAATAGCCTGAAGGAACCAAAGAAGAAAAAAAAAAAAAAAAAAAAAAAAAAAGCTATTTAAAAAGTGACAGAAAAGGCTAATTGAAAAGCTAAAAGGAAAAGCCCCAAAAATGCTACCCAGCAAACAAAAAGTAAAACTTGTTCACTCTCCGTCTGGTTTTAACTCACCACTTAGAAAAGTTCCACTTGGTATAAGTTCCAGCAATCTCCCAATGAGCAGGCTCAGGATGAGTCCTACACACAGTTATATAGACTGCAGGCACCTGTGAGCAATCACCCCTCCCCCTACTTAATAGCCTGAAGGAACCAAAGAAGAAAAAAAAAAAAAAAAAAAAAAAAAAGCTATTTAAAAAGTGACAGAAAAGGCTAATTGAAAAGCTAAAAGGAAAAGCCCCAAAAATGCTACCCAGCAAACAAAAAGTAAAACTTGTTCACTCTCCGTCTGGTTTTAACTCACCACTTAGAAAAGTTCCACTTGGTATAAGTTCCAGCAATCTCCCAATGAGCAGGCTCAGGATGAGTCCTACACACAGTTATATAGACTGCAGGCACCTGTGAGCAATCACCCCTCCCCCTACTTAATAGCCTGAAGGAACCAAAGAAGAAAAAAAAAAAAAAAAAAAAAAAAAAAAGCTATTTAAAAAGTGACAGAAAAGGCTAATTGAAAAGCTAAAAGGAAAAGCCCCAAAAATGCTACCCAGCAAACAAAAAGTAAAACTTGTTCACTCTCCGTCTGGTTTTAACTCACCACTTAGAAAAGTTCCACTTGGTATAAGTTCCAGCAATCTCCCAATGAGCAGGCTCAGGATGAGTCCTACACACAGTTATATAGACTGCAGGCACCTGTGAGCAATCACCCCTCCCCCTACTTAATAGCCTGAAGGAACCAAAGAAGAAAAAAAAAAAAAAAAAAAAAAAAAAGCTATTTAAAAAGTGACAGAAAAGGCTAATTGAAAAGCTAAAAGGAAAAGCCCCAAAAATGCTACCCAGCAAACAAAAAGTAAAACTTGTTCACTCTCCGTCTGGTTTTAACTCACCACTTAGAAAAGTTCCACTTGGTATAAGTTCCAGCAATCTCCCAATGAGCAGGCTCAGGATGAGTCCTACACACAGTTATATAGACTGCAGGCACCTGTGAGCAATCACCCCTCCCCCTACTTAATAGCCTGAAGGAACCAAAGAAGAAAAAAAAAAAAAAAAAAAAAAAAAAAAAAAAAAAAAAGCTATTTAAAAAGTGACAGAAAAGGCTAATTGAAAAGCTAAAAGGAAAAGCCCCAAAAATGCTACCCAGCAAACAAAAAGTAAAACTTGTTCACTCTCCGTCTGGTTTTAACTCACCACTTAGAAAAGTTCCACTTGGTATAAGTTCCAGCAATCTCCCAATGAGCAGGCTCAGGATGAGGCCTACACACAGTTATATAGACTGCAGGCACCTGTGAGCAATCACCCCTCCCCCTACTTAATAGCCTGAAGGAACCAAAGAAGAAAAAAAAAAAAAAAAAAAAAAAAAAAAGCTATTTAAAAAGTGACAGAAAAGGCTAATTGAAAAGCTAAAAGGAAAAGCCCCAAAAATGCTACCCAGCAAACAAAAAGTAAAACTTGTTCACTCTCCGTCTGGTTTTAACTCACCACTTAGAAAAGTTCCACTTGGTATAAGTTCCAGCAATCTCCCAATGAGCAGGCTCAGGATGAGTCCTACACACAGTTATATAGACTGCAGGCACCTGTGAGCAATCACCCCTCCCCCTACTTAATAGCCTGAAGGAACCAAAGAAGAAAAAAAAAAAAAAAAAAAAAAAAAAAAAAAAAGCTATTTAAAAAGTGACAGAAAAGGCTAATTGAAAAGCTAAAAGGAAAAGCCCCAAAAATGCTACCCAGCAAACAAAAAGTAAAACTTGTTCACTCTCCGTCTGGTTTTAACTCACCACTTAGAAAAGTTCCACTTGGTATAAGTTCCAGCAATCTCCCAATGAGCAGGCTCAGGATGAGTCCTACACACAGTTATATAGACTGCAGGCACCTGTGAGCAATCACCCCTCCCCCTACTTAATAGCCTGAAGGAACCAAAGAAGAAAAAAAAAAAAAAAAAAAAAAAAAACCTTTGATAAATGCACATGTGATTGTGCTTGTATAAAAAAGATTGATAATCAAGAATGTGTGGATTCTTCTTTCAATGCTCCAAAAATTTTTTGGTGGTAAAATCGTTGGTTTCTGTGACAATGGGGGTTATTTCCTAAGGGCAAATCCACTTTGCACTAAAAGCGCAGTTTCAGTGCAGTCTCAAGTGCACTTGTAGTGCAAAGTGTCTTTGCCTTTAGTAAATAACACCCAACAGTGCTTTCTAATGTTACACAATCACGCCATTTTCAGGACTCCCCAAATTTATGTCAGGGTCAGCTAAAAGAAAGACAAGCAGTAAATGTCAGCAAATATTTTAGTAGTTAAAATTTGTTTTTTATTTAAAAAATGTCTCAGACATTGTCTGGCATATCGATGGCCCCCCTACCCGCAAAGTATTCCATGTATCTTATACAGACCTCGCGGGCACTTAGGGGGGACAAGCCAGGACTGCCAGCTTCAAGCGCCGTCAGGGTTGGTTAATTTACATGATTCCGGATTCAGGCCAAACTGAGCCAGCATAGTTCACAGAATTTGTTGTGGAGAACACAGCATGCCAGGATGATATGATTGAGTTTATACTCCTCCATATGTATGGGTGTAAGAAATAGGCAGAACCAGCTGGCCATTATTCCAAGCGTGTTCTCCACCACTCTTCTGGCTCTGGCCAGCCGGTAATTAAAAACCCTCTGGTCTGGGGTGAGGGTCCTCATAGGGAATGGCCGCATAAGATGGTCCCCCAGCGCAAATGCTTCACCCGCAATGAATGGGAGTCCTTCCGCATTGTCTTCTGGAGGTGGCAAGTCCAAGCTGCCGTTCTAGAGACGCCTGTAGAACTCCGTCTGGGTGATGACTCCACCATCTGACATCCGGCCATTCTTTCTCATGTCCACATACAGGAACTCGTAAGTAGCCGACACTACCGCCAACATCACAATACTATTGAACCCCTTATAGTTGTAATAGTATGACCCCGACTTTGGTGGTGGGACAATGTGGACGTGTTTCCCATCAATTGCCCCTCCGCAGTTAGGAAAGTCCCACCGTTGGGCAAAGTGGGAGGCCACAGTCTGCCATTCCTGTGGGTTGGAAGGAAACTGTGGAGTCAAACAAGAAAATAAAATTAATTATTTTGCACATAAACACGGAAAGCAAATTAGACACAAACATTCTTGGCCAACATCAGTATAACATTTATTTTAGGGACTATTTAAAGACAAAGGTATAAGGTCCACCTATCAGATTCCTCCTACCCCCCCTCTCATGGGCCATTTTGTGAATTTTATGGGGGGGAGATGTTTTGGACAGGTCACCCTCTACACTTCATTGAGAGATGAATGCCTAAATAATGTGGATTACTTTGGCCAGCCCCTCCTTACTTTACACTATTGGCAGTCCACTGGACAGGTAAGAAGTGTCATAATACATAGAGAAAAATACACACTGTACACATTTTAGCACATTTTTACATTATGCTATTACCTATCAAGATAATAATAGGATACAAAAACTTTAAACAGTACCATTTGAAAGTATTCAGGCAGGCCCTTGCACTACATGCTTTGGGGAATTCATCCATAAATCTGGCCACAAAAAGTTAAGTGACTACACAAGGTGGATATAGGGCCAGGAGAGCATGCTGGGAAGGTAAGTAAAGGCAAATATGTATGAAGGACAAAAATAAAAATTACATAAAAAAGCCAGCATGCAAGGGGACATTCACAGCATATTACAATCATGGTAATTAGGGAATGAGGAAAGAAATACAATACATTAGCAAACATTCTATACAATAAAATGTGATGTAAAAGGATAAAAATCTTACCTTAATATACTCCTTCTGCAGGACCTGGATGATGGCAGAACAGGTCTCCGGGATAATGATCCCCAGAGCCTGGGGGGAGATGCCTGTCGAGAACTTAAGGTCCTGCAGGCTTCTCCCCGTCGCCAAGTACCGTAGGGTGGCGACTAGCCTCTGCTCCGGAGTGATGGCTTGCCACATGCAGGTATCCTGCCCACTGATATAGGGGGTCAGCAAAGCCAACAAACGGTGAAATACGGGGTCCGTCACCTGGAGAAAGTTCCTGAAATCGTCAGGATTATTCTCATGGATCTCACGGAGCAAAGGAATGTGACAGAACTGGTCACACTGGAGCAACCAATTCTTGGTCCATGAACCCCTCCCTCCCCTGTTCATGGATTGTGTCAAGGTAAGGACCCGAACACCAAACCCCCGCACAGCACAAACTCTATGAGTAGTACGTATACGCAACATGGCTAGAAAACGTTTGGCTGCTCAGAACGAAGTAACAGAACGCACTGAAGAACAGCAAGGCCTGTGAAGAGCGACCTGAAAAACAGTAAGGAACAAGAACACAATGAAGGAGTCAAGGGGAACTTGCTGCATGCACTGAAGAACAGATACAAACCCACAAGCACAAACTGAACAGCAGAAAATGATCTGAAAACCAAGAGTCTGAAAAAGCACGAATCGTCTCTCACCAAACTTTTACTAACACGAGATTAACAAAAGGAGCCCAAAGGGTGCCGCGCTTGGTTCTGAACTGCCCTTTTATAGTCTCGTCGTACGTGGTGTACGTGACCACGTTCTTGGCGATCGGAAATTCCGACAACTTTGTGCGACCGTGTGTAGAGAAAACAAGTTTGAGCCAACATCCGTTGGAAAAAATCCATGGATTTTGTTGTTGGAATGTCCGATCAATGTCCGATCGTGTGTACGGGGCATAAGAGCTTTAGCCGTCTTCCAATGTCTAGAGATCAACACTCTGCCAGCTGCAGTTGAAAATTGCTGCAGCCCCCTGGAGTCTCTGGCCAAGTCACACCCGTGATCCAATGGCATTGTTTAAATATAGTACTCCAAAATTTCCTAATCAGATGGCACTTCCACCAGATAATCCTATGCAACACTGCAGGACATCTGTACCACCTACTAAGCAGTTTATAATTTCTTTTCTGTATCTGACTTGCTATTCTCAAACTAATAGTTAGGAGAAAAGATTTCTCCCAATCATCTTCTGAGAGCCCAAAGCCAAGTTCCCTCTCCCATTCTCTAGCAAAGTATGGGCGAGAATGAGGCCCTAATGAAAGTAATTTATTTTATAATTGAGATAATACATGGGAACAATCCATGGCATATAGACTCGAACAGATTTGGTTCCCTTGATAATTCTTCCCGAGGAACAAGATACATAAAAAATGTTTCAGTTGAAAATACCACCTTCTCAAAGCCCTGTGGCAGTATATCGTTTAGAGTTTAAGGCCTGAGGAGCAAACAGCTTTTCTAATTGGTGAAGGGAAGGCAGAAGTCCACTTTAAAAACTGGGTTACATGGAAAATTGGAGGGAATTCAGGGTTACCCATAATCAAAGTTAATGGACCAGGTAATAAAGAAATCCTATACTTACTTATCTCCAAGTCCCAAACTTTCATAAGCATGGCAGTCAAGGGATGTAATGAGTGTTTAGACAGGTGGTAGGGCTGACAAATCCATGGAGAAGTTGTCAAAGAAACTGGAGACAAGACGTTTTCTACAGACACCCAGTGCTTAGTTTGGTGATGTTGAAACCAATTAACAATTTGCTATAATGCAGTAGTAATGTCCAGAAAAAAAAAAAGAAATTGGGCCCCTGTGTGGTATAAGTCATAATGTGCTAGTATGCACCATATGCCTTTAAAATGAATCCCTCAAGCGGCACGCGACACTTCCATCTTCACCAGGACTTCCTTCTGGGTTCATGGGCTATAGCCGTTTAAATGGCCAGGCCGTGATGACCTCACTCCCGTGCAAGTGTGTGGCGTCAGAGTCGTGCCACAGCGCTCTCAAAGGACAGCATACTCCAGTGACCCTACGGCCCCCTATGATTTACTCTTAGTCAAGCAATCAAACCGTTCCAAAATGTTCCTGACCAAATATATCGAAGAAGTGCCAACCTTATTGCGCAAAAAAAGAAAAAAAAATGCTGCAGAAGTTGAGTAGATAATGTCTTCAAAAAGAATAAATTCCATAGCAAAATGTTCAGCTTATATAATCTCATATTACCAAACGATGAGTGTTTCTTTATAGCCCAATCTTTCAGTCTTCGCTTAGCTGATTTGAGTAAGGGAAAAACAAGTGCCTTGAAAAAGTATTCACACCCCTTGACATTTTTCACATTTTGTCATGTTACAACCAAAAACGTAAATGTATTTTTTTGGGGATTTTATGTGATAGACCAACACAACGTGGCACATAATTGTGAAGTGAATGAAAATGATAAATGTTTTTCAAAATTGTTTACAAATAAATATGTGAAAACTGTGGCATGCATTTGTATTCAGCCCCCTGAGTCAATACTTTGTAGAACCACCTTTCGCTGCAATTACAGCTGCAAGTCTTTTTGGGTATGTCTCTACCAGCTTTGCACATCTAGAGAGTGACATCTTTGCCAATTCTTCTTTGCAAAATAGCTCAAGCTCTGTCAGATTGGATGGAGAGCTTCTGGGAACAGCAATTTGCAAGTCTTGTCACAGATTCTCAATTGGATTTAGGTCTGGACTTTGACTGGGCCATTCTAACACATGAATATGCTTTGATCTAAACTATTCCATTGTAGCTCTGGCTGTATGTTTAAGGTCATTGTCCTGCTGGAAGGTGAACCTCCGCCCCAGTTTCAAGTCTTTTGTAGACTCTAACAGGTTTTCTTCTAAGATTGCCCTGTATTTGGCTCCATCCATATTCCCATAAACTCTGACTGGCTCCCCGTCCCTGCTGAAGAAAAGCATCCCCACAACATGATGCTGCCACCACCATGTTTCACTGTGGGGATGGTGTGTTCAGGGTGAATTGCAGTGTTAGTTTTCCGCCACACATAGCGTTTTGCTTTCATCTGACCAGAGCACCTTCTTCTACATGTTTGCTGTGTCCCCCACGTGGCTTCTCACAAACTGCAAACGTGACTTCTTATGGTTTTCTTTCAGCAATGGCTTTCTTCTTGCCACTCTTCCATAAAGTCCAGAACTGTGGAGTGCATAACTAATAGTTGTCCTGTGGACAGATTCCCCCACCTGAGCTGTGGATCTCTGTAGCTACTCCAGAGTTACCATGAGCCTCTTGGCTGCTTCTTGGATTAATGCTCTCCTTGCCCGGCCTGTCAGTTTAGGTGGCCAGCCATGTCTTGGTAGGTTTGCAGTTGTGCCATACTCTTTCCATTTTCAAATGATGGATTGAACAGTGCTCCATGAGATGTTCAAAGCTTGGGATATTTTTTTATAACCTAACTCTCCTTTAAACTTCTCCACAACTTTATCCCTGACCTGCCTGGTGTGATCCTTGGCCTTAATGATGCTATTTGTTCACTAAGGATATCTAAAAAACCTCTGAGGGCTTCACAGAACAGCTGTATTTATACTGAGATTAAATTACACACAGGTGTACTCTATTTACTAATTAGGTGACTTCTGAAGGCAATTGATGCCATTAGATTTTAGTTAGGGGTATCCGAGTAAAGGGAGCTGAATACAAATGCACGCCAGACTTTTCAGATATTTATTTGTAAAACAATTTATCATTTTCCTTCCACTTCACAATTATGTGCCACTTTGTTTTGGTCTATTAAATAAAATCCCAATAAAATACATTTATGTTTTGATTGTAACATGAAAAAAATTTGGAAAATTTCAAGGGGTATGAATACTTTTTCAAGACACTGTAATTCAATTCATATAGTTTATCTAAGCTCGAAATATGGACTCCTGAAATGCTTGAATTCACAAACCGAAATAATGCCTTCAAAGATAGCTTCAAAAAGCTCTGTTCATACTGTAGTATGGCAATGATAAGGCATTGTGACTTTGAAACATTAATTTTAAAATTACTATATGAACCAAACTGAGCTAACTGTTGTAGCAGGGAACAAAAGAAAATCCAGCCACAGCACATGTATTATAAAACTACATGCTTTATAATACAGTTCAATATGTGGTGACCCTACACCCCCCCATGTTTCACTCCCAGTCAAGAAATCCAACCGCAGCCGCACTGATGTTCCTGACCAAATATATAGAAGAAACGCGAACCCCATTGCCCCCAAAAAATAATGTGGAAGTTGAATAGGTAGTGTCTAGAAAAAGAATAAATGCCATAGAAAAATGTCCAGCTTATATAAGGCCATTCTACCAAACCAGGAGTGTTTCTTTATACACCAGTCTTTCAGTCTCCGCTTAGTTGAACTGAGTAAAAGCAGAAAATTTGGTTCATATAGTTTATCTAAGCTTGAAATATGGACCCCGAAATACTTGACGAGTTCATTCACTGAAATTAAAAAGATGCCTTCAAAAAGCTCTGTTCATATTGTAGTATGGCAATGATAAGGCATTGTGACTTTGAAACATTCATTTTAAAATTACTATATGAACCAAACTGAGCCAACTCTTGTAGCAGGGAATGAAAGACAATACAGCCACATACAAAATCAGGTCATCTGCAAATAAACTCAATTAATGAACATTTTGCCCAACCCTAATGCCCTGAATTAAAGCAATTGCTCTCAGTGCCATTGTCAAATCTTCGAAGGCCAATATATATAAATATGGTCACAATGCACAATCCTGACCATTAATCTTGATTCTAGCTGTTGGAGTTGGATATAATGCTAATGCCAATCCAGGCGATCAAGGGCCTTTTCTGCATCTAAAGATAATAAGCATAGTGGGAGCCTATGTCTATGTGCATATTCTATAAGAAAGCTCATCTTGATTATATTATTGTCTCATGCTTCCCAATGGGGTAAAAAGCCCACCTGATCCATATTAAAGTATATGTAAACCCTTACTGTGTAAAACAACCCATTTGTGTGTGTGTGTGTCAGAGGGAAGAAGAGAAGGAGCAATACACTAAACTTTTCAGTAAAGAGCTGTGCGGGGGGGGGGGGGGGGGCATGTCAGCACAAGTCTGAGGACAGGTGCGCTGTGCTTTAAGCATGGCAAGAAAACTAACCACGCTGGGAAGGATGTGCTTCTATGCCTAGTGTGGTCAGTTTGAAATAGGAAAGCAGGGAGACTGGCAGGATCACCAGTTATTTCACACAAAGGGAGAAATTCAAAGAGAGCAGGTTACTTTTTAACCATTTGCCGACCAGCTCACGCCGATATACGTTAGCAGAAGGGCACATACAGGCAGATTAACGTACCTGTACGTTGCCCTTTAAGAAGCAGTTTGCGGGCACGCACTTGATGTCCGCGGGGATACCTGCGATCATCTCACGGAGAGGAAGGACAGGGAAATGCTGATGTAAACAAGCATTTCCCTGTTCTGCCTAGTGACAAGGACACTAGGTCGTGTGTCGTGTCACACATAGCCCCCTCCCCCCCACAGTTAGAATCACTCCCTAGGACACACTTAACCCCTACAGCGCCACCTAGTGGTTAACCCCTTCACTGCGAGTCACATTTACACAGTAATCAGTGCATTTTTAATTGCACTGATCGCTTTATAAATGTGAATGGTCCCAAAATCGCACCAAAAGTGTCCAATCTGTCCGCCATAATGTCGCAGTCATCAGTCATGATAAAAATCGCTGATCGCAGCCATTACTAGTAAAAAAAATTATTAATAAAAATGCCATAAAACAATCCCCTGTTTTGTAGACGCTATAACTTTTGCGCAAACCAATCAATAAACGCTTATTACGATTTTTTTTTACCAAAAATATGTAGAAGAATACGTCTCAGCCTAAACTGAGGAAAAAAATGGTTTTTTATATATTTTTTGGGGATATTTATTATAGCAAAGATAAAAAATAATGCGTTTTTTTCAAAATTTGCACTATTTTTTTGTTTATAGCCCAAAAAATAAAAAACGCAGAGGTGATCAAATACCACCAAAAGAAAGCTCTATTTGTGGGGAAAAAAGGACGTCAATTTTGTTTGGGAGCCACGTCACATGACCGCGCAATTGTCAGTTAAAGTGAAGCAGTGCCGAATCGCAAAAAAGTGCTCTGGTCTTTGGGCAGCCAAATGGTACGGGGCTTAGGTGGTTAACACAAGTACATGGTACAACAGACGCATATTGGATATATGAAGTGTTGTGGTAACATACTGTTTATTACATATTGTAATATAAGTTTGCAAACGAGAGGCCACGTTTTCACATAGATCTTCAAGACATTAAGACAATATTAATCAATGATTTTGTCTATTGCTATAGTGTTCTGACAGTGGGGACTCTGTCATCAGTGTCATTACTAGTTTTCTCACTTGGCACACCAACAGATAATTTGGTTATAACCAATAATATATGGCAATCAGAACAAAGGATTTCTGAATCAAAAGAAATAAAAAAGCTCATTTAGTTCTCACTTCGGCAGGACATATACTAAAATTGGAATGATACAAAGAAGATTAGCATGGCCAATGGCATCCCTAGGGGGGCCAGAGGGGGCCCTGACCCCCCCCCCCCCAACATTATGCTGTGCCCCACCATGTTTTTTTTTTTTACAAAAAGGCAATGTCTAATGCCCCGTACACACGGTCGGATTTTCCAATGGAAAATGTCCGATCGGAGCGTATTGTCGGAAATTCCGACCGTGTGTGGGCTCCATCGGACATTTTCCATCGGATTTTCCGACACACAAAGTTGGAGAGCAGGAGATAAAATTTTCCGACAACAAAATCCGTTGTCGGAAATTCCGAATCGTGTGTACACAAATCCGACGGACAAAGTGCCACACATGCTCAGAATAAATAAAGAGATGAAAGCTATTGGCCACTGCCCCGTTTATAGTCCCGACGTATGTGTTTTACGTCACCGCGTTTAGAACGATCGGATTTTCCGACAACTTTGTGTGACCGTGTGTATGCAAGACAAGTTTGAGCCAACATCCGTCGGAAAAAATCCTAGGATTTTGTTGTCGGAATGTCCGAACAAAGTCCGACCGTGTGTACAGGGCATAAGAGGGAGAGCGTCCCCAGTCAGCTCCTGCGGTTGATTCCTCCCCCTCCCTCTGCTCGCTGACACTGCATAATGCGAGCACTCACACAACCACGGCCACCCAATCTGCTCCTTCCCCTGCATCCTCATTGGCAGGGAGAAGAGCGAGTTGCAGGAAGGACTCCAACAGGACTCTCAGTTACTGAAAAAACAGACTGATTTCTCCTGTCCTTAGTACAGGAGAACCAGCCTGTAAATTCCAAGAGATGTCAGACCAGCGCTGTCAATAGCAGGGGCAGGAAAGCAAGAGGAGGCTGGGGAACCCCACAGTGGCAGAACACCAGGGCCCGGTGGCAAGACAACCTTTGCAACCCTGATAGTTCTCCCACTGCTTTGGACCCTTATATTTTCTTGGTATGCTGGTGACATATATCTCTTGTTTTCTGCCACCCTGGGGGGGGCCCAATACAGTAGGAAGGGAGCTCACTGCAGAACATGTGAAAGGGCCATTGTGGGATCGTAGTAAAGGGCCCCAGAATATATAATTGCATTTTACAGTTGCCCCCCTACTTTTGTCCCTGTCCCCCCATGTGCCCCCCCTAAATATGAAAGCTGGAGATGCCACTGAGCATGGCCCCTGTGCAAGGACGACATGCAAATTTGTGAAGCTCTCCATTTTTTTTTTTAAAAAAGCTCATTTATTGAGTTATTAAGTTATTTGAGTTTAGCAAGGAGTCGAAACTAAACCAATAACAAATATACTGCTTGAAAAGGTTATACTCTAGGCTTGACGCATCTGTTTAAAGTGATTGTAAAGTCTTGTTTAAAAAAACAAAAACAAAAAACAAAGATGTTATACTTACCTCCTCTGTGCAGTTGGTTTTGCACAGAGCAACCTGGATCCTCCTCTATTTGGGTCCCTCTTTGCTGCTCCTGGCCCCTCCCTCCGATCGAGTGCCCCCCACAGTCAGCAACTTCCCATGGGGGGCACTGGAGTCGAGTCAGAGCTCCGTGTGTCCATTCAGACACGGATCCCCGCCCCTCTCTCCCCTAGTTGGCTGACTGACTTTGATTGCCAGCCGCGGGAGCCAATGGTGCCGCTGCTGTGTCTCAGCCAATCAGGAGGTGTATCCCGAATGGCTTAAACATTCATGGACATCGCTGGAGAGAGATGGGGCTCAGGTAAGTAATTAGGGGGGTCGCTGGGATGGCTGCTACACACAGAAAGTTTTTTTTTTCTTAATGCATAGAATGCATTAGGATAAAAAAGCCTTCTGCCTTTACAACTCATTTAAGCTGGGAATATTCTGAACATAATACACACACACATCAATAAATACAGCAAATAGCCAATCACAGATTAATGGAACCAATCAATGAGCCAGTCATAGAAATACGTCATTGGACCTGTCATGACTTGTTCAGAAATTCACTTCCAGCCTTTGACTTGACCAGATGCAAATAAAAATGGACAGATAATACTGTAGAATACTATAGCTCAGACATATTACTTAACTAGACCTGATGCAAACTCATGTATAGGTAAAAAATGTAACATATTATACCTCAACTCCAGCCAAAACATTTTCTCAGTAGAGTGCAAAGGGGTTAGACTAGGGGTGTCCAAACTTTTGACCTTCCTGGGCCACATTGAAAGAGGAATTGTCTTGGGCCACACATAAAACACTGTACACTAACAATAAGGATAGATCATTTTTGTTGTCATTTTATATTATAAAAGTAAGAGGGCAATAGAAAAATTAGTGCAATATTTGACACTAATGCATGAATATTTGGTTTGATGGATGTAGTAACAATTCTTAATGAAGTCTCAGTTTATGACTTTGTGTTCACATCTGTCTTGGGCCGCATGGACTATCTGTGTTTTCATTTGGAAGATTTTTCCTTGATTATACAACACAGAAAATGAGGGAAAATCTCCTCTATCTATTTGACAGATATCAGATAGAGCAAGAAGAAAAGAGAAAAGTGGGGGCAAAGACATCAATAAAAGGTGCTAAACTATAGGCAGATATTAAAGCGGATGTTCACTGCATCTGAGCACCACAAACCAAAAAACACAATTTAATTCATTTTTAATATTCAAAGCAAACTCTCCCATCCATCCATGTCTCTTGGCATTACTTTATTGATAAATCACTTTGAAAAACAGGCCCTAGTATTTCTGGCTGTGGCCATCTTGTGGCTGTGGCAGATGATTCATGTAACATTTACTTCCTGGAATCCATCTGCCTTTAGCTCAAGCATGCATGGCAGGAGGGTGTGCTTAGCTGAGAAAACCCCTCTTCCCCTCCTGAAGACTCCTGGGATGTATGACACCATTGGCTGATGCCGTGTATACATGTAGCACTAACTCTCGGTGGAGCTGCTGGTTTATAGTGGGCTTGTTACCTTCACTCTCCTTCCCTCTGTTCCACCGGCACCGGGTCTAGGGTTCCGTTGAGTTTACCTCCGGACGATACAAGCACCAACACTTGAGTACGTTTTCAATGCTTTATTGAACAATTAACGAAGGAAGTAGCAGGAAAGAGGCAGAAGGGAAACTGCAGGGAAAGCTCAAATACATTTCTGTAGGATTCATGACAAATGTCCTTTAAAGTTGAATATTTCAGTAGAATGCGCTCCCCTCATGGGACATACTCTTTGCTCGCCTGGATAGGCCTCTCTCACTTGCCTAGCAGCCAGTACGTAGCACGAACAAAAGTCTCTGCCACAGACTTGTTTGGGATGAACCCGTACGATCCTCTGCCACAGGATGTATTGGTTTTGTGGTGAATGTCAGTCACAGTGCTTGAACCTTTAAGCCAAACCCGGCAACACTATGCTGTAAAGTTACTTTAGGATACGTCCTCCAACCGAGTCACCAGGCCCCTCTCCAGACCAGCACTCTACATGATCCTTCCATGACGGGTCCCCCCCTGGGATCTCCTCGGTTGTCCAGCTTCTTCACTCTGGATAGACAGCTCAGGATCACTCCTTGGCTGCTGTGGTAGGCCCCAGACAAGCTTCTGGGCCCACCCATGCGCCGCAGCGACGCGGGCCTCCGGAATGGAGAACCACGAGGTAGCACTCTAACGCATACCTGTCGGCCAGGAGGGCCAGCAGGTGGCTGTAAAATGACCCTAAAACATGGCATCTGTCCCATAAATACCCTCTCCCAGAATCCCACTCGGAGGACCACCTCCACCGAGTTGTCTGCGGGACAGAAGAGCATCCATACGCTTTGACACGTTGCCTTTCCAACACTAGCCAGTAGTAACAACGACACCCATCGGCCCAGTATGGAAACACATGCAACGTCAGCCAAGGAACAGAGGCAAATCTAACTTCCCTTTACAAGCAATTTACCAAATGTACCTATCAGATGGTAGATCGCAAATTTACCAGCGCTACATACTCCCCCCACTACAGTACACGTTGTCCCCAACGTCTGTCCAAAAACAATGACAGTAACTCCCAAGCCTGAGAGTAGCTATTTGAGCATTAAAACTTGGATAGTCAGAAAAGAAAGAAAGACAGTGGAAAGACATTATAAGACTTACATCTACAAAACATTATGTTCACATCCGTAAACAAAACCATCCTATGACTGTACATAGCCTCACTATCTATCTAGTTGAAAAGCCTCCCAGCTTGATAGGCGATCCAATAGTTCCTGAAAAGGAAAACATATTAAACACACACACACATACTGTACAATATCAGGAGCAAAGCCTCATTTTTTTTTAAAAGAAATGAGCCTCTCTTCCTTTTTACCTATATCAAAATAATCTTAAGGAGTCCATCCCTGTATAATAATTTCTTTAGATGAAGGAAATCTGGCTAGCAAAAAGAAGTCCTTGGATTTGAAACACTGAACAGAATATGCAGATCTTGACCACGAAGATCTCTTTATACTGACACTAACTAACTATCTAACTTCAAAGTTCTTTTGTCCATGATCACCAATAAAACCGGGGATCTGGCAAGGTCAGTGTCTTTCCCGTTTTATCCACTGTGGTAATGAAATAGACAACGTCATCTTTTCCGGGCCTGCAGATGACCACTTTGTCAGCATAGATGTGCCGACCGAAGTTCCAGTACATAAAACATCCACTAAAACGTTCATCCATTTTAAGAGAACATCCAGTCTTTTGGAAAGGCTTAGGCACAGACAAATAGTCCCAAAAAGCTTCACTGTACCAAAGTTCCCGGTCAAGTTCAATCACTTGCATTATGTCCTGAGGCACATAGGGGAATTCCAAACCAAACCATACTCTGCAGCCACACGCTTGTTTAACATTCTCTGCAAACGTGCAAGTTTGGGCAAAGATCTGTTTTTCCCTATACCAGGAGGCACATATGAATCCAATGATTTGCTCACCATAGACCCAGCCGGTGTCTGTAGTGAACTAGCAACTTTCGGTAAAGTCTCAGTAACAGTACTGTGTGGCTCCACACAGGGTGACGTCTTCCCAGAACTCAGGGCTGTCCATTCAGGGAAAGTCATAGCAGAGGCGACGTCTTCGCCTTGTGACCACAACAGCTCTTGTGACATAGTCTCGAATAAGTCATCATCACCGGAAAGATCCAACATGGATTCTATTTCCGAATCTCCCAACTCTTCAACTGGCAGATACTTATTTACAGTCCCAGATACATTCCCCATCAGTGGCTTACCCGTTCCTGACGTGGACTTTGGTAGCTCCGGTTCAGGTAACCTCTGAGGTAGGCCTCGGCCACAGCCGCAGGAAGCCTTCACATATCCCACCTTCCTCTGAACAGGTACAACAGTAGTAGGTGTAGTGGACGCACAAATCACAGTAATGTCCCCTGATGAGACGGCAACAGCAGTGTCTCTCTCCGGAACATTCTCAGCAACAACAGGCGAAGTGGTGGCCTGCCATTCTCTCTCTGTAGTAGTAGCAGCTTTTACTGTGGCGATACCTGTTGCCCAATCCATCCGACAAGCACGGGCTGACGTGGTAGGTTGCTCCAGCACAAACAAGTACACTCCACATTGCGGACATCGGCCAAACGGATGAAGATGCACGGCCAGTCCTTCACATCGATGGCAGATCATACCCAGTCCCTCAATATCTCCTGAGGTATACAGAACAAACCTCCCCTGTGGCTTCAAGCGAACTCCAGTATCCGTAAGCAGGGTTCCGGTCAGCATAGTATTCAACACGGTGTTTGTAGGGAACATTCTCGGTCCCACAATTGGCTGCATCGCCGGAAAACACATAGCCACACTCTGATCTTCTCAGCACGATCACGAGGCCTCTCTTTTCTTCTGGCGTCAAACACATACACGCATCCACGATCACGAGGCCTCTCTTTTCTTCTGGCGTCAAACACATACACGCATCCCACGTGGTATCAAGTAGGGTAGGCTCCTCCCACTTGTTCTTCTGATCACGTAGCTCCCGGGCTTTTACTGGCGCCCGCCGTCTACGCACTCAGAAATAGTCCTGCAACTTTAACCCCTTCTCTTCCTGCAAAATTTTGACAAAGTCCAGCTCTCACCGTAAACTCCCGGTGAAACACTTCTCTGGGTTGCGAGAATTGACGGTCAACAAATCCCGGACGACGCGCCCACATGTAGCACTAACTCTCGGTGGAGCTGCTGGTTTATAGCGGGCTTGTTACCTCCACTCTCCTTCCCTCCGTTCCACCGGTACCGGGTCTATGGTTCCGTTGAGTTTACCTCCGGACGATACAAGCACCAACACTTGAGTACATTTTCAATGCTTTATTGAATAATTAACAAAGGAAGTAGCAGGAAAGGGGCAGAAGGGAAACTGCAGGGAAAGCTCAAATACCTTTCTGTAGGATTCTTGACAAATGTCCTTTAAAGTTGAATATTTCAGTAGAATGCGCTCCCCTCGTGGGACACACTCTTTGCTCGCCTGGATAGGCCTCTCTCACTTGCCTAGCAGCCAGTACGTAGCACGAACAAAAGTCTCTGCCACAGACTTGTTTGGGATGAACCCGTACGATCCTCTGCCACAGGATGTATTGGTTTTGTGGTGAATGTCAGTCACAGTGCTTGAACCTTTAAGCCAAACCCGGCAACACTGTGCTGTAAAGTTATTTTAGGATACGTCCTCCAACCGAGTCACCAGGCCCCTCTCCAGACCAACACTCTGCATGATCCTTCCATGACGGGTCCTCCCCTGGGATCTCCTCAGTTGTCCTGCTTCTTCACTCTGGATAGACAGCTCAGGACCACTCCTCGGCTGCTGTGGTAGGCCCCAGACAAGCTTCTGGGCCCACCCATGTGCCGCGGGCCTCCGGAATGGAGGACCACGAGGTAGCACTCTAACGCATACCTGTCGGCCAGGAGGGCCAGCAGGTGGCTGTAAAATGACCCTAAAACATGGCGTCTGTCCCATAAATACCCTCTCCCAGAATCCCACTCGGAGGATCAACTCCACCGAGTTGTCTCCGGGACAGAAGAGCATCCATACGCTTTGCCACGTTGCCTTTCCAACACTAGCCAGTAGTAACAACGACACCCATCGGCCCAGTATGGAAACACATGCAACGTCAGCCAAGCTGGAACAGAGGCAAATCTAACTTCCCCTAATGAGCAATTTACCAAATTTACCTATCAGATAGTAGATCGCAAATCTACCAGCGCTACATACACGACCAGACTTTTCGACAGCAAAGGTCCGACAGAACGAATCCGTCGGACAATTCGAACGTGTGTGGGCTTCATTGGACCTTTTCTGCCTAAAAATCTGATGGACTTTAGAAATAGAACATGTTTCCAATCTTTCCGACGGACTCGAGTCCTATCGAAAAATCCGCTCGTCTGTATGCTAGTCCGACGGACCAAAAACAACGCAAGGGCAGCTATTGGCTACTGGCTATGAACTTCCTTATTCTAGTCCGGTCGTACGTCATCACGTTCGAATCAGTCGGACTTTGGTGTGATCGTGTGTAGCAAGTCTGTTTTGTTGTAACTCCATCGGAACTCCGTCGAAAAGTCCTTCAGAAAAGTCGAAAAGTCTGCTCGTGTGTAAGCGGCATTAGGCAAGAAACCAGAAAGTAACCGAAGAAGTGTAAAAAAAGTTTAATACAAGTAAATATGATATACTTTCCTATCTATTTACTAATGCTGGCAGCATTAGGATTAAAAATAATCAGTGTTGATTGAGAGAGTGAAGTTCCACTTTAATGCATCTCTGTGTTCATTAATGCCTCACTAAATGTATTTTTCTATATGAAAGCAATGTAAATACCTGACTATGGCCTGATACGAACCTCTTGCAGTCCCTGTACAGTCAGCACATAAATGTTCAGAGAGGGAAGGGGAGAAGCAGCATGAGGATCTACAGTGCAAACAGCATGCTGATAGGAGGAGAAAGCAGAGAGATGAACTCATCTGTGTGCTGCTTCCTCTTTCACTGTCCAGTCACAAAGTGTGGTTGGGGACCTGTAAGTGAAAGTAACACTGCATCAGAGAACTCCTCTGCTAGACAGGGCTGTGCTACAGGACTGTGCTGTGTATATCGCAGGACTGGATGGTCAGAAATACCAGTTGTTGACAGGTCATATATATTCAAATCTGAACATTTTTCTGGTTGCCTAGAATTCATATTTAAAGGAGCCAATTTATTATAGAGTTGATTTAACCATCTATTAACCAATAAAGATCCTACAAAACCTGCAGTTTCGCAGATCACAGATTCATGGAAAGGACATCATATGACAAGAACTATCCAAGACCCAGAAGAAGTAGCGGAGACAGGAAATAGCCACAGTAAGCCTTTTGGGCTATAATAACTGATAATGGAAAGTAAACTGCTTTTCTTTGAAACAATCAAGATACTGTTCAATACCTTTTTATCACTGTGTGATGTTTTGAATATTTCAAATTGAGTAGTGGCTGTGGCGATAGGTGGTAAAAAGCAATGTTCACAGGAACACTTACATCCAAGCTTGAGGACAAATTGTTGTCGCTTACCTAAGAATGTAGATACTGCTGGAATTTGAGTAGGTCACTGCATAACTATAGAGGTGCCTGTAAAATCAAGCAGCTTCTTTGGGCTGCTGCAACTGGGTGCACAAACTACAACCTTATATTTTATTAACATACAGTGCCTTGAAAAAGTATTCATACCCCTTGAAATTTTCCACATTTTGTCGTGTTACAACCAAAAACATAAATGTATTTTATTGGGATTTTATGTGATAGACCAACACAAAGTGGCACATAATTGTGAAGTGGAAGGAAAATGATAAATGGTTTTCCAAATTTTTTTACAAATCAATATGTGAAAAGTGTGGCATGCATTTGTATTCAGCCCCCCTGAGTCAATACTTTGTAGAACCACCTTTCGCTGCAATTACAGCTGCAAGTCCTCTTGGGGATGTCTCTTCCAGCTTTACACATCTAGAGAGTGACATTTGTGCCCATTCTTCTTTGCAAAATAGCTCAAGCTCTGTCAGATTGGATGGTGTGAACAGCAATTTTCAAGTCTTGCCACAGATTCTGAATTGGATTTAGGTCTGGGCTTTGACTGGGCCATTCTAACACATGAATATGCTTTGATCTAAACTATTCCATTGTAGCTCTGGCTGTATGTTTAGGATTGTTGAACTGCTGGAAGGTGAACCTCCGCCCCAGTCTCAAGTCTTTTGCAAACTCAAACAGGTTTTCTTCTAAGATTACCCTGTATTTGGCTCCATCCATCTTCCCATCAACTCTGACCAGCTTCCCTGTCCCTGCTGAAGAAAAGAAACCCCACAACACGATACTGCCACCACCATGTTTCACGGTGGCGATGGTGTGTTCAGGGTGATGTACAGTGTTAGTTTTTCGCCACACATAACATTTTGCTTTTAGGCCAAAAAGTTCAAGTTCAATTTTGGTCTCATCTGACCAGAGCACTTTCTTCCACATGTTTGCTGTGTCCCCCACATGGCTTCTTGCAAACTGCAAATGGGACTTCTTATGACTTTCTTTCAACAATGGCTTTCTTCTTGCCACTCTTCCACAAAGGCCAGATTTGTGGAACTCACGACTAATAGTTGTCCTGTGGACAAATTTTTCCACCTAAGCTGTTGATCTCTGCAGTTCCTCCAGAGATACCATGGGCCTCTTGACTGCTTTTCTGATTATTGCTTTCCTTGCCCGGCCTTTCATTTTTTGTGGATGGCCATGTCTTGGTAGGTTTGCAGTTGTGCCATACTCTTTCAATTTTTGGGTGATGGATTGAACAGTGCTCTGTGAGATGTTCAAAGCTTGGGATTTTCTTTATACTCTAACCCTGCTATAAACTTCTCCACAACTTTATCCCTGACCTGTCTAGTGTGTTCCTTGGCCTTCATGATGCTGTTTGTTCACTAAGGTTCTCTAACCAACCTCTAAGGACTTCAAAGAACAGCTATATTTATACCAAGATTAAATTACACACAGGTGCACTCTATTTACTAATGTAAAAAAAAAATTCTAGTAGAGTGAGAAAGGATTAGAACTTTTTGGTATACAATTTGACACAAAGCATTTAAAATGATAAGCATACTGTACAGGCAGTATACAACAATCCAACAATATAATATAAAATGATAAATGGTATTGCATGGAATGAAAAGTTATGGCTATATCTGTGATAAAAGGCCATACAAATGGTTTCAGATCAGTTTTTTACTTTAATAAAATTGGAACATTGAAGATTTTGTTAACATGGCATAGTCTAAACATTCAAGGCTCTTTATTAGCGTTTGACGACTCTCAAAGCTACCCAGTTGCATAAGGGGTTAAAAGTGAAATGCCTAAGTGACTCTAAATTGCTTTGGCTAATACGACACCAGGAACACCTCGGTTCATTGCCAAACAAGACAACGTCCTTCACAATGCTCCATCTTTTCCGAAGTGTAAAGAAATCAAAACCTTTTTCCCTTTCTGTGTAAGAAAAGTGGCTGACCCCTGGCAGCTGCCCTGTATAGCAAGAGGGGGGAGAACTTGCTCGTCTGAGAGTAATGGAGTAACAGTTCAAATCACAGCGGATGAGGCGAAGGGAAGAGACAACGCTCTGCTGAGTGACACAACGTAATAATTAGTGACAATGATTGACAGATACACTCCATCTACCGCTCCGATGGCTGGGAGCAGTTATTCCACAACTGTCTATGGGCACAGCCATCCCTCTTGGGAGTCAATGATGGCCTGTGATTGACAGCTGCCTGAGAGAGAGAGTGAGAGAGAGAGAAAGGGAGAGACAGATATAGAGGGTGTGTGAGAGAGGGAGGACGGGCACGGTACACTTACCATAAGTCACAGTTTCCTCCAGCTCCCCCGTCGCAGCACTAGCTGTATACATGTATTCTGTTTCATTTTTCATGCCAGCTGCCATAGAGTTTTAAATAGATGACTTCAATAGCTTTTCTGCTATTAACCCGTTCACTTCCAGCATCCCATCCCTCATCATCCATTAGCGAGGCAGACAAGCAGTTTGTTTGTTTATTGATCAAACTAATGAGAATGACATGGCTAATCAAACAGTGATTGACACCATTAGCATTTGAAGCTATTATTAAAGTCACTCTGGGGAGCTGAGAGGAAAAATGGGTTTCAGTTTCAGACTTGCGGCAATTTCCTGGTGCATGGTGAACACAAACATATTAATTAGAATTTGCTATATTGCAAGCGCCGCAATCATATGGTCTTATCATTTTGTGTAAATAACTGCTGCAACATTTACTGAGTTGGAAAGACAATTTTTTTTTTCAAAATCAGTGCTATGGAAAATATGGTGGTTTAGGAAAAGTTTCCAACTTAATTTCTGCATGTCATATATTTGAAGTTACAACTATGGAAAGATGTGTTCACAATGTTATTGTACATATCCCATATGTAGATTTCCATTTTAACAGAAAACCCATTTGCTTAGTGTGGTTAGACTCCATCTACCATAGCCCCTTTTTCGTGGACAATGGGACAATATACCTTCTTGTTTTTTGCTTTAGAGGACTAAAGTGAGACCCAGAGAAGAGCAAATGGACAAAAGGGAGGAACAGGTCAGAAAAGGGTTAAAAAATGTGAGTTTCAAGTGGAGTTTCAAGTGGAGGGCTAGTGGTCTTACCTGGTTTGAGGCTGAAGGTCAGATGGGCAAGGTGTAGAAGCAAGGGTTATTCATGTGAAGGATGCTGGGTATTTATTTGGGAAAGGTCAGTGAAGGGGGAAGTTCCCCACCCACCCACCTGCCCTACAATTGCAGTGCATTGTAAGTCGAGGGTTGTAGGGAGGTAGTATTTAAAAAAAAGTTGTCACAGCAGCTTGGTGGGTCAGGGGGTCTTTGGGGGGGTCAGTATACTTGAATTGTTACAAAAGATGATAACACTACCTGTTTTGATATTGCTGTTTCTTTCGATTGTCATGATTGACATTCCTCTTTTCGTGTTATTATTGCGCTTTTTGACCACTTTTTATAACCATGTATGATCATTCTACTTGCTGAAAAACCCCAATAAACTTTTCTTGAAACAAAATTGGGGGTATGATGCTTCTACTTGCTTGGTTACTGTCTGCTCTCCCAGGAGCTAGGTCCCCTGGGTGAAAAAGAAAGTTTGGAACTTCTTCCAGCTGTTTGGGGAGTGGCTGAGCACATGTGCGATTCTAGTTATAGATTATGCCTTTAAGGACACCCAAGGACCCCAAAATGTATTTATTGTTTTGTTTTTATGTTAATGTGATATTATTTATTTAATTTTTTTAAAGAAAATGGCTGCTGTGGTTTTTTAAACCCGTCACACAGTCCCAGTTATTATTTAAAGAGATTGAGAATGACAAATCCTCATGTCTGTCTGTGCCTGGTATAACTTGTTTAGAGAATGTCATATCGGACAAGAGGAGTAAGAAGACAGATTTAACCCACAGGTGGTTCTGTAGATAAAGAGAAAAACTTTATTTTTTATAAAATATGTAAAGAAATTATTCCGGACGGCTGCACTTCCAAATATCCTTTTATTGAAGCTTCATATGACAAGTGGTTGACAGATGGAGCAGGGGACAAAGAGGTAGACGCGTTTCGCTCAAATGTTAGCGCTTAGTCAAATGTTAATGACTAAGTGTTAACATCTGAGCGAAAAACGTCTACTTCTTTGTCCCCTGCTCCATCTGTCAACTACTTGTCATATGAAGCTTCAATAAAAGGATTTTTGGAAGTTCAGCTGTCCGGAATAATTTCCTTATGTTACACAGCATACGAGATGGGCTAGCACCTGACTAGTGTGTGTGGGGATTAACCAGAGACTCACTCACCTGGAGCAGCTTTTCTTGTTTCATTGTATTTCTAAAAAATATGGTACAGCATTTCAAAGACTGAATTTTAATTTAAATAAAATATCTCTAATTTATTTCCGTTTATGTCCCTTCCACAGTCCAACCAGTTTTGGGAAGAATAGCCAAATAACCTACCGGTGTGTTTTGGATAACAGGTTCAAACTTAGAGTTAAGCCACATGCATACTACTACACAGCGGGTTGAACAAAAAAAAACCTGACAGCTCAGGTCTGAGCCGCTGTACTAACAATCTGATGTTAGTACAGCGATCTCCCCTGCTGTGCTGTTGTGTTCTGACATTGGGACAGCCCCCCCGGCAGACCGTTTTTGGTCATGACCCTTCGACAGAATCCTGCCGAACGGCTGGCTTCTGTCGGAACGGCCGCTGTACACAAGGGCCGAATGACGACCGGTTTCTATAGACCTGGCCGATGCTGCCTGACATTCGGCCCGTGTGTAATAGGCTTTACAAAGCAAAAGCTCTAGCCACTTTATTACTGTGCTTCCCTGAAGAAATCTGCTACACACACAGGTACACAATACCTGCGTGGCTGCATGTTACAGGATGTGGACTAGTTTGGGAGGAGTGGATACCAGAGTTGCGAACACCCACAGCTGAGATGGCGACAGCAGTGGGTCTTTGAGCATAAACGAGGACTTTGTGAGTAATACACAATAATACACAAAATAATCTTGATCTTAATTTTAAAGTAGATCTGAACCCAATTACTAACATCTCCTATAAGATTTATTATGATAATGTACTTTGAAAAAGTTGTTTTAATTTTTTTTTTTTTAATCTGTGGCTTTTAATAAAAAAAAATCTGTTGATCCTGCTATTAAAATTTTGTTCTGACACTTCCTGTTATGGGATAACAACTGTTTCCCAACTGTACCCATATGTTATCCTCCTGGCACATGTGTCCCTGGTTGAGACTACAAATGGGCGTTCTGATACACATTACCGTGTCATGAACAAATGCTGTCAATATCATGCATATGCACTGGACACTGGAGCTGGCACTGGACACTGGAGCTGGCACTGGACACTAGAGCTGACACTGGAGTGAGTGCATGTTGACAGGTATGGCTAAAAAGGATGGAGCAGATTAGCACCTATGAGATGCATTAAAAAGTGTGACAAAAGATGAAAGCAATTTTTTATATAAAAAAAAAGCATACACAAAGATTTAGCAAACTGTCCACAAATAAGCCGGGTATACAGGTTAAAGTTTTTTTTTTGTTTTTTTGTGCAATCAGTGCAGTCAGTGAACCTGACAGATTCCTGCATCAACACACCATTGGCTGCAAGCGCTGAGCGAATGCTGGTTTTCCAGCATGACCTTTTGACAGAAGCTGGTCGTTGAACAGACACCAGTACACACAAACTGAAAGCTGTCTGGTTCTGGCTGAGCTAGCTGATTTTTGGTCCATGTATATCCAGCTTTAGGGTTTAGACTGACTATATTACTGTGAGTAGTTTTCTATGCTCACACTATTTTATTTGTTCTCATTTTCTAAGTGAGTGTACAAAAGAAACTTTAAACACCTCCCCTTATTCTGCTTTGATTTGTTCAATAACAGCGACACAGGTCCATTTTGGCAATTACCGTATTTATCAGCATATAACACGGACATTCATTTTAAGAGGGAAGTTTCAAGAAAAAAACTTACATTTTAAATAAGGAACTTTGAAGCAAAATAAGGGTCAGTGCCCATCTGCAGCCTCATCACAAGTGTCATTAATGCAGCCTCATCAGTCCACATCAATGCAGCCTCATAAGTGCCATCAATGCAGCAGCCTAACCATTGCCATCAATGCAGCAGCCTCACCATTGCCTTCAATGCAGCAGCCTCACCATTGCCATCAATGCAGCAGCCTCACCATTGCCTTCAATGCAGCAGCCTCACCATTGCCATCAGTGCAGTCTGATTGAAGCCCATCTGCAGCCTAGAGGGGACAGGGAGGGGGCGGGACGAGTGCCGACAGATTTCATACAGTGAGAATCTCCTATGATAGCCAGAACAGTGGTCCAATGGCTTCCCAGGAGATGGGACTTACAGAGGCTGCCAAGTAAACAGGAGATTCTCACTGCATGTGATCTGACAGCGCTCGTCTTGCCCCCCTCCCTGTCCCCTCCGAGGCAGCTAAAATTGAAGTATTGGTGTATAACACGCACACGCTATTTGCACCTGATTTTCAGGGTAATAAAGTGCGTGTTATACCCCAATAAATACAGTAATTAACTGAAGCATGAAAACACTGTGACATTTTTCTCGGTGATTGGTTAAACAGTCACAGTAACTAAATGCTGATGGATCCACATCAGTGAGTAGGGAAACCCTTTCTTCAATTTGTAGTTTCTTAGCTTTTTTTTAAAAAATTGTGTTTTTATAAAATATCTGCTAATTTTTTTCCCTATTATTGAACCTGAGCTGAGTCTGTTTATGCAAATTGTGTAGACATTCATCTAATAGTGTAGCTTGATGATTTTGGACCCTAGAACATGGGCTCATGAGATTCAAACCTGTACTCCCTTGTCCAGGCTTAAAGTAATTGTAAAGGTTTTTTTTTTTTTTTTGTAAAATAACAAACGTCATACTTATCTACTCTGTGCAAGGGTTTTGGACAAAGCGGCCCCGATCCTCCTTTTCTGGGTTCCCCCGGCGGCGCTCCTGACCCCTCCTCTTCATCGCGTGCCCCCATGGAGATCTGCTTTCTGTGGGGGCACTCGTGCGGACGAGCTCCAGAGTCCTGCTGCTGCATCCATTGACACAGACGGCAGGACTCGGCCCTGCCCCCAGCTCCTGTGTCACTGGATTTGATTGACAGCAGCGGGAGCCAATGGCTCCTGCTGCTATCAATCTATCCAATGAGGACCCGAGACAGTGGCTGGAACTGCTGGGCTCATGCTCGTCGCTGGAACGATCGGGTTTAGGTAAGAAAAAGGGGGGCTCTGAGGGTCAGCTGTAGAGCAGTAGGTTTTTCACCTTAATGTATAGAATACATTAAGGTGAAAAACATTGAGGGTTTACAACTCCTTTAACTTCACCAATCTGTGTGTATCCCACTTACAGTGCATCCAGGAAAGTATTCAAAGCACTTCACTTTTTCCACATTTTGATATCTCTTTGTTGTCTCTTACAGCCTTATTTAAAAATTGATTAAATTCATTATTTTCCTCAAAATTCTACAAACAATACCCCATAATGACAATGTGAAAGAAGTTTTTTGAAATCTTTGCAAATGTATTAAAAATAAAAAAATCACATGTACATAAGTATTCAGAACTTTACATAATACTTTGTTGAAGCACCTTTGGCACCAATTACAGCCTCGTGTCTTTTTGAGTATGATGCTAAAAGCTTGGCACACCTATTTTTGGAAACATAAATGGAGATACGAGCGCACAGGCTCAGGAGAAACATCCTGCGGAAGGAGGCCACACCCTCTGAAACGCGTTGTCCTAGGAACCGCATAGTGTCCCCTGTCAGTCTGTTCCATCAGAAGCTCCCCCTGGATTACGTTGTGGAGGCTTCCACAGCCTCGTCCTGACTGGCCGGCGCCTGGAGTCAGTGAGCGGCTTGCTTGCAGCCTGTCGGCAGCTGCGTGGTAAGCCAGCGCTTGTGGAGGTACTCATCCATCCATCCTGTGGACGATCCATCTATCTTGGTGCTCGGATGTGACCCTGTTCAGGGATCCATACAGGAGGATTCTAGGCGCTAATGTTCTATCTGCAATTGTAAGTGTATTGATTTTATTTCCTTTATCCAATAAACAAACGTTATTTGCACCATGAGCCTGTGTGCTCGTATCTCCCTTTATGTTTCCACAGCTGTCAGTTCCCTGCTGATCACAGAGCTGCAAGGAGAGTGGTGTTAGACATTTGATATTAACTCTTTCGCTGGAGGATTTCCTTGGACATTTCTCCTTGGACTGTGTTTTTGTTTTTTTGGACTCCTTACACTCTTTAGTGCAATTCTGTATCTTTTGTTTATTTTACATCTATTTTTGGGCAGTTTCTCCCATTCTTCTTTGCAAAACCTCGCAAGCTCCATCAGGTTGGATAGGGAGTGTCAGTGCACAGCCATTTTCAGATCTCTCCAGAAATGTTCAATTGGGTTCAAGTTTGGGCTCTGGCTGGGCCACTCAAGGGCATTCACAGAACTGTCCCATAGCCACTCCTTTGTTATCTTGGCTGTGTGCTTAGGGTCATTGTCCTGTTGAAAGATGAACCTTCGCCCCAGTCTGAGGTCCAGAGCACTCTGCAGAATGTTTTCATCAAGGATATCTCTGTACATTGCTGCATTCATCTTTTCCTTGATCCTGACTAGTATCCCAGTTCCTGCTGCTGAAAAACATCCCCACAGAAAGATGCTGCCACCACCATGCTTCACTGTAGGGAGAGTATTGGCCAGGTGATGAGCAGTGCCTGGTTTCCTCCAGACATGATGCTTGCCATTCAGGCCAAAGAGTTCATCTTTGTTTCATCAGACCAGAGAATTGTGTTTCTCATGGTCTGAGGGTCCTTTGGGCGCCTTTTGGCAAACTCCAGGCCGGCTGTCATGTGCCTTTTACTAAGGAGTGGCTTCTGTCTGGCCACTCTACCAAACAGGCCTGATTGGTGCAGAGATGGTTGTTCTTCTGGAAGGTTCTCCTCTCTCCACAGAGAAACGGAGCCCTGTCAGAGTGACGATCGGGTTCTAGGTCACCTTCCTGGCTAAGCTCCTTCTCCCCCGATCACTCAGTTTGGCCGGGCAGCCCGCTCTAGGAAGAGTCCTGGTGGTTCCAAACTTCTTCCATTTACGGATGATGGAGTCCACTGTGCTCATTTCTGTACCCTTCCCCAGATCTGTGCCTCGATATAATCCTGTCTCGGGGGTCTAGGGACAATTCTTTTGACTTCATGGCTTGGTTTGTGCTCTGACATGCACTGTTAACTGTGGGACCTTATATAGACAGGTGTGTGTCTTTCCAAATCATGTCCAAAAAAATGAATTTACCACAAGTGAACTCCAAACACGTGGTAGAAACATTACAGTGGAAGCAGGATGCAACTGAGCTCAGTTTTGAGTGTCATAGCAAAGGCTGTGAATTCATATTTACATGTGATTTTTTCGTTTTTTATTTTTAATAAATTTGCAAAGATTTCAAACAAACTTCTTTCACATTGTCATTGTGGGGTATTGTTTGTTGAATTTTGAGGAAAATAATGAATTTAATCCATTTTGGAATAAAGTTGAAACAAAATGTGGAAAAAGTGAAGCGCTGTGAATATTTTCCGGAAGCATTGTATGTTACCCCACTACCTCTGGCACCCCTGAATTGCAATACCCTTCTTTACACTTAACTTCACCCCTGACAACCCTCTTCACCTACAGTATGTCCCCACTCCTTGAGAAGCATACTGCTGCATACTTCCTCAAGGTAATGATGAAGGTAAAAGTATTTGGATGCATTTGGATACATCAAGGTAGGTTCTTTGGTTTCCCCAGTATTACAGACCTAAAAGCAACCACAATCTTCTCTCTCTATTCTATGCCACTTTATTTCTTGCATTGGCAAAAAGAAATTTTCTGTTACACATGGAATTGTAAACTTTTCTCTGATGGTTTTAAAAATGACCCCAGTCAACCGTCTCAGGATAGTTTTAGAAATGATCCCAGTAAACTATTGAAGGACCATGATTAGAAGCTGTCGGGGTGTTTTGGTCTGATTACAGTTACATATCTCTGTAACAATTTTGGAAAATGACACAATTTTGGTTTACAATCTATTGGTTTCATCCCTGTAAATTCTTTCATTGCATAAAAGATGTTTAGCACTGAAAGTTTAAGCACTAAGATGAATTGTGGATGAAACTTGAAAATGCAGCTACATTTTTATGACAAATCTAATAGGCAGGGCGGGGATGGCCAGGTCATTTAATTTATTCACTCTTTAAATATTATCTGTCTTGCTCCGTTATGCCATTACATATTTGTGAAATATCCATTTAGTGATTCAAGTTGTGTTTTTTTGGGGATCTTTGCACTTTCAGGCACAACTAAAGGGTCACACATTCCATTTTCCCCATGAAAAGAAAAATGTAAGCATTTTCTGCCCTGTATTAAAATATCACATTTTCCAGAAAGGTGGAGCTGTCCTTTAACTACTTCCCATCCGGGCCAATTTTGGCACTTCACTCCTACATGTAAAAATAATCATTTATTTGCTAGAAAATTACTCAGAATCCCAAACATTATATATGTTTTTTTAGCAGAGACCCTAGGGAATAAAATGGCGGTTGTTGCAACTTTATATGTTACATGGTATTTGCGCAGCAATTTTTCAAACAGGTTTTTTTTTTTGAAAAAAAAAAAAAAAAAACAGTTTCATGAACAAAACACAAAACACTAAAGTTAGCATCGTTTTTTTTATATAATGTGAAAGATGATGTTACACCGAGTAAATAGATAACTAATATGTCATGTTACGACTGTTTGGCGTCTGTTAAGACAACGTTTGCTTCTGAGGCCATACCAATTGCAACGAGTGCAAGCTCTTTGTGTAAGTGACAGAAGTAAAGGTTTAGATTTCTATGATATGCTCTTAGACAACATGGAGGTTGACAGACTCTTAATGCGGTTGACTTTTATTGATGAAGCAATGTTTAATTTAAGCAGTAAAGTTTTGCGTCACAATGTTTGCATATGGGGACATGAGAAGCCACACAAACTTTACAGAATGAGCGAGATTCACCAAAAATATAAGTGTTTTGTGTGGTATAGGTTACAGAGATTAATGACCCTTTATTTTTTGAGAGAAACACTGTTACTGGATATTCCTATCTTGAAATGACGAAGGACTGGCTTTTCCCACAACTTAATGAAGACTTTGACTATTCTAATGTGACTATGTTTCTAAATCAAACATTGCCTCAAGGTTGGATAGGTTGCAAGGGACCCCAAGACTTGGCATTAAACTCTTGCCCCCAAGATCTCCAGACATTATACGCTGTGACTTTTTCTTGTGGAGATATATGTAGCACCCTCTACATATAGAAGCTGGAAGCTAGGCCTGCTTGTTTTGGTTTGTGTAGGCTGGAAGTGGCTCAGAGTAGCAGCTATGAATCACAGACAGCAACACCTCACTGTTACCTCCCTCTCTCTTCTAGTGGATTCTAGAAGAAGAGGAGGGGGAGAGAGGTGGAGCTGTCTGGGGTGTCTCATGGAGCCCTGACCAATCCCCAACTAAGATTGGAAGGGGGCAGACCTTTTTGAAATGCCCAGAGTCAGCACAGCTGGGGAGGAGTTGTAGGGTGGAAGAACTGAGGATGGAGTACTAGGCTGTCAAGGGCCTTTGAGGGGCTCCCCAGTCTGGGGGGGGACCTTGGGCCTGGGACTCGGGTGCAGGAAGGAGCCCTTCAAGAAAGCATGAAGGATCTGGACAGGAGGCACAGGAGGAGTCAGAGAGAATAGCGGGAGCTAGTACTGCAGGGCAAGTCTTCAGGAGGGACCCACCGAAGGGCTGTTGAGTGACATGTGCAGTATTCGAGGACTTGAGAGGCATGCCAGAGAGAACTCAGAGGAAGCAGTCAGAGCTGGGTGTGGAGCCGGTAGTGGGGAGTGCAATGTCATGGGCAGTGAAGGCGGGCAGCTGCAGCTGGCAGGGCCTGAAGAAGTCTGACTGGGAGCAGTAGTCCACCAGAAGGACCTCTAGCACTAATGAGACTTTCCATACTTTCTGCTACACTATAGGAGTTTGTAGTCCCTGCCTGCAAAGGGCAAGTTACTTAGGCCTGGCTGAGCCAATGTCAGGCCTAGCTACTATGTGCTAGCTGTTCCTGGAATCACAAAATAGGAAGCGACATTCAGGAGGAATGGAGCGAACCACTAAATAGAAAGCGACATTCAGGAGGAATGGAGCAAACCACTAGATAGGAAGTGAAGAGTTGTGCTGGAGAAGTCTGGAGAAGTATACAAAAAGTGTACATAGTTGTCCCTAGCAACTTTGCTATTATTCCACTGGGCATCCCATATTTTCCATACCCCATCCAAGTTAAATTCCCTCAATAAAACAACAAAACAAAGCCAACAGACTGTTCATTGTCTTGGAGTGTCTGGGAAGTGAATGACGGGCCAGGCAGGGTGACAGGTGGGCCAGATCACATAGCAGCCCCTATGGGGGTACCGCTACATATATAAAGCAATGTGTTTAAGTGTATGTGAATGTGTAAGTGATTACATAAAGATAATTACATTGAATGAACAGTGTATCACCATCAGTACATGTACTAAAAAATAAATAGTGAATAATAATGATCCATTAATGAAAACAATGGTATTGCATTTCTTAAAGCGGAGCGCCGCCGAAAATTTTTTTTTTAAAAGTCAGCAGCTACAAATACTGCAGCTGCTGACTTTTAAAACATGGACACTTACCTGTCCAGGGCGCCCGCGATGTCGGCACCCGAGGCCGAAGCGTCTTTCCGTCCTCGGGTGCTGCCGCCTCCATCTTCGGTAAGGGAATCAGGAAGTGAAGCCGTGCGGCTTCACTTCCCGGTTCCCTACTGCGCATGCGCGAGTCGCGCAGCGCAATACGGATGGTCCCTGCTGCCTCTGGGACCCGTGTGTTTCCCAGCAGGCAGCGGGGAGGGAGCAGGAAGTGGCGTAAATAACCACAGATTCTGCGGCTATCTATGCCGGAAGTGGGTACAGATACCTGTAATATACAGGTATCTGTACCCCCCTCCCCCCTGAAAGGTGCCAACTGTGTCACCGGAGGGGGGGAGGAATCTGATGAGTGGAAGTTCCACTTTTGGGTGGAATTCCACTTTAAAACGTGAAATAAACGTGACTTCTTCTTTACAAAATCTTAAAGCCTCTTCCCCAATCACCTCAGTGCTCTCAGTGCCCTCACCTCAATAATATAGTATACACGCATGTGCAGTAATATTCAGATCACTTGTCTCTGGTCAGATTGGTATTCCAAGATCCCAGGGTACTCTGAAGTAAGGTCTCCCACTCACCAGGGTATTTTTATTCACCTAGATCTTCCTCCTCAGTAATGGGGTTGTGGTTCCTTTAACCGCTTGCCGACCAGCCGTCGTCATTATACTGCGGCAGGTCGGCACGATCCTGAGAACCGTCGTAGCTATACGTCGGCTGCGGGATTGGGATAGCAGGCACAGCGGGGGTGCAGATGCTTGTGGCCAATGGTGGCGATGACTGCCAGCCACGAATGATCGCGAGCACGAGGGACAGAACACGGAAGTGTGTGTGTAAACACACAAATCCCTGTTTTGATCTCAGAGGAATGACAGATCGTGTGTTCCTATTAGCTAGGAACCACGATCTGTCACTTCCTCTAGTCAGTCCACACCCCTTTCAGTTAGCATCACCTCACAGGGAACACAGTTAACCCCTTGATCACGCCCTAGTGTTAACCCCTTCACTACCAGTGACATTTTTACAGTAATCAATGCATTTTTATAGCACTGATCGCTGTATAAATGCCAATGGTCCCAAAAATGTGTCAAAATTGTCCAATGTGTCCACCATAATGTCGCAGTCACGATAAAAATCGCAGATCACCGCCATTACTAGTAAAATAATAATAATAAAAATGCTATATATCTATCCCCTATTTTGTAGATGCTATAACTTTTGTGCAAACCAATCAATATACGCTTATTGAGATTTTTTTTACAAAAAATATGCGAAAGAATACATATCGGCCTAAACTGAGAAAAAATTAGCTTTTTTTTTAAAAAAAGGGGATATTTATTACAGCAAAAAGTACAAAATATTTTTTTTTTTTTCAAAATTGTCTCTCTTTTTTTGTTTATAGTGCAAAAAATAAAAACCGCAGAGGCGATCAAATACCACCAAAAAATAGCTCTATTTATGGGAAAAAAAAGGACGTCAATTTTGTTTGGGTGCAAAATTGTCAGTTAAAGCAACGCAGTGCCGAATCACAAAAAAATGGCCTGGTCATTCTGCAGCCAAATCTTCTGGGGCTGAAGTGGTTAAGTGGTCCGTATACTGGGGTGCACTCATATACCATGTGGGGACATAGAGGATAGCCCAATAGTGTAGTCTTTGAAGTCCGTAGGAGTGAGGACCAGAAGTGATGTCATACCAGGAAGAACAGAATCCCTAATATGCCTGTGTAATTTTTCATTGATGTAAGCAGCATTTTAGGCATTAATAAAGCATTTTTTTAAGCATAATTACACTATTCGACTATCCTCTATGTCCCCACATAGTATATGAGTGCACCCCAGTATACAGACCGCACATTCTTAAAGGGACCACAACCCCATTACTGAGGAGGAAGATTTATGTGAAAAAAAAAATACCCTGGTGAATGGGAGACCTTACTATAGAGTACCCTGGGATCTTGGGATGCCAATCTGACCAGAGAGAAGTGATCTGGATATTACTGCACATGCTTGTATACTACATTATTGAGGTGAGGGCACTGAGAGCACTGAGAGCACTGAGGTGATAGGGAAAGGGATTTAAAGATTATTGCAAAGAAGTCACATTTATTTCAGGTTTTATGAACTGCAATACCATTTATTTCATTATTGGTTCATTATTATTCACTATTTATTGTTTAGTACATGAATACACTGATGGTGATACACTGTTTATTTGATGTAATTATCTTTATGTAATTACTAAAGAGGTAGCGCGGCATCTTTATCCTATTTGTTTATTGTTTAGTGATTGGTTGAACACCATTTGATGCAAATGGCAACCCATTATTAATGTCACATTAATTTATATGCATATGTAATATTAGAGCACTAGGCATGAACCAAACACCCCTCCGGTTTGGTTTGCAGCAGAACATGCGAACAGGCAAACAATTTGTGCAAACACACAAACACTGTTAAAGTCTATGTGAAACAGAGAAGACGCACACTGCCTGAGCTCCACTCCAGACTGAATCCTGCAAGCTATCTGGGCTCCTTTCCTGCATTCCGCAACATACCTTCTGACACTCTGGGTTCCAGGAAGGCACAGGGCACCCTGCGGGCTCTTCCGCTTTCTCCAGGAAAGTTACGTTCCTCTAAAAAATACACTGACCAGCAGTGCTTCTCCTCTCCTACGGTGGCCATCTTGTTCACGAGGCATCCTGTGTCCACCAACGTGGACACCTTCGGGACAACAGGTAACGGTGGGCCCTACCTCCGCTGACATACTAGCAGCTATTAAATCCTGTAATGATGCCATCAAAACATGCAAAGACACTCTCACTGCGAAAATCTATTATCTGGCCACAGACATCAGCCTGATACGCCATGATTTGGACAAGTTTAGGTCCAGGGTGTCTGATGCGGAAGAACACATTTCACAGCTGGAGGATTCCACCAGAACAGAATCTAGAGAAATGCATGCCCTACAACTACAGGTGAAAGCACTCCAAGACAAGGTTATTGACACAGAAAATAGACTTAAGCGCAATAACGTCCGCATCCTGGGCTTGCCGGAGAGGGCCCCAGGCCTGCAGAGTTTGCAGAGCAATTTCTTACCAAGTTGCTGGATTTTCCCACCATGCCGCCTACCTATGTGGTGGAGAGGGCCCATAGGGTCCCCCTCACTCCTCCTATACCAGGGGCACCCCGGCAGCCTTTTCTCCTCAGGCTGCTCAACTACAGGGACAAGGATCGAGTGCTAGTGGCTGCATGGCAAAAAGCAAGATCTGAGATATGAGGGCACAAAAAATTCTTCTTTTCCCAGGTCCGGAGGTCCAACAGCGACACTAAGATCCGCAAGTGGCTCCGGGAACAAGGCCTCAAGTATAGCCTTCTTTATCCCAGAAAACTCAGTGTGGTGGATGGAGATTGCGCCAAGTTCTTTGAGACTCCTGAGGTGGCAGTTTTCTGGCTGGATGGTCACTGATCTTTCCACTGACAGATCCCCTGTTGGAGGCATACTTTTGATATCGTAAATCCGCAAGTATTTGGGCCTAAGTCCTCACGGTTTCTGTTTTTTGTTATGTTTTATCCCATTTTTCCCCATGTTTCTTTTTCTTTTTATTATCCCTGGGGTAGCCCTTGACTATCTCATTTTGGATACAAGTCAGTGTGCTATATCCCCATCTCTGACATCTGCCCAAACATGCCCATTTTGCTCAGCATTTATCCTGCTCAGACCTTCCAACCTTACCATGGGAAGGATCCTGCTGATATGGAGCCAGGCAGAGTAGACACCGGGTGACTACCTGCCACCCTCCCAATAGTGGGCTCTCTGACTAGGTTACTCGCTATTTCCCACACGAGAGCAACTCATTCTGCCAATAGTTGCTGGGGACCGAATTTTGGTTCTGTTGTCCTGAGTTTTTCTCTTACCCCACTGGTTCACCCGGCACTGCAAGACTGTCTGCTTGTGTGCAGACTCGTGGTGGATGGACTAACAACTGCTGAAGTTCACAGAGTTCTGGGTTGTTAGGTTTAGTCAACGAAAAATGTTTAGTTCAGTTTTGGGTACAGACCGGTTCCCGGCCAACCCCCTGTGTTTTTGGGCGGCTCCGGGTACCGGTAGGATAAGTACACAGTGCTTGGGAAGTTATGATAATGTTTTATGTGTGTTAGTTGCTGCATTCCCTATGCAGGCTGGCTTGTGCTCTACTACTACCCATCTAATGGAGTCTGCCCAGACCTCCTGTTCTCAATACCTTACCTTCTTGATCATAGCATCACGTGATCGGTAAATAATGTTGGTAATATCCTGGAATGTGAGGGGTCTCAACTCTAAATTCAAACGGGACTGCTGTTCCAGTATATTAAGACATATAGCCCTCAAATTTAAATTCTACAGGAGACTCATTTGATGGGCAGTAGCCCTGAAAAAAGCCCTGGGTGCAGAAAGCCTTCCACGCTTCATACTCTACATATGCCAGAGGGGTTTTGATATTGATTAATAAATCTCTTCCCTGTAATGTTGAGGCGGTTCACACTGACCCCCATGATAGATATGTGGTGTTGGTGTTAACAATTTGGCAACAACGCTATGTTATTGCAGGAATATATATCCCGCCACCTTTCAAATCTGAGATGTTGTATACCATTCTGGAGAGGATTACTCCATACTGTCCAGCCAAATTGCTGCTACTAGGGTATTTTAATAGTATCCACTCCCTGGATCTAGACAGGCCCATCTCAGTCTTCTACTGGAGATTTACTGGGTTGGGTCCTCTCAGCGGGAGTTACTGAAGTGTGGAGGTGGAAGCACCCTTCCACTAGAGTTTATTCCTGTTTCTCTACCTCATATAAAACTTCCTCTAGGATTGATTATGCCTTTGCAAATCCCTCTATGTTAAATTACATTGTGGACACAATGTACCTACCTAGCGGGCTTTCCGACCACAGCCCCCTAATGATTACAGCGAGGACCCACATCTTGGGTAGTGGCTCTATGTGGTGCCTGGGTGCTCACTGGATCTCTCATGAGGAAATTTTAGAGCAAACTCCACAAAACTTTTGGGAGGCTAACACAGGGCTCTCCTATCCTTCCATGGTTTGGGACACCTTTTATGGCGTTCACTAGGGGACATTATATCTCAGCAATTAAGGCGGTAAAAATACATCAAAAAGCTAACACGGTGCGGTTGGAGAAGGAAATTGATTTGTCCTCTGACAGATATGAGACTGACTCCTCTGTCTCCAACTTTGAATTGTTACAGGCCTCTAGGAGGGATCTCCACTTGCATCTCACAGAGGTCACACGCTTGGATTTATAACACACCAAGCAAAGATTCTTTGAACAGGGGGATAGGAATGGCAGACTGTTGACAATGATGTCCCATCATGATACCCCTCTCACCTTGATCCCCGAACTCACATCTTCCACGGGTGAATACATCTCTTCCTCGGAAGATATATTAAAAGAGTTTCAGGGTTTCTATCAGGCATTATTCAGTACCATGTTGCCACCAGACCCTGGCGAGAAGGCATCTCTCTTGGACCCATTGGCCCTTGGGTGGCTCTCAGACTCGGAGAGATCTCATCCAGTCAGACCTATCACTGCTGAGGAGGTTCATGCTATAATTAATTCACTAGCTACCAGGAAGTCCCTGGGTCCTGACGGTATACCTGTTGAATTTTACAAAACACATGCCGACCTCCTGGCTCCCCTTCTGACCTCTCTCTATACCCAATGCATGGAGGGTGGCGCACTTCCACCCTTTATGGCAGATGCACATGTCGTTCTAATCCTTAAGCCCAATAAAGACCCCAAATTATGTGCCTCCTATAGGCCCATAGCACTCCTTAACATTGATTTAAAAATGTTATCTAAACTTATCACTGTTAGACTCAACCCCCTTTTACCCTCCGTTATAGACTCGGATCAGACTGGGTTTATAACCTTCGTAGGCTTTTCACTAATTTACATGCCAAACATGAGAATGTGGGCACTAGAGTGGTCGCCTCTTTTGATATCGAGAAGGCATTTGACTCGATTGAATGACCTTTCCTTGGGGAAATTCTCTGGAGGATGGGATTTCCACTGGTTTTTATCCAGTGGCTGCGAACCCTATATAGGTCACCACGGCCTTCCATTCAATTAGGGGGTCGTGTGTCCTCCTCTTTCCTATTATCTAGGGTTACCAGGCAGGGCTGCCCCCTCTCCCCAGCACTTTTTGCTATAGCCAGGGAACCAGTGGCAGAGGCACTTCACGTCTCACCACTTATTAAAGGACTTAAACTGGCATGGCTGGAGGAGAGGGTGGCCCTGTATGCAGACGATCTCTTACTCTTTCTGAACGATGCAGACTCCTCCCTTCATGGAGCATAGTAGGTTCTGACTGAGTTCTCAAGAGCAACGGGACTATGAGTGAACTGGTCCAAGTCGCAGCTGCTCGCTATTAATCCAGATGCCAAACGGTTGGCCCCGCCAGATCTGCAACTTAAATGGGTGGACAAATTTATGTACTTGGGGGTACGTGTTTTGAGAGACGCAGCTAGCTTTATCCCATTCAATTTGGACCCAGTGGTTCACGGAGTTAAGGCCAAGTTGAAAGCATGAGAGAACCTCCCTCTATCCCTTTTAGGCCATATAAATTTTATTAAAATGAAAATAATCCCCAAAATTACGTAACTGTTTCGTAATTCCCCACAATGGATTCCTTGTACCTTTTTCACGAGACGAAATAGAACATTCTCTTCTTTCCTTTGGGGCCCAAATCTGCCTCAATTTAAACTAGCCACCCTGATGTATCCGGTGTCACAGGGGGGATTGGTGTTTCCGGACTGTCAGAAATATTTTATGGCAGCTCAGCTGGTCACAGTAGTTTGGTGGCTGGTACCGGATGCGTCCAATCCCGCTGCGGTCCTGGAGGCTGCGGTGGTCCGCTCTGTGGAGGCCCTGTCGCACCTTCCCCTTTGGGGACCCAAAGCTCCATACGATTTAACCCCCTCCATGCTCACAACCCTACGGGCCTGGAAAGCAGGACTGGGTCTTGAAACTGAGTCTCTCCAAATGTTCCCCTGTGGAACAACCCCACCCTACCTCACTTCTATGCATTGCCTGACCCCAAAATATGGGCCAAATGCAGCATCAAATTAATTTACGATCTTACCACCGATACCTCCATATACACGTTTAATCATCTAGTGTCTCATAATAATTTCCCGCCATCATACCTATTCCGGTATTTGCAGTTGTCCCATGCTTTCAGGAGCTGCTCCAATGATACACAAGTGGTCCAACCCAATTTAGAGAGGCTATGAGTACACGAAGAAACCGACCCCTGTCCTTTACGTACATCTCCTTCGGGTTTCCTCCCCGGAACTTTCATTGCTTCGTCAGCGTTGGACGCATGATATTCGCTGGATTCTGAGGCCTGGGAGGACATATGAGACTTTCCATTCAAAATTTTTCTCTTGCTTTGAGACCGTCTCATACAATACAAAATAGTCCATCCGGCATACATCACCCTGTACAGGTTGTATAAAATAAAAACCTCCCTGTCCTCGGAGTGCTGGAGATGTACCCAGGTTCCAGGTGATTTTATACACATTTTCTGGTCATGTCCTGCAATTAGTGTCTACTGGTCGCAAATAGTCTCTGTAGTACAAAACATAGTGGGTATAGATATAGCCCCAACCCTGCAGATATGTTTACTGGGATTGGTGGAAGAATTAGCCCCCAGGGTGGCAGAGAGAACCCTGATCAGACCTCTACTCTTCTATTCCAGGAAAATTATTATTTTTGTTGGAAGAAATGGGCCCTGCCTTCCCTCCTTCTGTGGAAAACACATGTCAATAAAGTACTATCTCTCTATAAAGACACCTATCAAAATAGAGGCTGCTCAAAAAAATATGATAGAGTATGGGCCAAATGGCTGGCTGAACCCTCCACCGCAACATCTGATTGAATAGTCTCTCAGTAAAAATTGTCCACCTCCTGATGGGGGACCCCCCGATTTAATCGTGATGTCATGTTTTGTTTGAAAGTCAAGATTTTTCTGTTCTTATGCTTGAGCAAGAGCCAACTTAGCAATAAGGTTTTACCGTGCCACAGTTTTTCGGCATTTATGGGTGATGCATTACATTGTGCCATCTGGAGCTGACCCCTGCATGGGTCTTGTCTCTCTGTATACATTATATGTTTTATACACAATAAAAAGATTTAAAAAAAAAAGTCTATGGGACACGAACATGAAAAATTAAAAGTACTAATTTTAAAGGCTTATATGCATGTTATTGTCATAAAAAGTGTTTGGGGACCCGGATCCTGTCCCAGGGGACATGTATCAATGCAAAAAAAAAGTTTTAAAAACATCAGTTTTTCGGGAGCAGTAATTTTTATAATGCTTCAAGTGAAACAATAAAAATGAAATATTCCTTTATATATCGTGCCTGGGGGTCTCCTTAGTCTGCCTTGAAAGTAGCACATCTTTCCCATGTTTATAACAGTACCACAGCAAAATGACATTTCTAAATGTAATTACAGCTCGCGGCTGTAATGTATTGTCGAATCCCAGCAATATAGATAAAAATCATTAAAAAAAACGGCGTGGGTACCCCCCCCCCCCCCAGTCCATTACTTTTGGGCCTGGTATGAATATTAAAGGGAACCTTACACCAAAAAAAAAAAAATGGCGTGGACGTCCCCTCCACAATCCATACCAGGCCCTTCAGGTCTGGTATAGATATTAAGGGGAACCCCGCACCAAAATGAAAAAAAAATGACATGGGGGTCCCCCAGGCCCTATATACTCTGAACAGCAGTATATATACTATAGGGCCTGCTCTATATACTCTGCAGAAAAATTGGGCCTTAGGTGTTGGTGGTGCCAGAACACTGTAACCCCTTACAGTTATTTTTCTTGGGCGCAGGAACAGGCCCTGCTATGAAATAATATATCAAAAATTGTAATTACATGGCCCTGTTAAACATGGGCAGAAAAATTGGGCATTTGGTTTTGGTGGCACCGGAACACTGTAACCCCTCACAGTGGAGGAATGGGCCCTGCTGTGAAATATTATATCAAAAATTGTAATTACATGCCCCTGTTAAATAGGGGCAGAAAAATTGGGCCTTAGGTGGTGGTGCCGCAACACTGTAACCCCTCACAGATACTCTTGTTGGGCGCAGGAACGGGCACTGCTTAACTATTATTTCAAAAATCGTAATTACATGCCCCTGTTAAACAGGGGCAGAAAAATTGGGCCTTTGGTTTTGGTGGTATCAGAACACTCTAACCCCTCACAGTTACTCTTGTTGGGTACAGGAACGGCCCTGCTGTGAAAAATTATATCAAAATTTGTAATTACATGCCTCTGTTAAACAGGGGCAGAAAAATTGGGCATTTGGTTTTGGTGGCGTCGGAACACTGCAACTCCTCACAGTTATGCCCTGTACACACGATCGGACATTGATCGGACATTCCGACAACAAAATCCATCGGATTTTTTCCGACGGATTTTGGGCCAAACTTGTCTTGCATACACACGGTCTCACAAAGTTGTCGGAAAATCCGATCGTTCTGAACGCGGTGACATAAAACACGTACGTTGGGACTATAAATGGGGCAGTAGCCAATAGCTTTCGTCTCTTAATTTATTCTGAGCATGCGTGGCACTTTGTGCATCGGATTTGTGTACACACAATCGGAATTTAAACGATCGTATTTTGTTGTCGGAAAATTTTATATCCTGCTCTCAAACTTTGTGTGTCGGAAATTCCGACGGAAAAAGTCTAATGAGCCCACACACGATCGGAATTTCCGACAACACAATCCGATCACACTTTTTCCACTGCAAAATCCTACCGTGTGTACAGGGCATTACTCTTGTTGAGCGCAGGAATGGGCCCTGCTGTGAAATATTATATCAAAAATTGTAATTACATGCCCCTGTTAAACAGGGGCAGAAAAATTGGGCCTTGGGTGGTGGTGCCGCAACACTGTAACCCCTCACAGATACCCTTGTTGGGCGCAGGAATGGGCCCTGCTTAACTATTATTTCAAAAATTGTAATTACAAAAAATTGGTTTTGGTGGTGCCAGAACACTGTAACCCCTCACAGTTACTCTTGTTGGGCACAGGAACGGACCCTGCTGTGAAATATTATATCAAAAATTGTAATTACATGCCCCTGTTAAACAGGGGCAGAAAAATTGGGCCTTGGGTGGTGGTGGTGGTGCCCTAAACCAAAAATATTGTTGGAAGCTAGCATCATCAAGATTAAGGAGGAAAAGGATAGTCAGCATAGGCAGTCTTGAATGGATCCCAGTTATATCAGCATCAGGTGCTTGATAGCTGCTGATCCAAGACTGATTCATTTTTATGAATGTAAGCCTATCAACAGAGTCTGTGGACAGGCGCACTATTTCATCCATTACAAACCCTCCAGCAGCACTGAATGTGTGTTCAGAAAGCACGCTGGATGCAGGACAGGCCAGTAGCTCGATTGCATATTGAGCAAGTTCTGGCCAGTGGTCCATCCTCAAACCCAGTAACTCAGTGAATGCTTTGTTGGAAAAGTCTCCAAGTCTGCTCTTGACCCTAGATATTCCTGCACCCTATAATGCGGACGTTGGTGATGGTTGCTTGAACCGACTAGACCTTGGCGCTGAGGACTGAAAAATTGTTTAAAGGCATCAGTCAGCCGGCCACCTTCTCCACTGCTCTACCTCTGACTGAACGAAACCTCAGCAACACGTTGTCCAGCACCAGGAAATGGTAACCTCCCATGGTCTGGAAATGCTCCTGAAGACGTTTAATCCTCTGCTCCCTCTGCGAAGGCAGAATGAGTTCTGCAACTTTACCCCTGTAACATGGATCAAGAAGGGTTGCTAGCCAGTAATGATCCCTCTCCTTGATACACAAATCCCAGGGTCCTTGCGCAGGCTTTGAAGAATCAGGGAGGCCATGCAGCGTAAGTTTGCATTCGATTCTGAGTCCTCTGGGTCACTAAGGATCACATTATCCATAACTACCTCCTCCCAGCCATGTACAACTCCTTGGGTTTCTGGGGACTGAAAACTATCCCTTACAGACTGCTGCTGAGTGTTATCCTCTACATCCATGCTGACACAATCCTCCTCCTCTTCTTCCTGTGTGTTTGGCGTCCCTGCAGGAATGCTATCTGGATAAAGGGGGGCTTGAGAGGAAAGAAAGTCCTCCTCTTCCTCCCGCTGTTCTGCCTCAAGTGCCCTGTCCATGATTCCACAAAGCGTGTGCTCCAGCAGGAAGACGAGAGGGACAGTATCACTGATGTATGCATTCTCGCTGCTCACCATCCTTGTTGCCTCCTCAAATGGTGACAGGACAGTGCATGCATCCTTGATCAGAAGCCACTGGCGTGGCGAAAAGAAGCCAAGCTCCCCAGACCCTGTCCTGGTGTCATACTCGCACAGGTACTCATTGATTGCCCTCTTGATTCCACCTGGTGGGCATGTCACAAATGAGGCGGTTGGGGGGCAGGTTGCATTCCCTTTAAATGACAGCCAGCTGAGCACCTTGAACGCTTATGGAGCACTGCTGGTTCAGAGGACAAATCTGCAGAAGAGGCCATAGAGGAAGAAGAGGAAGGGGTGGAGGAGAGAGCTGTGGCAGAATCACCACTAGTATTTTGGAGGCGTGGTGGCGGAACAAGCTCCAACAACACTGGACTCTGCCCTGTATCCTTCCCAGCACCATGAAGGAAAGGTAACGTCCCTGCCCATGCCTGCTGGACCATGAGTCAGCGGTAATATGAACCTTACTGCTGACCGCCCTGTCCAATAAGGCCAAAACATTGCCTTCCACATGCCGGTAGAGAGCCGGAATGGCCTTCCGTGAAAAGAAATGCTGAAAAGGCAGCAGTTGCAGTGCTAGCAATTTGGCCAAGCTAGTATTTAGACGCTGAGCATGTGGATGGCTGGGACTGAATTTCTTTTTACGGTTCAGCAACTGGGGTAGGGAAATTTGCCTGCTAAAATCAATTGGTGGTGTACTGCTAGCAGATTGGCTGTATATATATATATATATATATATATATATATATATATATATATATATACACCGCCTGAAGTTTCATAGAAGCTGTACACACTGTATTAGATACTGTGTACACCACCTGCACTGTATTGTATTGTATACTGTGTACACCACCAGAAAAGTAGCAAAAACTGTACACACTGTATTAGTTACTGTGTACAACGGCTGCACTGTATTGTATACCAGAAGTGTAGTAGAAACGGTAGAAACTGTATACACTATAGTAGATACTGTGTACACCGCATGAAGTGTGGTAGAAACTGTACACACTGTATTAGATACTGTGTACACCGCCTGCACTGTATTAGAAACTATACAATGGTTGCACTGTATTGTATACCGTGTACACCACAAGAAGTGTAGTAGAAACTTTACACACTGTATAAGATACTGTGTACACCGCCTGTACTGTATTAGAAACTGTACACACTGTATTAGATGCTGCGTACACTACTTGAAGTGTAGTATATATATATATATATATATATATATATATATATATATATATATATATATATATATATTGATACACCGCCTGAAGTCTATTATATACTGTACACCGCTGAACACACTGTATATATACGCTACACTGAATGTAGAGTAGAATGTATATATATATATATATATATATATATATATATATATATATATATATATTAATACACCGCCTGAAATGTATTAGAAACAGTACATCACTGAATGCACTGTAGATATAGGCTACACTGGATGCAGAGTATATATATTTACATACAAGACTGTGTATATATATATATATATATATATATATATATATATATATATATATGTATATATAAATACACTGCCTGCACTGACTGAATATTGAGTAAACACTGAATATATAGTCTATGCTAAAGAGTATATATATATATATATATATATATATATATATATATATCAAATACACTGCCACTAACTGCTTAATCTAACTCAAGCTATCTCTCTGTCCACGCTAACTACACATGGCCAGTATGTAAGCAGCCTTATATAGTGTGGGGCATGAACTTAGTCTCCCTGAGCCATTATGGGCCAAAGGCACCCTGCCTTTGGCCAATTATGGCTCCCTCAGCAGAGCACGCTGTGATTGGCCAAAGCATGCAGGTCAGGTGCATGCTTTGGCCAATCATCATACAGCAATGCACTGCGAACTCGCAGTGCATTTTGGGGAGTTCTGCGGTGCTCAAATTTCCCGTGAACGCCCCATAATATGCGCTGTTCTGCGAACGGGCGAACACCCGATGTTCGAGTCGAACTTATGTTTGACCCGAACATTGAGCTCATCCCTATAGAGCACAAGTGTTAACGCATGAGTTATATGCCATTACACAATGTGTTTATGTTCCACCCTTACCGACTGACTTGAGTTTAAAAACAGAATCACCAACTTCTGTGGAAAATTACACTCTCAGGACAAGTTGGGGACAAATTCAGCAATCGTCTTGATGTTAATCGTGCAGCAGGTGGAGGGCGCATAGAGCATTTGTAGCACGGTGAGTGAAACTTGAGGACTCACGTAATAGTTTGTAATTTGTTATATAACTGTAACACATTTTCATTATTCAATACACCTATTTGAAACCAGGTCATTCTTTTTGAAATTGTATTTAAATGGAATTGATGGTATGTTAACAATACATAACTTTATAGTATTCACAGTTACATAGGTATCTAGGATAAGGAAAGATATCGTATATACTCGAGTATAAGCCGAGATTTTCAGCCCTTTTTTTTAGGCTGAAAGTGCCCCCCTCGGCTTATACTCAAGTCAACGCTGTCTGCCTACATGATCAGCGTGTCCTGCAGACAGACGGCGGCCATTCCACTGTTCAAAAGCCGCGCCTCCTCCTCGTCTATGATAGGCAGAACATTTCATTTCCCACCATTCAGCCTATCATGGACATCCTCTCATCCTCATCCATGGTATGAGGATGAGTGGATGTCTGTGATAGGCTGACCACTGACTGCTGGGAAATGGAGTGTTCTGCCTATCACAGACGAGGAGGAGGCGTGGCTTTTGAACAGTGGAATGGCCGCCGAATGTTATTATCACACGCTGATCGGTGGATGCAGAGCGGCACATGATGCAGATCGCTACAGGGACACATGCACAGGACACAGGTAGGTGACACTAGGGTGACCACATTTCCAAACTGCCGTTCAGGGACACCCCCCCCCCCGCCCAAAAAAAGATGGTTTTTGATTGCTTTTTTTTGCCAATTTTTAGTTACAAAAAGCAAAGAGTGGTAACCAGTTTAGACAGGTGGTATGCAATGTGGACCTGCTTTAACGAAGTCACTCAGTGACAACGGCGTACTTTGTTCATCAATTACTCTGGCAAGTTTGGGTACAGCGTCGCACAACCGCGTAATTGTCAGTTAAAGCGACACAGTGCTGTTTTGCAAAAGATGGCCTGGTCATTAAAGGGGGCAAATCCTTCTGGTCCTTAAGTGGTTAGGGTCTGCATAGAGCAGTGAAGGACACTTGCTCTTTGTGTAGAAGCAATAGTCTGTCTGCAGAAGTCCAACATGCCCCTTGCTGAGTCCTGCTTTTCTATTGCTCCGTTATGCACACAGTGGTCCTTAAATTGGAACTTCACCCTCCCAATTAACATTGACTATTTCTAATCCTTATACAGCTAGGATTAGTTAATAGATAGGAAAGTATATCACATTTACTTGTTTTAAACTTTTTTTCTAATTTCTTCAGTTACTTCCTGGTTTCTTGCCTAGGCAAATTTTGTTATACATTCCAGGAGTCTTCAGGAGGGGAGGAGAGAAGGAGGGGTTTTTTTCAGCTAAACACACTCTCCTGCACACATGCTTGAGCTAAGGGCAGATGGATTCCAGAAAGTAAATGCTTCATGAATCATTTGCCCTTACTCAAGATGGCCACGACCAGAAATGCTAGGGGGATATTTTTTCAAAGTGATTTCTTAACCAAATAAAGCATGGAGACATGGAGGGATGGGGAGTTTGTTTTGAATATTAAAAATTAATTAAATTAAATTTTTGGTTTGTGGTGTCCAGATGCAGTGAAGATCTGCTTTAACCACTTCATTACCAGCCCATAGTAATATGACGCCCGCAGATGGGATCAGAGGAACACCGATCGGTCTCCTCCCTTTGTGAGTCCCCTCCCCCTACAGTTAGAATCACTCCCTAGGAAACCTATTTAACCCCTTGATCACCCCCTAGTGTTAACCCCTTCCCTGCCAGTCACATTTACACAGTAATCAGTGCAATTTTATAGCACTGATCGCTGTATAAATGACAATGGTCCCAAAAATGTGTCAAAAGTGTCTGATGTTTTGCCATAATGTCACAGTCACGATAAAAAAAATAAAAAATAAAATCGCAGATCACCGATTACTAGTAAAAAGAAAAAAAAAATGCCATAAATCTATCCCGTATTTTGTAGACGCTGTAACTTTTGCGCAAACCAATCAATAAACTCTTATTGCGATTTTTTATTACCAAAAATATGTAGAAGAATACGTATCGGCCTAAACTGAGGAAAAATTTTTAATAAAAAAAAAAAAAATGGGGATATTTATTATAGCAAAAAGTAAAAAATATTGTGTTTTTTTTTTTCAAAATTGTCACTCTTCTTTTGTTTATAGCGCAAAAAATAAAAACTGCAGAGGTGATCAAATACCACCAAAAGAAAGCTCTATTTGTGGGAAAAAAAGGACGTCAATCTTGTTTGGGTACAACGTCGCACGACCGCGAGATTGTCATTCAAAGTGCGACTGCGCTGAAAACTAAAAATTGGTCTGGGTAGGAAGGGGGTGAAAATGCCCGGTATTGAGGTGGTTAATAGTTTTTTCAGTAAGGAACCTACACATGAAAGGAGATTCAAACTGCAGTTCCTCTTTCAACAGAGCCCCACTTTTTTCCAGTGATATGAGATAATGGAAAACACATAGCTTACAAGAACCACTTGGGTTTTTATAACTTCAAAACAATTTTGTGGGAAATAGATCTTAAAACCACTGAAGAAACAAACAGTGCTTATATGTGCAGAACTAGAGACGTCTACAAAGGTTGTATATGTTCTTGGAATTAGGATTTCAAATGTTGATTTGCCATTTCCATGAAATCTTAAGTGAATAGTTTAAAAGCAGACCATCCCCTTTATTAGGTAGTTAGAGACAGGCAAAAATCACCTATTTAACTCCTAATGAAAACCAAAGGGTGCACATCACCACTGACTACCAACAAACACATACCTGGAAGACAGTTTGGCTGGCGGATCGGAGTCGGGCTGCTGCCCTCGTGGGCAGGAGGAGGCTCAGGAGGAGAAGTCGGGCTGCTGGCTGGCAATGTGCTGCTGCAGGCAGTGGCTGCCTGGCTGCGGGAGCAGTCGGCGGCGGCCCCGGGACTAGCACTGGGCACAGGCTGGATTCTGGGTTACCAGCAGTCCCACTACCAGTCAGGAGACTCAGGAGGAGGAGATCCAAGGTACTGGTGGCTGCTCCCTCTATCTCTGATGCTGCGGCCGGAGGCGGAGAAGGAGAGGAGGTGGGTGGAGTCAGTGGACTCAGCCGTAGGGTGCCCACGTGTCAGCCGTTGCTAGATGCGAGGCGGAGCGGCCCTAGCAACCAGACAGTTCGGCAAATGTTTATCAGGGTGGCGGACTAGCGGTGTGGGTTTTTTTTCATTCCGGGACACTGTATTGTCCCGGAATGAAGCTGCCCGGGACACGGGACAAAAATATTAATTAAGGGACAATCCCGGGCAATCCGGGACACGTGGGCACCCTAGGTGACACATGCACAGATAACAGGTAGATGACACATGCACAGGACACAGGTAGGTGACACATGCACAGGACACATGACAGGACACAGGTAGGTTCAGGACACAGGGACACATGCACAGGACACAGTGAGGCATGCAGCTGCACATGGGCATTGTTGACCCTCTTTTTCCACTTACAGTAGCTGCTGCATTTCTCCCCCTTGGCTTATACTCGGGTCAATGAGTTTTTCCCATTTTTTTGTGGTAAATTAGGGGTCTCGGCTTATATTCGGATCAACCTATACTCGAGTATATACGGTACATATTAAGTTTTGCGTTCCTTAAATACCAACAATTTTGGTACAAAGGAAGGCAAATAATATCATATAATGTGTATTAATGAAATCTGTACACAGAATGTGTACAGAGCGTCCCCCAGAAACATCATTTCCTGCTTGTGAGATTGGTTAACTGATTTTCCCAGAAGTCTACACTAAGTTACAAGTCAGATACCAGGCATTCCCTGCAACTACATTTTTGATGACATACTCCAAATAGGAAATCATGTCTAAAGGGATGTAGACCCTGCAATTTTCATCAGGTGCAGCGGCTGATTGATAATTATGAAGCCACTCCCATTAGATTAACTTACAACATGGACACAGACAAACACACAGGGATTTCTTCAGAATAACAAAAGGTAGGAATCTGCAACAAAGTTTGTTAAAATCCTTGCAATGTACATACAGTAGGGGAATTCCCAGAGGGGAATGTTTTTTTCTCCCCAAAAAATAGAGTTACTCTTTAAAGTGGTTGTAAACCTTGTCATGAAATATGAAAAAAGCATATCCTTCTATACTGTTTAATTGTCCCTATCCAAAGTGTGATTTCGCTCTGCTGCCTTGCTCCTCTGCTCTCTGGTCCTGACAGCTTTTCCGGACACAAGAGATAAAATGGTGACAGGGGAAGAAAGCTGCAGCACACAGCCTGTGATTCATATCCTCAGCTCTGACACATTTCTGTGTGCTGTAAAGGGCAGGGTGTATCCCTTCCCTCCAATCAGCTCTCAGAGCCTTTGAACAGCATGTAACTTCAGCTCCCTGCCCCCTTTGTGGGTCTATAAAAAATCCTCTTTATCTGAGATTTTTACAAGGCTGTAGAGCAGTGGTTCTCAACTCCGGTCCTCAGGACCCACTTATGCAGCGTACACACGGTCGGACTTTTCAACTGGACTGGTCCGACGGACGCCGACGGACCAAATCCGGCGGACCAAATCCGGCGGACAATCCGATCATGTGTGGGCTCCACCGGACCTTCAGCGGACTTTTCCAGTTGCAAATCTGACGGACTTTAGATTTGGAACATGCTTCAAATCTTTACGTCGTAACTCCGCCGGACCCAGAAATCCGCTCGTCTGTATGCTAGTCTGACGGACAAGAACCGACGCTAGGACAGCTATTAGCTACTGGCTATCAACTTCCTTATTTTAGTCCGGTGTACATCATCATGTACGAATCTGTCGGACTTTGGTGTGATCGTGTGTAGGCAAGTCCGTCGGAAGTCCGCCAAAGGTCCGTCGAAAGTCTGTCGGACAGGCTGTTGGACTTTTGTTGCTAAAAAGTCTGACCGTGTGTACACGGCATAACAGGCCAGGTTTTAAGATTTACCTTGGGGAGATGCAGACTAGAATACTGCAATCACTGAGCAGCAAAGGATATCACCTGTGATATATTTCAGTTATCTTGCAAACCTGGCCTGTTAGTGGGCCCTGAGGACAGGAGTTGAGAAACACTGTAGAGGACAAATGGTTGCAGATAAACAGGTACAGAGTATGTAGGAAGATTTGCTTCATCTCTGTGTTTCACCTGAGGCTAGTCACTTCACTGGGTATATGTAAGGGTTTACAACCACTTTGACTCTTCAGTTACACAGCAGTTGAAACCAATGCACTTCAGTTAAGTGCAGTACAGGGGATGTTTTTCCAGTTCTTTTAAATGGAAGAAAACAGTAACTTTCCTAAACGCTGTCTCTGAAATTAACCGCAACTAACTAAGGAAACTAAGGAAATATACCAGAGGAACAAACAAACAAGCTGCAGAGGCACCATACCACCACTAGATGTCAGTAAATACCACAATATTAACAACATAGTGCAATACAATGGCAAAAACAGTAAGGCTCCATGCACACTAGCTTAACCGCTTCATATCCGTGCTATTGACGTCGTCCCGTGCATCGAGCCGGCGCGCTCCGTGATCAGCGAGTCTATGAGACTTGCCTGATCACAGATCAGAGTAAGGGGTCGGTCCCGACCCCTTACCACATGATCAGCTGTCAGCCAATGACAGCTGATCATGTGATGTAAACAGAGCCGGTAATCGGCTATTTTTTCTCCTCGCGCTGACAGCGTGAGGAGGAAAAAAAACAGCTGATCACCGGCAGCCGTGAGAGGGACATCAGTCCCGATCACGGCGATCATCTGTGCCCCCTGCCAGTGACACCTAAGAAAAGGGAGCAGTGCCGCTTACCAGTGCCCACCAGCGTCACACATCAGTGCCCACAGTGCCATCCATCAATGCCCACAGTGCCATCCATCAGTGCCCACACTGCCACCCATCAGTGCCCATAGTGCCACCCATCAGCACCCACAGTGCCACCCATCAGCGCCCACATCAGTGCCACAACAGTGCTGCACATCAGTGCCACCTATCAGTGCCCATCAGTGTCACCTACCAGTGCCCATAAGTGCCCATCAGTGCCGCCCATCACTGCCCCCCATCAGTGCCCCCCATCAGTGGTACCTATCAGTGCCCATCAGTGCCACCTATCTGTGCCACCCATCCGTGCCACCCATCAGTGCCACCCATCAGCGCCCATCAGTGGCCATCAGTGCCACCTTATCTGTGCCCATCAGTACCGCCTTATCTGTCCCCATCAGTGCTGCCATAACTGTGCCTATCAGTGCCGCCTTAACTGTGCCTATCAGTGCGGCCTTAACTGTGCCTATCAGTGCCGCCTTAACTGTGCCTATCCGTGCCCATCAGTGCAGCCTATCAGTGTCTACCAATGCCGCCTCATCAACGCATATCAATGAAGGAGAAAAATTATTGGTTTGCAAAATTTTATAACAAACTATGAAACATGATTTTTTTTTCTTCAAAATTTTCCATCTTTTTTTGTTTGTTTAGCAAAAAATAAAAATCCCAGCTGTGATCAAATACCACCAAAAGAAAGCTCTATTTGTGCGAAAAAAAATGATAAAAATTTCATTTGGGTACAGTGTTGTATGACCGCGCAATTGTCATTCAAAGTGCATCAGTGCTAAAAGCTGAAAATTGGTCTGGGCAGGAGGGGGTTTAAGTGCCCAGTAAGCAAGTGGTTAAACAAACGCTCCTAGCAGCAGCTTTTGTGCATTTTATTCTGCTTCTAGAAGCAAATAGTGTTATCCTATGTGTTCATACACACTATTTTAGTCTAAAAGCATTTTTGATGCTTCAGCTTCTAGGGGCAATCAAACCCTCTTTTTTTGCAGTTTTGGGAGCGATTTTCCATCAGTAAAAAAAGCTGAAGGCTCCCACTTGCTGCTAAAAGCTAGCACAAAAACATTATTATGAGTGTTTTTCATCCAGTGTTTTTCTGGCATTTGTTTAGCTTATAGTGTGCATGGAGCCTTAAGCTCATGACTGGTGGGGCAGAACACATCAGAAGTGAGATGCCCAATTTCTTTAATAGTTTAGTTGCTGAACCATTCTTTTTCAATTATATCTTATGTGACTAGAAAAGAGACAATACTATAATTGCACTCTATGTTTTTATCTGATTTTATACACCCCAAGATTTTATTTACATTTAAAGCTTCTGCTTGGTATAGAGTGGCACTGTTTAGGTTACTGTTAATAAGTTTTTCGAAATTCTTCTCTAGCTCTATTTGCTACAGTTGTATCCCATTTATTGTACAGGCAGAAAGCTTATTGTGGCCTAGATAAATAACAATACACCTATCAACATTACATTTTATCTGCCATTTTAGTCACACATATTGTCATTTCCTTCCGTAATATTTCACTATTCTGTTGAGCTTTATCAATCCTCAATAATTATTTGACATTCCCTCTTAGTTCATTATCAGATGGAATGAATTGGGTCTATTACTTATCACTGTGGTCTGCCACTATCAGTTTAGTTGATTTTGAATACTGTATGTTTTACTGACCATTATTCTTTACAATGGGATTTTCCCTTAGCTTAGTAAATGTGGTGAAAATTCACTATGCAAAGAATACCCCATCATAAGCATAGGAAACAAAAAACTGTATTTTTGCTTGCACATGACTGGATGATGGAAGTTAGCCAAGCTTCACCTCAGTTAACTAAACTAAGGGAAAATTCCATCTGCCATTTCTGATGTGCCTCGTATTACTCTTAGGAGAGCGCGCACTCTAAAGAATATTATTGCGTCTAGTAAGGTGACGCCTGTCATTGAGGTCAAATGAGAGGATATCAGGTTCTTTTTTGACAACATAATGGGCATTTTCAGGTTTGGTAAGCGAAGATGCCTCACTTGCTAGTTCATTGTGTGGGGTCAGACAATATTTAGGGATAGCGCCGGACACATCTATGAGATAAGACAGTTTATCACTTGTTCGACGGACCATGTGATTTATGAACTATGGTGCTCATGCTGTATGTGGGACACACAATACGCCCACTTCGCAAGAGTACCAGTGAACACCATAGGTTCACAGAGGCACGCTCAGACAAGTACAGTGTCCCACACCACTTCACGCAGTGTCATGGCAGGGACACGGGGGCCTTGACAGTATTCGCCATTGAATGTGTATCGGATGAGTCTTTTACTGCTAATGAGAAGCTTTTGCTATTGTGTAAACGCGAGACCTTTTGAATACACAAATTAAATACTTTTGACTCCCAGTGGCCTTAATGAGGATCCAGAGATTCAAAGTATAATTTAGTGGCTAAGTATGTTGATCTTGTTATAGACCATACTGGTCTCACTTGCCTGTTCATTGTGTGGGGTCAGACAACATTTAGGGATAGGGCCGGACACATCTATGACATAAGACAGTTTATCACTTGTTCCAGGGACCATGTGATTTATGAACTACGGTGCTCATGCAATCTGCTGTATGTGGGACACACCATACGCCCACTTCGCAAGAGGATCAGTGAACACCATAGGTTCACTGAGGCACGCTCAGACAAGTACAGTGTCCCACACCACTTCACCCAGTGTCACGGCAGGGACACGAGGGCCTTGACAGTATTCGCCATTGAATGTGTATCGGATGAGTCTTTTACTGCTAACGAGAAGTTTTCGCTATTGTGTAAACGCGAGACCTCTTGAATACACAAATTAAATACTTTTGCCTCCCAATGGCCTTAATGAGGATCCAGAGATTCAAAGTACAATTTAGTGGCTAAGTATGTTGATCTTGTTATAGACCATAATGGTCTGCAATTTTTACATGGTCTGCCTGTTGTTACCCCATTATTTCTTATAAATTTATTTTCATTTTAGTTAAATTTTTCTTTCTTAATTTTTTTCCTCTTTTTCTATCATGTTTTTATATTCATACAATATCAGTGTGTTAGTCGGTATAAAAATGATTTCCATGTATGTTGCCGAGTGCAGCCATGAGGCAGCTTGCACTTTGTTTATGCCAATTTTAATATATATATATATATATATTTTTTTTTAAGGTCTATTAAGTGTTAATGTTGCATTCCCCATCAGCAGTTGACCAGACCATCCTTGGTGCTGGGTTAACTGTTAATTGATGGGTGTCAGTGCACAGATATAAACATTGGTTTGCTAGTTGCCTGCCAGGATTTGAAGTAGAGGTGTACCCTAAAACATGTTATCCTGGCAACCAGCGTGATTCCCTTGTGTGTCCCCAACCACAGACTTCCTGGTTCCAGCTACGTCACTTCCGGTGACGTCTACATCCAGTGACATGGATCTGCGGCCTCCTTGCTGCAGCTAGCGAGAATGTTCCAACATGGATCCTACAGTCCTCATCAGTAACTTGGATCCCCGGCATAACTTGCATGCCTGTGGTATGGGTTTGGTCAAGTAGAAAAAGGGAAAAGGGGAGGGGGAAAAATGGGTATGGGTTTGGTCATCAACTGGTAACCACCGTTCATCTCAATTGTTTTTTAACTGTGTGTGGAATAAACCAAGACTGTTTTAATGGATACACTGTCCTCTGTGCTTCTGGGCTTCTAATATTATTATTATTATTATTATTCACGATTTATATAGCGCCAGCAGTTTACGCAGCGCTTTACAATGTATAGGGGGGACAACACAATTAAAGTACAGTTCAATACAAAGGGTACAGGAGGGCCCTGCTCGTAGAGCTTACATTCTAAGGGGGTGATGGTACAAAAGGTAATAGCTGCAGAGAATGATTTGATGGGGGTGGCTCGGGGACAGTTGTTAGGTGGGTGTGGGATAGGCTTCCCTGAATAAATGAGTTTTCAGGGATCTCCTAAAGGTGGACAGGGTAGGGGCTGATCGGACATACTGGGGCAGGCAGTTCCAGAGGATAGGAGAGGCTCTGGAGAAGTCCTGAAGGCGAGCATGGGGGGTAGTAACAAGGGAGCTAGAGAGCAGGAGGTCCTGGGAGGAGCGGAGGGGACAATTTGGGCGATATCTGCAGATAAGTTTGGTGATGTAGATGGGGGCGATGTTGTGAATGGCCTCGTAGGTTATGGTTAGCATTTTGAATTTTACGAATTTTGAATTTTAATATCACTACCAGCCAGCCCTTTGAGGTCTAATCACATTGTGTATATGACACCCTTATGTATTTCAGGAGCGTCTTGTCAGTGTTATGTTCTCAAAATCCCCTTGTAAAGTGAACAGCTTATTTACCTTTAGAAAACCCCATGTGTGTTGTGCCCTGTAGTCTGGGAGTCCTGTAGTCTGTAGTCTGGGAAATGGATTAGTTACTTGATTTACACGTTCAAACTAATTAGTTTGGTTATGGACCAACTGTAACTGTATTTTAAATGTAACAACTGTAACTAGTGACATATACAGGCCAGAGGTATTAACACCACATATTCTCCTCATAGAACAAAATAATCTATTTCCTCAAGGTTGCAAAATAAATATACATACAACAACAATGTGAATGATTATATAACAAAACAATTCTTTGCATTTTATTCAAACTTTGTGGCAGTTGTATCACTGTGTTATGTAGTTTAGTGCACATTCGTTCATCATGTAACAGTTCAGCTGGTAATGCTTGGGTAGTAGCTTGTCCAGATGATCTGTAAGCATGTAAGTAGTAAAAATTTCCAAGATTAACAGTATAAGATTTGCAGTCTGAAGACTTTCTTTAAAGCAGAACTTTTTTTATGTTTGATAGGGTAAAGAAAGGGTAATAACTCTTGTATTGTGTTTTTTTTTTTTGTCATCTGTGTCCCAGATGGCAAAAATGGGAATTCTCTTTGCATCCTGTGCCATAGCGAAAACAGTAAGTAAGAAGAAATTGCTTCAAAGTGAAGGGATCCCTGGTTGTCATCAGAGTCACCAGAACTTGTGTCCCTATTGGAAGGTCTGCCCTCTATTCCTGTTCTAAGGATATCCTAAAATTTGATATTTTCTTTTACTTTCACTTTTGGTGCTAACAGTAAACATGACAGATAGATAGGTGACATCAGATTTGTCATGACAAGTACAATGCAAGATTTAATAAAAGGCTTAGGCTTCATGCATATGAGACGTCGGTACAAACTCTGCTGAACACATGTTTTTAAAAGCTGAAACCGGCGTTTAGAAACGCCTGTTTTGCCACAACACTTATAAACGCAAACGTGGCTAAACGTGGTACTGGTGTCTGAAACATCAAAAATTTTGCGTCTGAACCCATTTTTTTGCTTCTGGAAAAACGAGGTTAAACACAACTGCCTAAAAACGCCAAAAACCAGAGACTGTGTACATGGACACATAGGATAACATTGAATGAGATCAGGGGCAGTGAAAAAAGTGTCCAACTGCCTCTAAACGCGGGTTTAACAGCGTCTCGTGTGCATGAGGCCTTAGGCATCCATGCTTGGTCAACAGAATAGTTCACATGATCTTTCATTTGTTCTTACAATTCCTTGGTAACTCCTATTAGATCAAGTTGTATAAGGTGCTTTCTCAAAATTTCTGGTACTAGTAAACGATGGGATCTATAGTTAAACTGTTAGTTGACCTTTTCAGAAAAAATGAACTAACACCATACACCCTCCCTACCTCCATGGTCCCTACCATACTTACCTCCATGTACTATGAGCTGTCAGTGCCCATGCAGCATGTGTAGTGGTCCGGCGATTTGAAACCCCTGCTCTTCTTCTTCTTCTCTTTGCAGGGCATCTGTGATGGATCAGAGTGATTCTCTATGCCTGCACTGACTCATTAGAATCTTCCTGATCATCTTGGAAGTGATTCACAGACAAGAGGGAGAAGAGCGGGGTTTTCATCATCTATATGGGCTGCATGGGCAATGATAGCTTAGCATTTAAAGTGTTAAGTACAGCAGGGACCGGGGGTGGGGAGGCTGTAGGGTGTTAACTCACATTTTCATTTTTTTTTTGAGAAGGTAAGTTAACACTTGAATATTTAAATCAACTAAGGACACTGTTGGGTTATTTACTAAAGGGAAATCCACTTTGCACTGGAAGTGCACTTCCAAGTGCACTTCCAGTGCACTTGGAAGTGGAGTCGCTGTAGATCTGAGGAGGACATGCAAGGAAAATAAAAAACAGCATTTTAGCTTGTACATGATTGGATGATAAAATCAGTAGAGCTTCCACTCATTTCAGATCTACCCCTTAGATCAACAGCGACTGCACTTCCAAGTGCACTTGCAGTGCACTTATAGTGTAAAGTGGATTTGACTTTAGTAAATCAGCCCCTCTATGTCTAATCCTGTAGTAAGATCATAGAGCAAGACTCTTTTTTCAGATAAACAAGAAAAGCTTGTTTGAGTTTAGATGTCTGCATCTATATCATTACCTGTAATAACTTTAACATCATCATGCTGTTTACTAGGAGCTGCAGGTATGGTTAACCTTGACAATAATAAGAAGTAACCTGTTTCAAACAGGCTTGTATTGTACTATGTATTTAAAATTCAGTATCCCTGAGAACCACCTGGTTTTAAACATTCTGGTTTGCTTTATTCCCTTTTGGGTAATAAGTGGAGCTAAAGGACTATGGTCAGGCTGCAAGGTAAACTGTAATTCCACAGTTATGTTCTCAAATTTTCTGTTTCCCAAACACATTCTAGGGCTTCTTTTTCTACAATAATACATTTGTCTTCTGTAAGGGTTCTAAATACAAAGCAATAGTTTTCTCTAACTGGTCTTAATGGCACTGTGAAATGACCCCACCAAGGCCTTAGTCTGAACATGTATTATTACAATAAGAGCATACTTGCCAACAGTCCCGATTTTCCTGGGACAATCACGATTTTTGGACCCTCGTCCCGATTTCAGCTTGTCCGATTATTTTCCTGGGATTTTGATTTTGTCCCAGGAAAATCGGGAATGTTTTGGGCTAAAAACAGCAGTGGGCCTTTGCCAGGAGTAGTGTTTCCCCTTGTGTTCAGTGGAGAGGAGAGGGCAGCCAATCTGCTTCTCTCTTCAGTGCTGCAGGGATTGGAAACCCCTCCCCTCTCCACTGAACACAGCAGAAAGAGATCAGCCACAGCCAACCCCCGTGGAGCAACAAGTGACCACTCCCCTTCGTATTGGTGATGGCTCAGATCCTCCTTCCAGTATGTGGGAAAGCAAAGCAAAGAAGTGAGTGAGGAAAACATGTCATGCTGATTAACCTGCCTAGATACTTGTTTTTTTTTATTGTTAATGCCATGTAATTCCAAGGTGATTTATTAAGGGGTTACTCTGAGATGTTTGCCTGAGATTGTTATATTTATGTCCATGGCTTTATTATTTGTGCCTGCCCTGGGTGTAAACCAATTTACTGAGGAACCACAAGAGCCAGCATGCCTGGCTTGTTTTTATACTAAAAGGGCATTTCATCCAGCATAGACACAATTAGATACAGTAAGTGGTTTGTAGAACTACAAGAACCAGCAAGACTTGTTTGCTATATAATGACATTGCATCACCCAGCATGGTCTAGGGTCCCTGATACTAGTGACACCAGGAGATAAGGGGTCTCTAGAACTACAAGAGCCAGCATTCACTGGGGGACTTGGTATGATTACAGCATTTACAGATAACTAGGCTGAGGAACTACAAGAGCCAAGATGCCTTGTTTGCTATATAATGATATTGCATCATCCAGCATGATCTGGGGTCCCTGATACTACTAACACCAGGAGACACGTTGTCTGTAGAACTACAATAGCCAGCATTCACCAAGGTACTTGGTAAACATTTCCACATTTACAGATATCTAGTCTATAGAACTACAAGAGCCAGCATTCACCGGGGTACTTAGTATGTTGGTATGATTGCAGCATTTACAGATAACAAGGCTGAAGAACTACAAGAGCCAGGATGGGTTGTTTGCTATATAAAGACATTGCACCATTCAGCATATGTGATGTGTAGAACTACAAGAGCCAGCATGCCTTGTTTGCTACATAATGGCATTGCATCATCCAGCATGGTCGTACCCCACAGCATGCTGCCTCTTGTAGTTCTACAGACCACTTATCTTCTGCTGTCACTTACCAAGGACCCCAGACCACGTTGTATGATGCAATGTTTGTGTATAGCAAGCAGGGCGGGCTGGCTCTTGTAGTTCTTTAGCCAAACGTATCTGTAAATGCTGTGACTTGCATTAGGTACCCCAGTGATTGCTGGTTCTTCTTATTCTGTTGATTGATTATCACATGCCACCACTCCCCCCCCCCCCCTGTGCATGCTGGCTCTTGCAGTTCTTTATCCCATTTATCTCCTGCTGTCACCTGTACCAGGGACCACAGACCATGCTGGGTAATACAATGTCGTTGTATAGCAAACAAGGCATGCTGGCTCTTGTAGTTCGTCACCCTAGTTTGTACCAAGTACTCCAGTGCATGCTGGATCTTGTAGTTCTACAGACCATTAATCTCCTGGTGTCACTAGTATCAGGGACCCTAGACCAAGCTGAGTGATGCAATGTCATTATATAGCAAACAAGGTGTGCTGGCTCTTGTAGTTCTTCAGCCTAGTTATCTGTAAATGCTCTAATTGTACCAAGTACCCTAATGCATTCTGGCTCTTGTAGTTGTATAGACTAGTTTTCTTTGGATGCTGTCTCTTATACCAAGAACCCTAGATCATGCTGGTTCTTGTAGTTCTATAGACTAGATATCTGTAAATGTGGCAACGTTTACCAAGTACCCTGGTGAATGCTGGCTCTTGTAGTTCTACAGACAACGTGTCTCCTGGTGTTACTAGTATCAGGGACCCCAGACCATGCTGGATGATGCAATGCCATTGTGTAGCAAACAAGGCATGCTGGCTCTTGTGGTTCTACAGATCAGTCCTATGCCTACATACGTTTGCTAGTAGTTGTCCCTCATTCCCATTGCATGTTGGGAGGTATGCTATGAAGCTTAAAGAGGAACTGCTGTCTGCTCACATAATTTGTAATAAAAATATCTTTGCCATTCTGAAGCTTCCCTCCAACCACTTTGCATATCATTTTATATATACTGTGATTCTGTACTTGCCAAATATGCTGCAAAAATCTCCCTCCGCTGAGTCTGGCTGCAACCGTTTTCATACTTGCCAACAGTCCTGATTTTTGGACCCTCGTCCCGATTATTTTCCCGGGATTTTGCTTTTGTCCCGGGAAGATCTTATGGACACGGCTGCTACACGTGACCTCCAGACTGTGTTTCCATCCTCCCCAGCATGTTGCTGGTGCCCTTCCATGTTCCACCAGGCAGTAGTTAGTGTAGTGGGTATTGTAGTAAGTAGTGTAGTGGGTGTTGTAGTAATCAGTGTAGTGGATGTTGTAATAATCAGTGTAGTGGGTGTTGTAGTAATCGGTGTAGTGTAGTGGGTGCTGTAGTAATCGGTGTAGTGTAGTGAGTGTTGTAGTAATCGTTGTAGTGTAGTGGGTGTTGTAGTAATCAGTGTAGTGTAGTGGGTGTTGTAGTAATTAGAGTGGTGTGGTGGTAATCAGTGTAGTGTAGTGGACAGGTAGGTCAGTATACTGGTCAGTATAGGAATCAGGTAGGTCAGTGTAGTGGACAGATAGGTGGGTGTAATGGTCAGTCTAGGAATCATGTAGGTCAGTGTAGAGGTCAGTAAAGGGAATCAGGTAGGTCAATGTAGGAATCAGGCTGGTAAGTACTATTGTAGGAAGGGAAGGTACTCAGGGAGTGCTAAAAGTCTGTAGGTTAGGGGGTGCAAATTTCTTGCCTTGCACCGAGCGCTGACAACCCACGCTACGCCACTGCTGCTGGGGGCACCTGATGCAAGGAGAGACTCTGCTGGGGGCACCTGATGTAAGGAGGCACTCTGCTGGGGGCACCTGATGCAAGTAGGGACTCTGCTGGGGGCACCTGATGCAAGGACGGACTCTGCTGGGGGCACCTGATGGCATCTGGTGGCAGGCGACGTGGCAGGTGACACACTCAGGGGTCCCACTGGTTCTGCATTATGGTGAGTTGAATTATTTAACTTTATATTACAATGTAATAATAGAAATAATGTGCTTCAATCATCTTGACACCATAACAACCATGGTGCCGGGTTGATTGAAGCACTAACACCAGGTGTTTGGAGTATCTTTATCTGCTGATTGTTAAACTCTGGAATACACATACTTCTATTGTGATGTGGGATCTGGGGCTGCTGTCCCTCCATCCCTCTCCCCCTCCTTTCCCCCTCCATCCCTCATTCATCTCAGACTCTAACCACACCCCCTTTGAGCCATGCCTGTTTAAGCCACGCCCACTATTTTGCATAAACCACACCCATTTAGCGCGCCACATTTTTACTTCTTACCCTGTGCCACACCTACAAACGCATGCCCCACCCCCTAATTATAATGCGACTCCGCCTACAGCCAAAAAAGTGTCCCTAAAATTTTTTTTACAATGTTGGCAACTATGTAAAAGGGTAGAGAAAGATCAAATAAGGCTACTACTGGATTACCCATGATGAGCCATTTAAAGGCATTATAAACCTTCCTACATGCACCATGTGTTTTTCACCAACATAAGATGTGCACTGATCTTGAAGTTTTGTGGTGTAATTTATTGGCCTGTGTGCAAAGTCTATTGTAGAGCAAAACTTCACACACCTTTGTCAGCAATTTCTGATTGTGTTCAAATGGCCAGCATGCCTTCTGTTTCTAGTCTAAGAACTGACACTATCTGTGAAGAAACTAGATATCTCACAATCCCTGGCTTTATCAGTTTAGTGCTCTGCAGGTGAAAACGTCATAATAATTATATCTAAAACAGGCAGAGCAATGAAGGGAAGAGATGTGTTTTCACCACATTAGCACAACCACCTTTATGATACAGCACAGAGAAATGGCAAGGCATTGACCACATTAGCACAACCACTTTTATGATACAACACAGAGAAATGGCAAGACATACTGCTGTATGACTCTAAGCAAGCAGGTGCCTGCTCCTTTGGTAAATAGGGACAAACTAGGTGAATAAATACATGGCTATAGGGAAATCAATCAATCATGACACGACAAACTGCAGCAAAAACATGTGAACCCATCATTAATGCCTTTAATTGTTTGAAGGATGTGATGTGTGATCTCTGACCAGATCATGCTTGCTTTTCCATGTAGTAATGCTCTTAATTGTTCCAGGGGCATAATTGAGAAAACACTTGGAGTTTGATTTACTAAAGGCAAATAGACTGTGCACTTTGCAAGTGCAGTTGTGTTAATTTTCCCCAGAGCTTAAGTGAATGTATATAAGCTTCACTTTGTAAAGAATACCCAATCAGGTGCATGGAAAAAAAAAAAAAAAAACTTGCATTTTTGCTTGCACATGATTGGATGGTGGAAATCAGCAGAGCTTCACCACATTCAATATGTTCTGGGGAAATTGAGTGCAACTGCACCTGCAAAGTGCACAGTCTATTTGCCTTTAGTAAATCAACCCCATGGAATACCAAGATGAAAAACCTATAAGCACATAAGGTCTGAAAGTCAGATGGAGCAGGTGCTTGTTTCACAGCTTTTACATGCTCAGTATCAGTCAATAGTCCCTCCTGTGATATACTGTAACCTGAAATGATAACTGAATTTGTCTAAAACAGCATTTAGAAGTATTCAGTTTCATCCTTCAGATTTAATGTGATTTAGAACAATTTAAAGGTCAGGCTGTATGCAGTTACAGTATGTCACCCACAAAGCACTGTACCCCAGGTACGTTACTGAGGATTAAAAAATCAGTCTTTGAAAACAACTGCGTGCTGAAGCTAATTCATAATGTACACACCTGAAGTGGAACAGACCCTCATGGGTAATAATGCAGAGAGGTCACTACTTTCCTTGTCCAGTAAAATCTGATGAAATGCACTTTGAAGATCCAGGGTAGAAAATAATTTAGCTCTTTTGAGTCCTGAAAATACTTATTCAATATGTGGCAAGAGGTGACAACAATAATCATCAACAACTTTATTTGGTCCACAAACGGAACAGCGCTTCAAGGAAAATAAACGCAGTAAGGTTCCTACTTTCTTTATCCAGCAAAACCTGATGGCATGCACTTTAAAGATCCAGGGTAGAAAATAATTTAGCGCCCTGATTTCTCAAAGCTCTTCATCAATATGTAGCAAGACTATCAATAATCAATAACAAAAGCTTTACTGGGTTCACAAGGGTCAGCACACTTCCTTTTAATACTTTATGTTTTCTTTATTGTCAATAGGAGGTAGCACTTTAGATGCATCAATTTTTTCAATCACATCTTGTTCTAATAATTTCTTACGTTCTTGGAACACAGCTTCTCTTACAAAGAGGGTCCAGCGTTTTAATTTCTGAACCACTTGCATCACATTTGATTTCACTAATTTAGTTTACAAAGTTCTTTTACGTCCCAAAGAGGTGTCTCTGAATGGTGAAACTTTAGACACTGACAGCATAGGGGCAAACAGACCATCCACTAATTGTAGATTTTGTGCAGCAAAAAGAGTGTACAATGTTTGTTAAGAAAATGTTGCTGACTCAACACAGTAGTTTAAAGTGGATGTAAACCCAATTCATGAATTTTGCGTTGGGCACATATATCTGCAGTGTTTTGTTATCTCTCTTCAAAGCAAGAAGAAGATATGGGAGGGGATTGAGGAGTGTTACGGTTCCCCAGAAGCCATAGAAAATTCACTCTTTAAAAGAATAGAGGACTTTCCTAGGATTCCAAACAAAGGCTTCCAGAGAAGCTGAGAGAGTTAAGTGACCTGGTAACAGAGCTCCAATTAGCCAAGATGCTATCAATAATCAATAACAACTTTATTTGGTCCACAAACGGAACAGCGCCTCATAGAGAATAAAAACAGTAGGGTTCCTACTTTCCTTATCCAGCAAAACCTGATGGCATGCACTTTAAAGATCCAGTGTAAAAAAGAATTTAGCTCCCTGATTTCTGAAAGCACTTCATCAATATGTGGCAAAACTATCAATAATCAATAACAAAAGCTTTGTTGGGTTCACAAGGGTCAACACACTTCCTTTTAATACTCCCTGTTTTCTTTATTGTCAATAGGAGGTAGCAAGTTAGATGCATCTATTTTTTCAATCCCATCTTGTTCTAATAATTTCTTACGTTCTTGGAACACAGCTTCTCTTACAAAGAGGGTTAAGCGTTTTAATTTATGAGACACTGGCATCACACTTGATTTCACTAATTTTGTTTACAAAGTTCTTTTACATCCCAAAGAGGTGTCTCTGAATGGTGAAACTTTAGACACTGACAGCATAGGGGCAAACGGAGCTGTTGTGATAAGACCATCCACTCATTGTAGATTTAGTGCAGCAGAAAGAGTGTACAATGCCTGTTAGGAAAATGTTGCTGAATCCACACAGTAGCTTAAAGTGGATGTAAACCCAATTCATGAAATTTGAGTTGGGCACATATATCTGCAATGTTTTGTTATCTCTCTTCAAAGTACTATGTCCCATGGCTGTCTCCTGCTCCATTCTTCTGTTATCAGCCTGATAACTCCTGACAAGTTGTCTTCACATATGATAAAAGCAGCCTGAGTTTTGTGTTGGGGAGGATGCTATAAATAGATTAGCAGGCAGCTTGCCTTGTCACAAAACACCTCTGAGCGTCTTTGCCTATGTGGAGAGGGTGTGTGTGCTTTTCCTCCAATCAGCTGTCTTGGCTATATGCCTAGACTTCACACTGTGGTGTCCTTTTATGAAAGTGCGGTAAAATACCGCTTTTCAGTTCTCAGGCATTCTCAGAGGAGATCGCTCTCCTCTGAGTGCCTGTTTATGAAAGTGTGTAGATCGCTTCTCATGTTGAGTTGAGGAGCGATCTACAAACGCCGGGAACTCCTGAGAATGGCTCCTCTCGCTGTAATCTCGTGTGATATAGCGGGATTACAGTATGAGGAACCATAAAATACAAAAGTTTAACACAAATCAGCACACATTATTCCCCAACATATTAATAAAATAATAAAGTTAAATTCCCCCTACACAATATACATTAACCTAATTATAAAAAACACATTGTTTTTATCAATATTTAAAGATCATACATGTCCCTATTTAAATGTGAATGGTGTATAGTAAATGAATGTAATGCACATATGTAATGCAGCTATACACCATTCATATAAATGCAAAATACATTTATAATCATTAAAAAAATAATTTTAATAAAGTATACAAGTATAAATATTTATTAATAAATTAAAATATATTTCATTATAGATAAACATAAAAATTGATAAACTGGTGCGATGCGAGAACACTGCGAATCCACTGCATCCCGCATCGCACCGACTCGCATGTCTGTTCACACTGCCATATGCGAATCGCTGGGGAGTGTCAATACATTGTTAACGACATCCCCAGATCAGCTTGCATATCGCACTGCGAACTGACAGTTCGGACATGAATCGGATCGCATATGTGTGAACACACATGCGATCCGATTCTGGTCCGAACAGAAAAAAGGGTCCTGTGCGTGTTTGCACCGAATGCGGTGCGATATCAGCCATACTATCTGTACAGCTGATATCGCACCGCACAGACATCGCATGTAATGTGAATGGCAGTGTGCTGCGAATAACATGCGATGCCTGTGCGATGTCCGGCATCGCACAAGTGTGAATTGGGCCTAAAAGTTAACAACATCCCCAAATCAGTTCGCATATCGCAGTGCGATCTTCAAACTCGGACAGTAATCGAATCGCATGGGTGTGAACACCCATGCGATCCGATTCTGCTGTGGACCAAAAAAAGGGTCCTGTAAGAGTTTGGTCCGAGGGCAATGCAAATTTTGCAATACTATCTGTATGGCTGAAATCGCATCGCACAGAGATCGGATGTTATTTTGCACTGCAGTGCGGTGCGAATCACATCCGATCTCGGACACCGCAGCAGTGGGAACTGGCCCTAAATCATATTGCATTTGCACCAAAATAGTACAGGACCCTTTATTTGGTCCGCACTGGAATCGGATCGCATGGGTGTGAACACCCATGCGATCCGATTCCTGCACCATTACATAGTTCGCACTGCGATCTGTGAAATGATCTGGGGGTGTCATTAACTTTACATTGACACCCGCAGTGGTGCGCAGATGTCAATGTAGGTGCGATGTGAAAACCCGCACAGGAATCACGCTGGTTCACGCATCGCACAAGTGTGAACCCAGCCAGAGACGTGAACTTCTAAAAAAAAAATATATATATATATCTATAGATGTGTATATATATATATATATATATAGATATATATATATATATATATAGATATATCTATATCTATATATATATATAGATATATCTATATATATATATATATATCTATATATATATATATATACTGTATATATATATATATATATATAGATATATATATATATATATATATATATATCTATATATATATATATATATAGATATATGTATATATATCTATATATATATATATATATAGATATATGTATATATGATATATGTATATATCTATATATATATATATCTATATATATATATACACTATAAATTCCTATCCTGCTGGTTTTGGGGTGTGTAATGGTGGGGAAGATGTGCTCTGACTGTTTAGTGAAAGAAAGAAGTCAAAAGACTTCTTGCTTTCTCCAGAATATCAGCCAGTTTCAGGCTTCTCACTCTGATTCTCCACTTCTGAAATGGTGAATCAGAAAGTGAGAATTCTGTCACAGATCGCCAGTGAGGTGCTGAGATCGCACCTTCATAAACTGGCCATTTCTGTGAAGTCAGTTACAAATTCTCACTGTGCTGAGATAATCAGCGGAGAATGTTCTCCACTGATTATCTCAGTTTCATAAACTGGTAATGAGCTGAGATCAGCGGTGAGACTCGGGATCGCTGCTGATCTCAGTTTCATAAAAGGACACCTCTGTGTTAAACAGGAAGAGAAAATCTCCTAACACAATATACACTTTCTAAACAGTATATAAAGCTGAGGACAGCAGATATCAATGTAAAACTTATGTAGGGAGATTTGTTTCATCTCCGTGTATCATCTGAGGCTGTTCACTTCACTGGGTATATGTAAGGGTTTACATCCACTTTAATTGAGTCTGGGTAATTGAGACAAGAAATTTGGAATAGAAGGTTTGGACTTTTTAGGCACAACCCAGTAGGTAGTAAATATATAAAAAAAGTTTATTAATACATATAGAGAAAATACATTAAAATTATCGACATTTGAAAAGTCAATCCAAAGCAGTTATACAATTCATACTTGTGACGGAACGTCCCACACTCCGCTTGAGTGCTTCCGTCAGTATACCACTTCCTAAGTCCTGGAACACGAGTCCAATGGATCTGGCTATAGGAACCCCCAAGAACCAGACAACACCAGTCTTGGAGTGGCAAACAACAAATTCATTTATTATCACACATGGACACAACAGATAAAATAACTCAGACTCTTCCCCCCACCCTTGGAACACAGGGCGGGTTAAACTGTCCAATGACAATGGACACACAGTTCAGATGTGTTCAAACTTCTCCTCAGTAAACAGTCTTATCAGCAGGGGGCTGCTGGAGGAATCCCCCCTACCTCCATAGAGGTACACATCCCAAATGATCACAGCAAAGAGTCTACAACAGAATGAGACAACATACAATATATACATATATACAAGATTGAGTCCGATTAGTACAAATCAGACTGAATTTCTAATTCACCTAGCAAATTGTTCCCTTAAAATCCAGGACCCATAATCAGTCGGCAAGAGGCTTGCATTCAGTCCTCTCCAAAAGCCTCTGACCCGGCTAGATCTGTCACATTTCTCCCCTTTTGGCAGTAGACTAACACAGGAGGAGACCCCAGACGGGTTGACTCCAAAGTTAGTCCATAGTTCCAGTCCTCTAATGTCTGTACCCACACAGGAACCCCAAACAAATTGTTCCAAACAAAGCATTACTCACCCAGTCAACCTCTGCCTCTCTCAGAGAACATGCCCGCCACTGGGGACAGGCCTGAGCTGCCCTTCTCCCTGGAGTCTTTTCAGCCACTGGAGAGAAGACAGGGTGACTGGGCTCATTCCATCATGCTGTTGGGGATCGGGGCCGACCGCCCAGCATCCCTGGGGTATACAAGTGGAGACTGAAATCCCATCCACTTTTGGTAGTTGAAAAGCCCCCAGTGCTTGCAAAGCATGGCTGACATCCTCCTGTCCCAGTGCCGCACCAATTTTTGGGGTTGTGTCAGTGAAGACCAAAGTCCCCTCCACTACCACAGGAACTCCCTCTTCTGTTAGGTGAGGACAGAGGCTAGCAGCACTCTGCTCTGTTGCCAGCCCTTCTGCTGGGTTGCTGTAAGTGGAGACCACAGTCCCATCCACCGATATCAGCTCAAGCTGCAGTTGTGAGGTGCAAATTGCATTCTCTCCTTGGGTCCTGATCTGCTGCTCGGGAGTGACCACCACCTCCTCACACTGGGCCTCCAGAACTGCCACAGGTGTGGGGCAGAGGTCTTGGACCCTCTGTTCTGTGGCCATCGCTTCAGCTTGGGAAGTCTCTGGTAACTCCACCGATGCTGATGTTGGTGCTGGGCAGAGCCCAGTGAAGTTTGGTCCTAATACCAGCTCTTCTACTGGAGGCTCACCAGGTTGTTCTTCTTCAGCAGAACAGTCTATCAAATCCCCAATTTCTATAACTGGTGTTGGGCATAGCTCAATGATGTCTGGCCCTGGTGCCAGCTCTCCTGTTGGGTTGATGGCATCATTCTGGGGTGCCACCTGCTGCTGGGAAGGAACCATCTCTTTCTCACCCTGGGCCTCCGGAACCACTGCAAGTGTAGGGTAGAGGTCTTGGACCCTCTGTCCAGTTGTCAGCGCTTCAGCTGCAGAAGTTTCTGGTGATGCCACTGATGCTGCTGGCAGAAAATCCCATGTCTCTGTCAGTAATGTGGGAGAAAGGCCAACTGCCTCTTCTCTCTGGGAGGCTGAAGCTGCTGTTGGTGTTGGGCAGAGGCTAGCAAAGCTCTGCCCTGTTGTCAGCACTTCAGCTTTGGATATGGCAATCTCCGGAGTTTCCACTGCCGATTCTCTGGCATGCTGCTGAACACATTCTAGAAGTTTCCTGTATGCCCTTTCCAGATGCTGTTCCTTCATTAGCAAATGGTCCAGATCAGGTTTAAGCTCCGAGACCCCTGCAAGACCGAGCAAAGCCTCTCTATATTCTCGCAGGTCCTCAAGGGTAGATACCCCTTCATCGCCAAACACAAAACGATCTTAAGGCTCTCCCACAGCAATCCAGGGCCTCCAAAGTCATATCCCTCTGGAGAGCATTCTGTTGTCTCCCCTAAATATCCCTGCTCTGCGTGCCATTGCAGAGCCCGATAATGATTGTCCAGCTCTACCTCCTGCTAGACCAGCCTGTCCAACTCAGTCACCCATTGCTCCTGGGGCTGCTCTCCCAGGAATGCCATCCGCAATGCCCGTTGGTCACTGGCCCGTTGCTCTTGGGTTGGAAAGCACTTGTCCTGTTTTATACCAGCGAGCTGGAGGGCTCCAATCCAGAGCTCCACCCGAATTTTCTGCCTGAGCCCCAGGTATTCGTCCTCAGACACAGTCCTGGTGTATGCTGAAAGGATGATCCGCAGCAGCCCCGGGAACTCTGATGCCAGGTCCATATCTCCGCTGGGGTGACCGAAGTCTGCTATCCTGATCTTGGATCCAGGTGGAGGTTTGGATGTGCCAGACTGCAGGAAGCGTCCCACTGCTTGCCACCAATGTGACGGAACGTCCCACACTCCGCTTCCGTCAGTATACCACTTCCTAAGTCCTGGAACACGAGTCCAATGGATCTGGCTATAGGAACCCCCAAGAACCAAACACCAGTCTTGATGTGGCAAACAACAAACTCATTTATTATCACACATGGACACAACAGATAAAATAACTCAGACTCTTCCCCCCACCCTTGGAAGACAGGGCAGGTTAAACTGTCCAATGACAATGGACTCACCTGACCTGTGTGTCCATTGTCTAATGACAATGGACACACAGGTCAGATGTGTTCAAACTTCTACTCAGTAAACAGTTTTTTCAGCAGGGGGCTGCTGGAGGAATCCCCCCTCCCTCCATAGAGACACACATCCCAAATGATCACAGCAAGGAGTCCACAACAGAATGAGACAACATACAATATATACATATATACAAGATTGAGTCCGATTAGTACAGATCAGACTGGATTTCTAATTCACCTCGCAAATTGTTCCCTTAAAATTCAGGGCCCATAATCGGTCGGCAAGAGGCTTGCATTCAGTCCTCTCCAAAAGCCTCTGTCCCGGCTAGGTCTGTCACAATACTGTACAAAGCCACTGGAAAGACGTGTAAAAACTTGGAAGTGAAGAATAATCATTCCATGATCATAAGGCTCAGTAGCAGAGTTAGATGAATATCATATCCTAGGCTCTACATGTTGCGCGCCTTGCGCTTCTTCAGGAGCATCAAAAAAGACTAACTAAATGGAGAAACAAACAATAAAATTAAACAAACTAAAGGTACAAAGTATAAAAAATGTAGCATCCCCCTTACTGACCAGGGGACTAACCGAAGCAGACAAGAAGGGGAGATGGCCCAAATTACCAGTCAGCTATGGGGACGCATATAACATGGTAGCCATAGTATTTGCTAACTTATTATAACCAGGAGTATAAATATAAAAGCCATGGTTGGCAAGCATATTACGGATGTGTAGGAGAAAAAAAAAACTGGGGGGGTGTGCACTTGAGCCTGATTACAATTATTAAACAAGTAACATATTCAAATGTAACACCATATATAGTTACCAAAAAAGAAAGTCTGACTGTGCAGGCTACAAAAGAGGAGTAACTCTTCAAGATATGTTAAAACATTATATATTTATTTTAGTATCAAAGTATTTTGTAGCACTTCCCCCTTGGGGGTTGCTTAGAATTGCATGTTCGTCTGCGCCACCTTGACCCTGTGAACTGTTCAGCCCTCTTGATACTCTAGGTTCAGACATGTTGTGTACACCTTTAAATAACACACTGACACAAGGTAAATTGATTAGCTCTCTCAGGTTTTACTTAATCAAGAGGAGACTCAGTTGAAAAAGGCCGCAGGAAAAGAGGGGGGGACGAGAGAGTGGCCCCCCCTCCTGAACCGTACCAGGCCACATGCCCTCAACATTGGGAGGGTGCTTTGGGGTAGCCCCCCAAAACACCTTGTCCCCATGTTGATGGGGACAAGAGCCTCATGCCCACAACCCTTGCCCGGTGGTTGTGGGGGTCTGTGGGCAGGGGGCTTATCAGAATCTGGAAACCCCCTTTAACAAGGGGACCCCCAGATCCCGGCCCTCCCCCCTGTGTGAAATGGTAAGGGGGTACAAAGGTACCCCTACCATTTCACAAAAAAGTGTCAAAAATGTTAAAAATGACAAGAGACAGTTTTTAACAATTCCTTTATTTAAATGCTTCTTTTTTTCTTCTATCTTCTTTCTTCTATCTTCTTTCTTCTATCTTCCTTCGGTTTCTTCCTCCATCTTCTTCTTCTTCTGGTTCTTCTGGTTCTTCCTCCGGTGTTCTCGTCCGGTATCTTCCATCGCGGCGCCGGCGTCTTCTTCCCTTCTTCTCGGGCCGCTCCGCATAAACCATGATAGGAGGCTCCCGCTGTGTGAGGCTTCTCCTCTTCTGATGGTTCTTAAATAATGGAGGGCGGGGCCACCTGGTGACCCCGCCCCCCTCTGACGCACAGGGACTTGACGGTGACTTCCCTGTGACATTCCCCGTGACGTCAGAGGGGGCGGACAGGGAAGTCACCGTGCATCAGAGGGGGGCGGGGCCACCGGGGACAAGGGGACAAGGTGTTTTGGGGGGCTACCCCAAAGCACCCTCCCAATGTTAAGGGCATGTGGCCTGGTGCTGTTCAGGAGGGGGGCCGCTCTCTCGCCCCCCCTCTTTTCCTGTGGCCTGCCAGGTTGCGTGCTTAGATAAGGGTCTGGTATGGATTTTTGGGGGGACCCCACGCCATTTTTTTTTTCAATTTTGGCACGGGGTTCCCCTTAAATTCCATACCAGACCTTAAGGGTCTGGTATAGATTTTGAGGGGGACCCCACGCCATTGTAAAAAAAATTTTGTCCGGGGTTCCCCTTAACATCCATACCAGACCTGAAGGGCCTGGTATGGAATTTAGGGGAACCCCCGCGTCATTTTTTTTTAAAAATTTTGGTTCACGGTTCCCCTGTGGGGAATTCCCATGCCGTTTTTATCAATGAACTTTTATGTGTATTGTCGGACCGGCAATTCATTAATAGCCGCGAGTAGTTTTAAATGACTTTTTTTCCTTAGAAATGTCATTTTGCTGTCAGACTGTTCTAAACACGGGAAACATGCGTCCCTTTACAGGCATACTATAGACACCCCCCAGGTACGAAATTTAAAGGAATATTACACTTTTATTGTTTCACTTTAAGCATTATTAAAATCACTGCTCCCGAAAAAACGGCAGTTTTTAAAACTTTTTTTTGCATTGATCCATGTCCCCTGGGGCAGGACCCAGGTCCGCAAATACTTTTTATGACAACAACTTGCATATAAGCCTTTAAAATTAGCACTTTTGATTATTCATGTTCGTGTCCCATAGACTTTAATGGTGTTTGCGTGTTCGAACAAATTTTTTGCCTGTTCGCATGTTCTGGTGGGAACCGAACAGGGGGGTGTTCGGCTCATCCCTACTATGGAGTATACTAGTGGCTGGTATTGGATTTGTGAGCAAGTGCCCGCTCGCCAATCTGGAGAACAGTGTAGGAACTTTGTGAAGAGCGATCCAAGTCGATTCTTCCTTCTGTACAACGGGCTGAGATGAAGGTCTGGCTGTTGGAACAGTAAATCTTCTGTTCCTGCTGTTTACAGCGATGCTGTCCCTTGTGTAGCAAGCAGGCGCCAGACCCGCCTGGGTTGGAGCTGGGAGCGCTGTGTTGCCACGTGGTAGGATGCAGTCCTCTTGCACAGCAGCGAAGGGTATGTTTACTTGATGAGATGTGGGAAGCAAGAGAGCTTGGTCCTGGTCTGCAGATCATTTTATAGCCTCTCCCAGAGTTCTCTCCCTGGAGCAGATGGCCTGCTGGGAGGTGTAGTTCATGGATAGTTCTGCAGATAAAGGATGTCTGTTCAGGAAACTACAATTCCCACAATGGTCTCTGCTTGGCTCAGGAGTATGATGCATGTAATCCGAGCCCAGCACTAGGAAATACAGAGACAGTCTAATGCCGCGTACACACGACCGGACTTTACGGCATACTTCGCCGGCGGACTTTTCAACAGACTTTACGACAGGCTTTCCGAATGAACGGACTTGCCTACACACGATCAACCAAAGTCCGACGGATTCGTACGTGATGACGTATGGCTGGACTAAAACAAGGAAGTTCATAGCAAGTAGCCAATAGCTGCCCTAGCGTTGGTTTTTGTCCGTCGGACTAGCATACAGACGAGCAGACTTTTCAACCGGACTCGAGTCCGTCAGATAGATTTGAAACATGTTTCAAATCTAAGTCCGTCAAACTTTTGAGAAAAAAAAGTCCACTGGAGCCCACACACGATCGAATTGTCCGACGGACTTCGGTACGCCGGACCAAGTATGCCGGAAAGTCCGCTCGTGTGTACGCGGCATTAGAAGGCAGAGAGTAAGTGTGCACTGCCAGATAGCCGTAGTCGACTATTGACTACAATTAATAGAACATTAATGTCAACATGAACATCTGTAGTAAAAGAAATAAAGTACTAAAGCCACATTGAACAAATCAACCAGAGAGCAATAATGTTGTAGAGCAAATATCCTGACTGGAAAATCTTATGCCGCCTACACACGACTGGTTTTGCCGTCGGAATAAACTCCAAAGGTTTCTCCGACGGAACTACAATGGAATTCCATTCAAGCGGTCTTGCCTACACACGGTCAAACCAAAGTCCGACCAAAGTCTGACCGTCAAGAATGCGGTGACGTTCAACACTTACAACGGGACTAGAAAAAGGAAGTTCAATAGCCAGTAGCCAATAGCTTCCATCTCGTACTTGCTTCAGAGCATGCGTCGTTTTTGGTCCGTTGGAACAGCATACAGATGAGCGGTTTTCCTGATAAGAATTGGTTCAGTTGGAAATATTTAGAACATGTTCCATTTCTAGGTCCGTCAGAATTAAAAAAAAAAAAAAGTTCAATGAGGCATACACGCGATCGGAATAGACGATGAAAAGCTTCCGTCGGACTTTTTCTGTCGGACATTCCGCACGTGTGTACGTGGCTTTAGGGTCTATAGAGGTCCAACAGGGTTTTAATACCAATTTAGTATTCCCAGGTCTCCAACCAACAGATGGATATTGGGTGTTGTTTAAAATTTAGAAACCACTATGGAAATCTTTCATCCGTTGTTCAAACATATGCACGGGATAGAGCCATGGCTCCATATACAGCTGCAAGGTACTTAAATACCCAATAAGTGGCTGAGAACAGACCACATTACATCCAATCCATCCCAGCATACTGTCACACAAGTGTGAATTAGGAAGATCTGAGAAATCTGTTGTCCGGATGTAAATCCATCTCTCTCTCTGGCTGGCAAATACCCTAACTGAGGGTATTTGTCTCAGCCACAGCAGTTTCACTTTGGCTTAAAATTGTAATAGGGTTTGTGAGAGTTAAATCATGTTGCTAGAGTAATCTTTCTCTAATGTTGATTGACTTTGTTTTTACTATTAGTTGATCTCTTATCACTTCATCTGTGCACTAAATTTTCAGGAGACAGCCAACTATCTCAAAACTGCTATAAATTGTACAGTGGATACATTATTATGCTGTCCACATTGTGAGAACAGATATCGTTCTGCAACCATGTTTACATGAGGCACTTTACTTCAGTGAGAGTTGTATCATAAGTGTAATTTGCTGCTGGTAGAGTATACAAAATATGCTGTCCTTCTACCCCCAGGTAGTGAATTAGTAAAACATGCAGAAGGTAAGTTCCCCTGATTAATAGCAAGTATATAATTCAAACATATGAATCCAAGTAGTAAAAGGTATTTCATTCTCACCAGGAAGAAAATGTGCAAGTTGATTTAGAGATGGAAGAGATATCCTCACTGCCAATCTTGTTTTTTTCATTGTGGAAAGCAGGGTAATTATAGAGTGCTTTATGAACAACTTCAAGCATGCATAAAACATATACAGTCTTCTTGAGTATAGAAACTAGGGCAGTAGATATTTTTTTTTCCTGGGGGGGTTCAGATCTTTCAAACTTAAAGGCATCATTTACACTTTTATGTTGGGGGAGGTACAGTAAAAACATGTGACAGCGGAGTGGGGCCATGAGACTTTGCAATGCAGCGCAGCAAAAATGATCCCCATTCAATTGAATAGAACGCAATGCACGCAGTTGTGGTGCAGTAGTGTACTCATTACTACAGCGTGCTCCTCCTAAGCTCCCTAGTTTTTTTTCTCCTTCAGCCCACTGGGTTGAACTAAAAAAAACTTACCGTGTGAACCAGGCTTTAGATCTCATTCATATGTTCTAAATGGCCATGGAATGGCAAATATACCATAAATACCTACAGCCAGGATCCCAGATGTTCCAATTTTTGTCAGCTGCTCAGCCTGTTCACCTGAGTGATGGGCTGAAAAGAGCCACTGCTGTTAACATGTATCTGGACATCCAGTGATCCCCATGTTTAAGCTCCAGGGGACAAAGCAAAACACATTGGGGTGTGGCCTGGCGCGAACCCAGGCTGAGGTTTCTCCCATCACTACTACATTACCATAGGACTCCGTGGATGTGTGGCACCAGGGATTTTTTTTTCTCTCTTCCCTTCAGTGACTACAGGACCTGGGATGAGCTCCATCCTCGCCAGCACTCCTGCATCACATTCGGTATCATCTACATTACTCCCCACATCAATTAAGCCTGAGCGACACACTAACAAACCGTGGGTCACAGTGGTTACCTGCTGTTAGGGACAAATTTCTGACCCTGGATGCAGAGAGATTTTATTCAAGGGCAAAAATGTATCCCTACCTGCAGGTAATCACTGGATGTGCAGATACAGGTGGATACATGTTTACAGCAGCAGACATCCTTGGCTCTTTTCAACCCATCACTCAGGTGTACAGGCTGAGCAGATATTAGAACATCTGATCCCAGGTGCAGGTATGTGCAGTTTACTTGCTGCACCGTGGTCATGTAGGATATATGAATGAGACCCAAGACTGGATTTTAGCTAACCTTACTGTGCAAGTTGAGCAGGTACAAGGGGCAACATATTGTGGTGGGTAGTAAATTCAGTGATTTATTTAAACCTTAAAAAAATGTGTCCTAAGAAATTTTATGAAATGTTTTAAGAGATGAAAGAATAAAAAATATTGTGCACTGCCTACCACAGGATGGTGCCCTTTGCACCTGCTCAATATGGTTGGCTTTTATTCAGTCTTAAACTGTAGCAAACCCAGCTTTTGAACTTGTACCTACAAGTAAGCCTATAATAACGCTTATCTGTAGGTATAGTGAATATCTCCTAAACTTGTGGTGTTTAGGAGATATTCACATGGAAAGCAGCCAGTGATGTCACCGGTGCATGCGCTCTGAAGAGACGGCATACAGCTTGGTTGTACTTCTCCTGGGGAGGAGCGCAGTCATTCTGCACTTTTGTGACCCATTTTTAGCCAACTGCCAGCTATAGCCCGCTGTCAGCTGACATCCACTGGCCTGAGCAATCAACAAGACACTAACACACTATACAACAAAACTGGAAACAATCCAATTCCTCTGTAGGAAAAGAGGAATACTTCCATAGTGACTATATGAAAGTGTATATGCCAGTGTAATCGCATAACACTTATGCCGCGTACACACGCTCGGACATTCCGACAACAAAATCCTGGCTTTTTTCCGATGGATGTTGGCTCAAACTTGTCTTGCATACACACAGTCGCCCAAATGTTGTCGGAAATTCCGAACGTCAAGAACGCGGTGACGTACAACACGTACGACGAGCCGAAAAAAATGAAGTTCAATAGCCAGTGCTGCTCTTCTGCTTGATTCCGAGCATGTGTGGAATTTTGTGCGTCGGAATTGTCTACACAAGCTCGGAATTTCCGACAACGGAAAATTTGAGATCCAGCTCTCAAATTTTTGTTGTCGGAAATTCCGACAACAAATGTCCGATGGAGCCTACACACGGTCGGAATTTTTGAAAACAAGCTCCCATTGAATATTTGTTGTTGGAAATTCCGAGCATGTGTACGCGGCATTAGTGTAATTTTATATTGGTTGGATTTAGCAGGATTTATAATTGAAAAAACTAATATTCAGAACATTGTACACCTTATACAAAGCATATATGTTCAAATTCAAATCCAAATCCAAAACAATATTAGAATTTTGTTCTTTCTAAAATGGGGCACTGGAGACATGGATTTTTGATAAAAATAACATTTTATAATGAAAACGAAAATTTCCTACAGCAAGCTGTCACTTATGCCCACTAAGAAGTGCCTATTTGACATCTTAGTGCAAGTGACCATTCTGTTCATATGAGCCCCTTTTGGATCCTTTACAAACATTTTATTGAATTTTTTGTATTTAATATCTTCTTTCATACTTTGATGTTTTTTTGAAGTTTAGCACACATTGAAGCTTCCATCCCCTCAGCTTGTGCCTTTTAAAATATATATAGAGGCATGCAAGTGTTACACTTTCAAATTTATATATATATATATATATATATATATATATATATATATATATATATATATATATATATATATATATATATGTATATATATATATATATATATATATATATGTATATATATATATATATATATATATATATATATATATATATATATATATATGCCTCTCTTACTGTATCTATCTATTTCTCTAATAAAAGAATTAGATCTATGTGTACAATATTCTAATTATTATGTCCAGAGCATTTTTGAATTCTGTACAAATTAATCTAGCAACTGCTTATTCAAAGGTTAAAGACAATGTGCTGTCTGTAAAATGGCATGGAAATTTTAGTATTCCTTTTTAAATGTCAAAAGAAGATGAATGAAGGATGCCACCAACATCAGTCTTAAGTGGGTGTGGGGAAAACTGTCACAAAGTTTCAGAATTATGATCCAAAGAGTCATTTGCAGCTCAAAGCTTCCCAGTTTAACACCTGCCTTGCTAGTGTTACTGCAAACATTATATTGTATTCCAGCTCCAGTAGAGGTAATAGTAGAGTAGTAGAGATAATATTTCCCTTTGTCTTTTTTTTTTTTTTTTTTTATACTTTGGTACAGTAAAAAATGTAATCCAAAAAGTTCTCAAAACTTGTGTCAAAATTCAGTGAAGTTAAAGCGGAACTTCACCTGCAAGGGAATGTTCAGCTTATCCTCCTTCCCCCCTCCCCCGGCCTTTTTTTTTCAGGGTTCAGGTACCTAGTTTTAACAGGTATCTGCACCCACTTCAACTCCATCTCTCCTCACCCACAACATCCTGGAACACGTCACTGGTCCCAGGGGGCTGTGGGACCATTCAGAAAGCAAAGCACAAACTCATGCATGCAACTGACCCTGGTGAAGACAGTGCTGGATCCTTGGACAGGTAAGTGTCTTTTTATTAAAAGTCAGCAGCTGCAGTATTTTTTTTTTAACAAAGCCAGAGCTCCTCTTTAACTGAACCTCGGTCTGAGTGAACTAAGAAGTCCAATCAATCTACTCATACCACACAGAGTCAGCACACATTTTCATCCCCCTCCCTCATTTTCTGGTCAAGCCCATCTATATAACCTTTAGGAACTAATCAGTGTTTAACTTGAGGGTACGGTATTACTTTGTATAGATTATTAACTGTGTTATTATGTAAAAAAACAGAATTAGGGGAAAGATATTCTTTTTTGAGGAATTCAGGGCAAGCAGATGAATCGCTGGTTTGCCTGGGCAAATTGATATTTTCTTTTGTGACTTGGTGAAGAGTTAATGTCAAAGTACTGATTTACAAGCATGCCAAAAAGTATGGTCCCTTTGAAGAACACCACAGGGATCTTACTTTTATTTACTGGCAGGAGGCAAATCTAATTAAGGGGTGGGATTCCTCATTCCCAGGGATATTGTTGTCCCAATAAGTATTATATCTGCTTATTAAGGAAGGGATAGTTACATAGCACACAAGGTTGAAAGAAAACACATGTCCTTTGAGGTCAACCATATAAAATACATTTAAAAAATAAAAGTGAATAAATAAAAAGAATAAACAAATAAATGACAACCTCAGAGCTCTTAACCCCCAGTTGATTTAGAGAAAGGGAAAATACCAAAAAAGCATGATCTAGTTAGCTTTGATAAGAGAAATAAAGATCCCAAAGACAATAGGCTAGCTTTTAGGATAAATAAAAGTGGCCAAGAATATTTTGTGCTTTTAGAAAATCCATCCCTTTACAAAATCTATAAAACTTACCAGACTCAATTTGCTAGAATCAATTAATTGTTTTCTGCCCCCAGTTGCATAACTTTACATTTAAGGATGAGGTTTGCGTTCATCACTACCATGGGTTTGAAGTGAACCTTGTGCATTCGAAGGTCGCAGTCCTGTTGAATTTATGGTGAAATTTGCCAGACCAAATTCTTTATAACCATATTATGCTACCTGGTCTTTGAACTTTGAACTTGTAGCCTAGAAGAGCCAACAATCGGGTCTTTTGTGCCAGTCGCCTCATTATAAAAGGGTGGTAGAGTTAGGTACTATATGTTGCTATTGACTCGGTTAAATTGATGATAGGCAACTCCTATCCTCATATTGATTAGTGGTTCCAAATTAATAATAACTACTGCAGTAGGGAACAGACACAAAAGATACGCTCAGCATCTTTCCAAATAACTGTTCTGCTTTATTATGACGCAATTGAAGGTTTTTATGCACATGATTACGTAGGTATCACATTAATATTACAATTGTACATTTATGGTAACAAGGGGCGTTGCATAGGCAGGCTAATTCTAATCAGGACTCAAAAGAATGTAAACATTTACTGAAAACATTATTAGTGCTGTGTGCACAGTGAGGGCAGTGTGCAATACATACAAAATACAATACAATTATATACAGAACTTACAAATTTCCATTACAGTCTCCCCTCTTTTGATCAATATTTTGATCACTAACCATACCTGCTATCACCTTTAACCTGGAACCTCCACACGCTTAGGTGGAGGTAGTCCTGGCCAAAGAGGCAAAAAACTCCATTGTGGAGAAAATAATAGCTGAGCAACTTTTTCATTACAAAATGACTTTTCATTGTGAAAAACAAATGATTGATAAGACATATTTACAGAGTACTGGCTGTACACTCCTGTGGCCAGAATGGCCTTCTAGCTGAATTGTGGACATGCTGACTTATCAGCATATGTAAACACAGACAATTCTACATAAAATGGAAGACATACAAAAGACAAATATGACTTCAACATGGCTAAACTATTTTTCGAATATATATATATATCCCTTACAATTAAAGTAATTGAATCAAAAAGTACCCTAGACTGTGATGACAAGAGGGAAACAAATCAAACACAGAGATTTCTTTAATTAAGTCATTTTTACAGTGTCTGGTGTGGATCCAGGTGACTTTTCCTTCAAGTTTTGCAAAAACTGTACATGAAATAGATGCTGTATTGAGTCTCCAAACATTTCTTTATATATAAATGTCTCTTAACAATCCACAAGTCACCTGGCTTTAGTTTTAGATCCTTCCAAACTTTTAGGATCTGGACTTGGGGAGAAAACACATAAATGAGTTTGTCAAAAACCTTAAAAGATCAGCAACATTCTCTGTGAGATCCGAATGGAGGACTTCAGCTGCTGAGACAAAATATAAGCAAGTGAGTAACACACTCCCAAACCAAATCCCATAGGGAGAGAGTCCAACATCCCCCTTAGAGGCTTGATAAAATGTAAGAAAACATTCAGGCAAAAGTTTTCTAGTTTCTTACTTTACTTTGTCCGCTATATTGTAGACAGTAGGGGGTGTAAAAATAAAACCTCAAAACTTCTAGTAAGGACTCTCCTATAAAAATTATTTCCTCTGTTACTATCTGTACTTTCTGGCACTCTGTACTTACAAACTACTTCTGATAACACTTTTTACTGTGGCCTTTGCAGTAGCATTTCCCACTGGACATCCAAAAAACATGTCCATACAGACAAAATGCATACTTGTAAGATCCTGACTTGGGCATCTGGATATATCTTTTTTGTAATCTCTGGAAGGGATGTTCAGCTTTTGGTAACACCTTTGGTAACAGGTAAAACAAGAAGTGGTATGTTAGTAAAACAACTGTGGTGAACCCTGGCTCTATCCCATGCTCATTTACTAAGGCAGCCATAACTGCTTGTGACTGATGACACGGTCCATGTGTCAAGCTGGAGGAAAAAGAGTGGCTGGCAGACATAAATGATCACCTTTTCCAAAGTCCTGTTTCATAAGAAGTTGCCCCCTGTGGACCACTTGTTCTTCTTGTTCTGGGGTCCTTAAAGTTGAATTATTAATCCCAGCTATACTAGGCCAGAACTAGGGTGGAATCTGTGAGTTGCACAGACCCATCAAGTGTCCGGGGCTGTTATGCAGCATCCTTAGTCACCTGATCTGCTTCCATGTGTGAAAGTTAATATGGCTACCTCAGCAAGAAGCTGGAAGGCTGAAAACAGCCAATCAAATTAACTTGGCACGCTTTATTGGTTTACCTGCTGAAGTAAAAGCAAACTTCTGGCCCTTCAAATGGTACCAAAAGCTCTCTATAACTCGACTATCTATATAAATATACACTCTTTTTGTAGCTCACAGGCTTTGCTAAAACATGGAGCTCTGCTTCTTGAGCTGGGGAAAAAGGATCCAATGACTTTGAATACAGAGTATCCTTCTGGGTGATAAACTGCATACTCAAATCTACAAAAAATGTAATATCTGGGTCTTCAGGGAGTGTGTCCTGCACTGGGCTCACAGCAGCTGATTCCCACATCAATTTAACACATGTGTCTTTTGCTTTCTTTTGAATAAATGTACGCATTTTTCATTGTTAGATTTGTACATAAACAAACTCATATTTTAAACCTTTCATTAGACAAACATTTAGTTAGCTGTATATTTGCTGCACAGAATGTTGGACCATTAAAAATTAAATGTTTGACCAAAACAATATCTAACTTTGTCTAATAGCACCTTTGCATAAAAGCTGCAGCTCTGATATATCAGGATGAACCCTTCATTACTGGGTCCAGCTTGCATAAATATATTACAATGGCTTGTTTTCTATCACACTGTTTGTGTAAGAACTCCAGTTTCATGTTTCAAAAGTCAACTTTTTCCTGGCAATAATATAATAAATGATAACAATACCCTGCGGTCATGGAGAGATGTCCATAAATCCAAAACTATTCTTCTGCTTATACCACAGTACTTACAAGAAAAAGGGGCACATCATTTCACAATCCACATATTCTGCTTTGGATTTCAAAAATAAAAATAAATAAAAACAAAAGGACCAATCTGTATGATGGACCATAAAGCATCAAAAACTATAAAACAACTGGCTGCAGGTGGCATCTATCCTAGCAGGGTGTGTGGACTTGATGTGATGGGTCTGTTATATTTAAATGTTATTTATAACAACTCTCACATCACGGACCGCACATGAAGTTGTTATCAAGAACCTTGAAATTTCATTTTTGTAGGAAAAACTTCTTATGTATCCCATCCATCTTGGCTTTGTTAAATATTATGGCAGCTTTATTCAAAATAACAACCTCATCTTAATCTTTTTTTTTCTCTCAATAAGAGCTTATTGAATAAATGTAAAATTACAAAAATTGTTATCTTAATCTAAACTAATCCCATTTTTACAAATTTCCCTGGATTTCATTTCCAACCAAAGGTTGTCTAAACCAGTTTCAATATATCTATATAATTGTTAAACTCATATTAGAAATTAATACTCATTATTACTTAATTTTACTTAATTTCCCTTTTTTAAATGCACTGTTTCCACTATCAAAGGATATTCAATTTGTGTAATACACGGTTAAACGTAACCTTCATTTTACCATGTTTGGAAAACAGATTCAAAATAATTGTGATCACATTGTTTACCATTAGATTCGTTAACCCGGCACATTTTGTTATAAATGTTTTGTCTAAAAAACAGAAATTGGCATGGTGTCCTTCCAGCTTATCACTAACCTCTCATCCCAGCCACATTTCTTTCATGAGAGCGAAAAGGAGGGGGTCACATCTGCGTACATGACACACACAAGGGATAGAACTAAAGCTCCCAGCATTCGCACACACACCAATATCTCTCTAAAATCGCTTACATTTTTCCCATTTGTACACAACACATGCATATCATTCTCTCAATTTCTTTTAACTCTCATTAATATTTCCCTGCCTAAATTTTGCTTTCCTTATTTTGTTCAGATATCTTTTATATCTAGCTTCTATGATCAGACGGGCAGCCAGAGTACTCATCCCATCTTCCCTCTCTGACAACATATAAAGTATTCTGTTTTACCTCTCATTTCTCTGTTTCTGATTTTTACTAGTTGTAGTGCCTGACCCCAAATTCATCCCACAACTTAACATGAAAATGTTCCTTTCTGTCTAGTGTTAATGTCACCCTTCATCCATCCTGCTCACATTGATAGCTGTTTCTCTAGCTGTTTACTCTGCATGATTCTTAGTCCCTGTGGACCTTGGTAACCCAGTTACCCAGTGTGGATCCCTGTACACTTTAACCATTTATCTAGGGGCTCAGTATAGGCGGAACCGCACCTTCGGTTCATATATAGCGCTCCTCTTGCGCTGGGCATTTTTGAGGGTCTCTTACCCTTCATTCCCTTACTTAATTCAATGCCCATAATGACTGGCCAGTCTTCTCTACATATGCCTATACCCTCTTGCCTCTAAACTACTTTATCTAGCAGATGTACTACATATACCAGTGAACAGTACTATTCTTCCCTTTCTTATCTATAACACTCCGATGGACAATAGACAGGGACAACATAACATATAACCACCAATCAATACAGTTCGATTAAGGGGAGTAAAATAGGTACCCTTTGTCCCGAAAATGCCTTACCGATCAAGGAAGTCTGATAACTCAAATGTAAGCAAAAGGCTTACCTCAGCCGGCTGATTATCAGAAATTCCCAGATCGTCTCAAGCTCCTCGTTTCGGATACTCAGGGTCACCTGGAATCCCCTCCTAAGGCAAAGCTCGCCATGCTGACTCGGTTAAATTGATGATAGGCAACTCCTATCCTCATATTGATTAGTGGTTCCAAATTAATAATAACTACTACAGTAGGGAACAGACACAAAAGATACGCTCAGCATCTTTCCAAATAACTGTTCTGCTTTATTATGACGCAATTGAAGGTTTTTATGCACATGATTACGTAGGTATCACATTAATATTACAATTGTACATTTATGGTAACAAGGGGCGTTGCATAGGCAGGCTAATTCTAATCAGGACTCGAAAGAATGTAAACATGTACTGAAAACATTATTAGTGCTGTGTGCACAGTGAGGCAGTGTGCAATACATACAAAATACAATACAATTATATACAGAACTTACAAATTTCCATTACACTATACAGCCCTTTAATGGGTGGGTGTACATGTTGCTAACAAAGGGGTACCCCTGGAGGTGACTACAAAGTACCTGGTGTCTAACTGTTATTGTTGGCTGGCTACCATTAAGGCCCTTCTGTAAGGGGGTGCACATGAAGCTGTCCCTTTAAGAGTTTGTAACGGAAGGCTGGTGAGCTGCTGAACAAGCAGCAGTCTCTATTGCATTAACTGTGTCAGTGTAGAGATAAGCACAGATGATTCAGCTCATCCCTCCTGGCATGCAACAGGTCTGGTCCTCAACTCAGCAGAACACCTTTCAGTATCTCAGTCCTAGGCTCTCTCTCAGCTCTGGTCCAAGCTCAGCAAACAATCTCTCTGCAGCCCAATCCTCCGGCTCACAGCAAAAGCACCCAAACTCTGCAAAGGTTTTGTCCTTTCTCAAGCAGTACACAGAACCCAGCAACAGGTCTGTATCTTCTTTTTCCTTGTTCTGGTCTGCCCTAATCTCTGCAGATTTTCCCAGGAAAAGTTCTGTCTCTCCTCTTCTGAGTGCAGGGAATTGTGTTTATTGTAGTTCTGCAGCCATTCAATTGCATTGCGCAACACACCTATAAGACTCTATCTCCCAGAATCCTAGCTGCCAGCATAGCAAGTCCTCTCCCTGCCTCTTATTGGTTCAGTTCCTTTGCAGCAAAGAAGGGGGGAAGGGCAGGAGTAAGTCAGGGGATTTCACAGCAGAGTCGCTCCTGTCAGCTGCAGTGAGCGAGGGGAGAAAAGCCAGCTGCATTCCTCTCCCTCTGTATTGCCAGGGATCACACAGCCGGGGGGCACCTGGCTACACAACTGTCCCACATAGCAGTGCCCAGCTCCCATGCACTTTTTTGACAATTTATTTTACAACCTTTGCCTATCAGCTCCTCAAAAGGCCAGAATTTAACAGCAGCATTCATCCTCTGTGGAATTTTACTATCAAGTTCAGGTTTCAAGAATGTCAGACAGGGTTTGACAAAACTCACAGCACAAAGAACCTTAACAGAATTACCCAGCCCTATTTACATTTATTCATACTGAACCTCATATGCCAAGTATCTGCCCAATTTACCACTGTGTCTAGGACCTAGGTCATCTTGTAATTGGAGAAATCTTGTAAAGAATATATTTTGTTTAATTGCTTAAAAATGTAGACTTGCTTCACAACATTGTCTTACATACATGCAAATTAGCTAAAAATTGTGAAAATATTTTGTATCTGTTTTTTACCAGCCACTCCCGTATGTGGTATCTTACCAAACCCTCCAATCTTTCCTACAACAGACTTACTGGTCTATACATACTAGTTTTAGACTTCAATACTTTTTTAAAGATGGGTACCACATAGGCTTTGCATCAATCCACTGCAAGTCAGTCATTGATGAGTCTCTACACATTTGAAAAATGAGCTTAGAAATAACTGGGTACAGTTCTTACAGGACTCGTGAATGTTAACTATTTGGTTCAGGTGCTTTTTTCACAATTATTTTATCTAATATTTTTCTAGAACATTTCAACAATTAAGTATATCTAATCCCAAGAACAAAAAATGTATATATTATTTATTTACTTCTTTTCTTTCAGCATACCAATTGTTAGATGTGATGGCTGCATTTGTTTTCTTTATTGGGCTTCAATTCCTTTATTTTCACCTGGTGATCTTGCCAGTACTTCTGTTGTTTTTTAACAGAACAAGCTGTCCCTCATATGTCGCAGTTAGAGGGTTGAGACAAACCATTTACCACTGGCTGGGGTGCCTACAATGATTAACTTTTATTAATTTATGTAAAACCTTTATACCAAAATAAAAACATTGTTTGCTCTAACTGCTTAAAAAGTGTAGCTGGAGTCTGGCTTCAATTTACTTAGTGGGGGGCAGCACATTGCAGTGGTTGTGGAAGTGATCAGTGGCTTCACAGCCACTTGTATCACTTCCACATTGAAAGCTGACAGTCGGCTATACAAAAGTACACACACTTCCGGCCGCCTTAGCTTGGAGTGTGTTAAAAGCACATGTCTGCAGCACATTAAAAATCTGATTTTACCGCCCTCTATCCTGGCGCCCTAAGGTGGCTACCTAAGCCACCTTATGGTTAAACTGGCCCTGAGTACATCTAAAATTCTCCTCTAGCTAGATTAACAATGATGCTATCCAAAGGTTTCTCTGTTGCTCGTTCATCCAGAGCAGCCTTTCTTAACCATTTTTTACCTGGATGAACCCTTGATAGAACTTTAAGGTCTCAGGGAACCCCTGACAATAGTTACTATATCCACAGCTCATTGCACATTAGCGGGGTACTCAAAGGGAAGGATGCCACTTAGTTGGTGGCCAGTGGGAAACGTCATTGGTGTCAGTGGTAACTTACCTAAGGGGCAAACATTTATCAGAAATCCATAGTAACTTTTGGAAGAACCCTGGTTAAGAAAGGCTGGCATAGAGTAACTGTATATACTGCAGCTATTCTCAACCTTTTGAAAACAGAGGAGCTCTTTAAATGATTTTCATGTCTTGGGGAACACCTGCTAAATTATTACATCTCTAGCTCACGGCACAATTTTCAAGATCAGTGAGTTTTAAATATTATAATTCAAACAAGAATTTTTAACACTGATCTAGAAGAAAGATTATTTCAATAGCAATCATGAAATGTAACAGATAATAATTAACCAGAAAAGAAACCCCAATGGTAAAAATTGTAGTGTTCCGAACTTTGGTAGCCAGTGGAAAAATGTTTTTTTTTTTTTTATTAGTTGGGGAAACTGCCCCTGTGGCTAAAAAGATAATTCATATCAGTGGTTCCTGGGAGTTATTCATCTTCTTGATGAAGGAATCCCTAGTAACCTCTTGAGGAACCCCAGCGTTCCACAGAACCCTTGTTCAGAAACCATAGGGGAGGCACTCTCATACAGAAAGGGTGTTACTGGTCAGATCATCAGGTGAAAAGAGAGGGATAAAAACCTAAAAAAGAAAACTAATGCAGCCACCACATCTAATGATTGGTAAGCTGCACTAGATTACATTTTTGTTTTAGGGGTTAATACTGCTTTTAGACAGTAAATAAAAGTCCCATGCACAGTTGACTGAATGTTTTTAAATACACTCATCACAGGTAAGGATCTAATATTTTTTTTAGAACGTTCATAAAGTTACCTGCTGGATTAGAAGTTGTTTGAAGACCTAAATTTGCTATTTGTAAAAGTATACAGCAGATGTCTCACAACTTTCCAAATAAAGGGACAGTTTACTGTCCTTGAGACTTTGGGTGGGTGGTGGACTATGGCCAGTTTGAGTAGAAAATGCTCTGGGAGTAAACAATGCCCCCTCCTTGGTATCAGTGAGAGGAATAGTGCCCCATTGTTGGTATCAGGGTAAAGACTAGTGCCCCATCATTGGCATCAGTGGGAGGAATAGTGCCCTATTGCTTGTGTCAGTGGGAGGAATGGTGCCCCATTGTTAGTATCAGTGGGAGGAATAGTGCCTTGTATCAGTGGCAGGAACAGTGCTTCAAGGGCCGGATAAAAGCAAGCAAAGGGCTGTATCCACCCCTTGGCCACAGTTTAGAGACCACTGGTATACAGTTTATGTATAGCAAACAGCTTTTTTTGGGACAGAGTAAGGAGGAGATGAAACTGCTATCAGGTAATTTTTTTCTGCCTGTGTCCCACTGTGGAGATTTCCCTTTATTCCCTGTCCTGAAGTTGCAACAAGAATGCAACAGAGAAAGAGAGAAAAATCTTTCCAAAGAAAAGACCATTCCCATCTTAGACAGTTGTCACTGGAACAGGTGACAGCATTGAAAGATTTACTGCCACCTGTTCTGGTGACAACCTTGTAATTTTGGAATTTCCCTCACTTTTTTGTGCAGCTGACAACAATTACTTGGACAAATAAAGGAGTAAATCTACCCAGCAACAGACAGCAATAAAATTGATGGAAGGTCTAACCCTTTCCTACTTGATCAAAAATGAAAAAATGTTTTGCTTTTACATGTACTTTATTGTATTGCATGTGTTGGCTGCTGATGTATGTAAGTGAAGCATTTACAGTGCCAACTAATATGTTTTGTACATGCAAAGCAAAGCCATATATAGACATCTTGACAGTTAAAGTGGATGTAAACCCTCACATAAACACAGTGAAGTGAACAGCCTCAGATGATACACAGGGATGAAAGAAATCTTCCTACATACGTTGATATCTGCTGTCTTCAGCTTTATATACTGTTTAGAAAGTTCAGATTGTGTTAGGAGATTTTCTCTTCCTGTTCAACAATGCAGTGGAGTCTGGGCATGCAGCCAAGGCAGCTGATTGGAGGAAAGGCACACACCCCCTCTTCTTATAGGTAGAGATTTTTGGAGCTGATTGTTGAATAGTCCAGGGCTCTGCTAATCTATTTATAGCATCTGCCCTAACACAAAACTCAGGCTGCTTTTATCATATGTGACAGAGAACTTGTCAGAAGTTATCAGGCTGATAACAGAAGAACGGAGCAGGAGAAAGCTATGGGATGAAGTGCTTTGAAGAGAGATAACAAAACACTGCAGATATATGTGCCAGCTAAAATTTCATGAATCAGGTTTACATCCACTTTAAATAAGAATGCTTTTCTGTAAAAGTTCGACTTTTATGACATATAATTTGTTCAGTATAAAACACTGGTGGTTTTTAGCGTGTTTTTCTGCGTGCTTTTATAGCGCGTTTTTGCAGTGCCATTATTCATTTGAATGTGCCTTCCTCTGCTTCAAAAACACGCTTAAGAAGGTCATGCAGCAAATTTAGGACATGAGCCAAGCGTGTATTACACCGCACGTTTTGTCATGTTGAAAGCTGCACTACCCGCAGTTGGGGTGCCATTAAGAAATAAAGGCACTGCAAGCAGGTTGTGTGTTTTAGTGAATTTTTCTCATGCTGTGTTTCTGCTATGCCCAGGTGTGAATGAGGCCTAGTGTTCTTGTGGAAAATAGCTACAAATAAGGAAAGGGTTATTTCAGTTTGTGCATTTTGGGAATTGGTACGGTCCCTTCTAAAACTGCTGGCCGAGGCACTGTCCTACAAGTACTGTTATGGCAAATACAGCCCTGCTGCCTTAAGACCATGAAGGGAAATTTTGAAAACCATAAATGCAGGAAAACACACATGGGTATGAAAATCACATCCTTGTTTACATTTTCTACCTTAATGTGGAATTTGACTCTCCCAATCAACATTGATTATTTTTAATCCTCATACTGCTAGCATTTTTTTTACATTTCTTTAGTTACTTCCTGGTTTGTTGCCTAGGCAAATTATGTCATATATTCCAGGAGTCTTCGGAGGGGGGGGGAGAGGAGGAGGGGTTTTCTCAGCTAAGCACACCCTCCTGCATGCATGCCTGAGCCAAGAGCAGATAGATTCCAGTAAGTAAATGCTACATTAATCATTTTCCCTTATTCAAGATGGCCCCAGCCAAAAGTGCTAGGGGTTGTTTTTCAAAATGATTTCTCAACAATATAAAGCATGGATGGATGGGGCGGTTTGCCTTGGATATTAAGAAATGAATTAAACAGCATTTTTGGTTTGTGATGCTCAGATGCAGTAAAGATCCTTCTTAAAAATAATATGTGGATTAAAATATACTAGAAGTCACATTTTCCTTTCATGGCTTTCCAAGATTCTTTTGGAAATGGGCTACAGTATTTTACCTGTCTGTCTGTCTACCTTCCCATCTGACTGTCTTTCTATCTAGTCTTTTCTCAGACTTTTTTCTATATGTAAATTCATTGCATTTGTATAGGGCAAACATATTACAGAATTCTGTATAGTCAAGAACATAAATTGTGTATCTATATAAAAGATAATAGTAATAATGGCTATGGGGCTGTTTTGCAACTTTATATTGGTGAGGACACGTAGACTATCAGCGATAATTAGAATAATGATACATACACTACTTACATGCACAGATATTTTCTGTAGGAAAAAGTATATTAGGCAGTTGAAGCAGACCTCCTTCTGTTCCACTGACTGCAGAAAATCTTTGCTGAAAAGACTCCTGTGGGTGGGAGTATATAGGAATAGATTGGTTGCTGTTTGCAACCAGCAGGGTTTGCTAATGATAAGGGTATCAGCAATTTACCTTTGTAACCATAATATTTGAATGTAGGATATTTCTTGTTTTAAATAGGAGAATTAACTCAATGACTGCCGGAGCAATGCAGATACCTGATGCAAAGGAAATCTGTGAATAGAACATAGCACCAATTTGACAAGTAGCCTTCCTACAATAATGTGCCTCAGGGATGCTTCTGTACTTACTGTCACTAATATAGGATAATTCAAACATTGCTCACCTAGAAAAATTATATATATATATATATATATATATATATATATATATACCTAGAAAAATTATATATATATATATATATATATATATATATATATATATATATATATTTTTTTTTTTTTACACAAGAAAAATAGCAGTTTATTTCTATATGTACCTTTTAAATGTCATGGACTCATTCAACCAGATGTGATTGCAAGTGTAGATAGCAAGGACCATCTTAACAGTGAGTTGAAACTAAAGTTATTTTTTTTTTAAAACATGAGCCACACATTGTAGAAAATAATGGCGATCCTTAACCAATGCATCACATAAAATCCTCCTTCCCTTCAATCTTTAATTCTTAGATTACTTGTTATTATTTGATTTTGTATGTTATTAGCGCTCATATGTGTTGTATGTCATAAAGGGAGTTTGCCTGTGAGAAAGACAGGAGAAGATATATGTCAGGTTAAACCTAGGGTTATAGATAAGGGATCTACCAGTATTTGTAAAACACAGCTAATAAGTGATCTGAAATCAAGCTGGCAGCACTTTTAATCCATTAATTGGTAGGCATTCGGGGCAAACCATATTAAACTTCATCTATGATGTTATTTTATACTTGGATGGCAACCACATCAAAAGGTTTGGAGTTGTCTTAACCCACGCATTTTAAATCAATCTATTAAATAGTCATCTATAAGCCATGGGAAAAAAATGGATCAAACCATAAAGTAAGGCTGGGAGATGGTGGTTTTCATGTAGAACTCACAGAGCAAAGAGCAATGCCATTTTCTAAGGCCTACCTCTCACTCACCCTCCCTTAAAGGGGCACTCTAGTTTAGGATAACCATCCTCCTTGAGACCCCCCTGTGCGTAAAAGAATAAAAAAAATATACGTTTATCCAAGTGTACTCCTGCTGATCCAGTGATGTCACAAGTCCTTCTACTTATCCTCTGACAGCAGTGATGCACAAATCCTATACTGAACAATAAACCTGCACTGAAGAGTATGACTCTGACCCAAGGCTGGTGTAATTATGTCCCCCAGGGGGCAGGTCTATATTGGTCTAGGCAGAGAGGAAGCAGGTTAAATTACACTGACCGTCACTTCTACCCAAACGTCTGGCAGCAACTAGTAGTGACAAAAAGAAATTAGTATTGATTTATGGTATAATGGCTACAGACTCTTCTGGCCAGCTTTAGCACATCTTGCAACCCTGGGTATGTATTTAGGAAATGCTGCACCACCAAATTGAGGACATGTGCCAGGCATGGCACATGTGTCAACTCTCCCAGAGATTCTTGCAGCTCTGCAGGGACAGGCCCAGAGGTGGTTCACACCACTCCAGTTAGAGCCAGGAATGGTGGTGTGCGATAATGGCTCAAACCTCCTGTGCGCCTTTAGACAGTGAAAGTTGACACATGTGCCATGCCTGGCACATGTCCTCAATTTGGTGGTGCAGAGTTTCCTAAATATGTACCCAGGGTTGCAAGATGTGCTAAAGCTGGCCAGAAGAGTCTGTAGCCATTTCGGGTGGTCATACACAGCCAGTGCTCGGTTGGCTGAAATTCAGCAGGAATTCCACCTGCCCGTAAACCGCCTTATTTGTGACATGCCCACCAGGTAGAACTCGACTTTGTCAATGCTGTAGCGGCTATACATGCAGCAGAGGGCCGTCAACGAGTACCTGTGTGAATACGGCACGATGACAGGCTCAGGCTGCCTCTGCTTTTTTTTCCCCACGCCTGATCATTAAGGATGCATGCACTGTATTGTCACCATTTGAGGAGGCCACAAGGATGGTGAGCCGTGACAGTGCATGCATCAGTGACACAATCCCTGTTGTGTTCCTGCTGGAGCAGACTCTGCCTAGCATTATGGACAGGGCACTGGAGGCAGAGCAGCAGGAGGAAGAGGAGGACTTCCTTTCCTCTCAAGGTCCACTTTATCCAGACACCATCATTCCTATGTCACAGAACACACAGGAGGAGAGAGGTGAGGAAGATGAGGAGGACTCTGGCATTTTCATATGCTTCGAAAAAGAGGAAGACATGCGTCAATCTGTAAGCGATGGCATTCCAACCCCTGGACCCTTGGGAGTAGTACGTGGCTGGGTGGAGGAAGTTCCAGATGCTCTCATCCTGAGTGACCCTGAGCAGTCTGCTTCTCAAGCCTCTGCAAATTTGAGGCACATGGGCAACCTCATGCTTCAAAGCCTGCGAAAGGACCCAAGAATACATGGCATAAAGGAGAAGGATGATTACTGGTTGGCAACCCTCCTTGACCACCATTATAAGGGGAAGGTCTCAGAACTCATCCCGTCTCCACAGAGAGTGCAGAAGATAAAATCTCTTGAGGACACGTTAAAGAGGATTTTATTGTACATTTTTCCTGACTCCAGTAGGTTACAGTGTCGTGGAAAACATAATTTTGAGTCTTCTGTTGGTCAAGAGGGGAGCGCTAGAGAAGCAGTCCGCCTAAGTGAGGCATTTCGGAATTTTTTTAGTCCTCGCCACCCAGGGCTGCCAGCTTCCACATCCCATCGGCAGCGTCTGCATCACATGATGGACGGTTACCTCGGGGCCAAAACAGAGATGGAGAGCTTTCCAGCTGACGATCCACTGACTTACTGGGTCATGAGAATAGACCACTGGCCAGAACTTTCCCAGTATGCTATTGAGTTGTTGGGCTTCCCTGCATCCAACGTGCTTTCAGAACAGGCATTCAGTGCTGCAGGAGGTTTTGTTACTGATAATAGAACCCGTCTGCTCACAGACTCCATGGACCGTTTGACTTTTATAAAAATGAATCAGTCCTAGATAACCAGCTATGAAGCCCCTGATGCCAATGTCACTGATTAAGTCTTTTTGGGATGTGGAATCTCAACAGGACTTCGAGGGTGCCTAGCTTTGAGGGTGTTCAATCATTTCATCTGGAAGAATGTTTTTGGTGTAGGTTTCATGGGCACAATTAACACCCAAAGACCAATTTTTCAGCACCTGCTTGACAGGTGCATATCATTGCAATTTTTTTTGCCTTCATCAAGAGCACCTCTATAGGGTTACGGTGGGAAGGTGCCCCCGACACCCAAAGAGTAATTTTTCTGCACCTGTTTGACAGGTGCATATCATTGCAATTTTTTACAGCAAGGCAAATTCTTGCTTTCATCAAGAGTACCTCTATAGGGTTACGATGGAAAGGCACCACCGACACCCAAATACCAATTTTTCTGCACCTGTTTGACAGGTGCATATCATTGCAATTTTTTACAGCAAGGCCAATTCTTGCTTTCATCAAGAGTACCTCTATAGGGTTATGGTGGGAAGTCACCCCCGACACCCAAATAGTAATTTTTCTGCACCTGTTTGACAGGTGCATATCACTGCAATTTTTACAGCAAGGCCAATTCTTGCTTTCATCAAGAGTACCTCTATAGGGTTATGGTGGGAAGGCGCCACCGACACCCAAAGACCAATTTTTCTGCACCTGTTTGACAGGTGCATATCATTGCAACTTTTTACAGCAAGGCCAATTCTTGCTTTCAAGAAACATTCTCAAGGCCGTGCGAGATGGCAGATTTGTTGGCATTTTTTGCTCTGCACATGCCCTGCATCTCGATGTGAAGGCTGCTGTGGATGATGAAAGTGGCACTAGAAAGTTGTTTGCTATCTTAGACTCCTGTCGAAAGATAGCAGGCCATTTTCATTGAAGTGTAAAAGATAGTAACATATTCAGACTTGAGCAGAGTAAGGCTGGCATTCCGCAGCACCGCTTGAAGGTAGACGTAGTCACCCGTTGGAACTCCGCTTTAGAGATGCTTGAACGAATTAAGGAACAACAAAAGCCAATACACGCCATGTCACATGAACATGTTATCAGTGTAGCTAGACCACCAAGCAGGGAGGAGTGGAAAATAATTAGTCAGGTTGATTGGCGGTGCTTAGCCCTTTTCGAGCTGTCACTGAAAAATTGAGCCAAGCGAATGCAAGTCTGGCTCAAGTCATCCCTCTCTTCACCTATCTGGTCAATAAGTTGGATGGATTTTTGAACAGCAGAGAGACCTTGCCTTGCGGCATAGTTGCAGAAGTTGCTGCACTTGTAAGGAGACTGAAGGCACAATTAAATTGAAGAATGAACAAGCTCATAGAGGCATGCCCTGAGCTAATGCTTGCCTCTATGTGTGATCCATGAATTAAGGGAAAAATGGCAAGAAGCCCTGACACTGGCACATGCAACAAATCACAGATCACGCTAGGGGACTAAAGGGGGCTAAACTGCAAATATTCAGTGATCTCTCTCCCATCACATTGGTGAAACGAAGGAACCTGCGACCAATAACAGCTCATCTGCAGCATCATTGGGTCCAGCACTACTGGGGATTTCCCTTTTGCCTTATCTTGTCCAGAGATGGGGTTCAGCACAGTTTACGGGATCTTCAGGAAGGTGACGCCTTTGTGAAAAGTTTAAATCTTTCCCCACTACCTGGAGAAGATTTGTTACCTCCTCCTGGACAGATTTGTCCGTTTCCTAACACCCCCAGTCATGTGTGGACCCCTGTAAGGGGTCAATCAAGAAAGCAAGCATCTACTCCTCAACACTCCCGTTTTTCCAAGCAACCTCCTTGATTCTCCCAGTTGGATCTTTTGGCTCATCTGTGTTTTTTTTTTTTTCCTCCTGCAATTACTGGTCCCACAATGCTAAGTGCTGGACTTCAGGTATTTTGAGCCTCCTGATAATTTGTGTCAGGGGCTCGACTTTCGACTGCCAAGTTCTTAAAGGGAGTGGGTGGTGCTCTTTTCCTCTCTCCTGGACCCTCCTACTTGGTCTCAGCCATGGCGTGAGACCTCCTGAGATGCCAACAGATCTCAGGTCTCAAAAATTTGTTTTTCTTTTTTTCGTAAGGAGTTTTTTTTTTTTACCTCCATACATGTTTTCTTTTCTATTTCCATTTTTGATTTTTTTCTTTTTCCAACATGTCCACGCATATGTGTCAGCTCTATAGGTTGAGGTCACAAGTCTTGGTTTTACCTCGACTGTTAGGGGTTTATGTTCAAGAGATGTATGTGCTACTCCATGGGTCTCATTGGGATAATCTCCTCCATCATGTTCTATATTGTTCATTTAATAGATATCAAGGTTTTTTATGTTCTGTTTTCCTCAAAGGGTCCATACACTTATATCCGCTGTCACCAATGACTTATACATATGGCACTGAGAATCATGTCATATAACGTAAAGGGCCTGGGCTCCATTCGGAAGCGCTGGATGGATCTGAAGGAGTTCAGATCCTCGGGGGCGGATGTGGTCATGCTCCAGGAGACTCATTTTCGAGCATTAGGTACGTTGAAGTTTGCCTCCAGGTTTTTTCCCATCTCCTTTCTAGCTTCAGATTCCACAGGAAAGGCTGGGGTGGCAATTTTAATTAAAAAATCCTGCCCTATTGGGGTCCAAAAAGTACATGCGGACACTCATGGGAGGTATCTTATCCTGGAGTGTGGCTACATGACCTCTTCTTTTACCCTAGTTAATACATATGCTCCTAATGTTGGGCAGGTTGATTTTCTTAATAAGGTCTTTGATTCTCCTCATTATCGTTCCCAACCTTTTATGATTGTAGGAGGAGACTTCAATTTAATCATGTCCCCCTCTAGGGATAGACAAGCTATAATTAAAGACGTCCCTTCACAAAGGATCATTTCACAGGCTAACTCCTTTCGCAAATGCATTAGGTCACATCAACTTTTTGACTCCTGGAGAATTAAACACCCCATGGCTAAACAATAAACTTTCTTCTCCATGGCTCACAAAATGTACTCCTGCTTAAATCATTTTCTTATTTCTGCCCCACTCATATCTTGTATTGTAGATTCCAGCATACTTCCCATTACATGGTCAGACCATGCCCCTATTGTACTGGATATTGTGCTATCCCAGACCCCCTCCAGGACATATCATTGGCGTCTTAATGACCATATTCTTCAGAGATCTCACGCACAAAATTAGCTACAGACCTAAAAGAGTTTTTTCAATTTAACCTGGGGTCAGTTTCAGACTCTTCCACACCGTGGGAGGCACACAAGGCGATCTTCCGTGGTGCTTGTATCGCGGAGGGCTCCCGTATAAAAAAAGATAGAAATCAGCTTCTTCAGTCCTTGACGGACGCTCTGCAGAAGGCTGAACGCTGGTTGTTGCGCAAACCCACAATGTCGAAATTGCGTAGGGTGACCTCTCTCAGAGAACAGGTAAAGTCCCTACACCTTGACAAAGCGGCTAAGTCCATAATCTGGATGAAACAAAAATTCTATGAATTTTCTAACAAGCCACACAGGATGCTGGTCAACAAACTGCGCCCACGCCTCTTTAACTCTTTTCCTGACTATCTTCTTCGAGAGGATGGGTCTAGAACACACTGTCCTATGGAGATGACCAGGATTTTTGGTAGTTATTATCGTAAGTTATATAACTGTCTTACTCCTGAAAACCATTTTAACTTCACCCAAGGGAAATTTGACAATTTTTTCGCTGATCTCAAACCTCCAAAACTATCCTCTTCCGACCTGACTGATATAAATTCAGCTATAACTGCAGAGGAACTTCAAAATGGACTGCCTTACTTTTATTACAAGACCTATTTGGAAATTTTATCCCCTCACATGCTAACTTTATATGGTTTCCTACTTAAAGAACAACCCCCACATTCTCAGTTTTCACATTCATATATATCAGTTATCCATAAATCAGGTAAAGACCCTTCTGTCCCAGACAATTATAGGCCCATAGCCCTTCTAAATTCAGACTACAAAATATTCACAAAAATTTTGGCATCTAGACTCTCCAAATATATTCCTAAATTAATTAACAGAGACCAAGTGGGTTTTGTTTTAAATAGGCATGCTGGGGATAACACCTGTCACACTATAAATTTGATAGATTTATTGAACAGATCTCCCTGCCAGGCTCTGGTCTTGAGTCTGGATGCTCAAAAGGCTTTCGACAGGCTGAGTTGGCCCTATATGTTTACCACTCTACATGAGTATGGACTAAAAGGCCCTTTTTTTAAAGCCTTAGAAGCCCTATATTCCCATGTCACGACTCAGGTTCAGATGTCATCCTTTCTGTCGCCTAGCCTCCCTATGACTAATGGTACTCGGCGGGGATGTCCCCTATCCCCTTTACCATTTATTTTATGTCTATAACCACTTGCCGAGTCCATTCGTATTCATCCTGATATTCGTGGGATGGTGATGTGACAGAGGAAAAACAAGTTATCATTGTTTGCAGATGACATCTTGTTAACTATAACAAATCCGCTGCTGTCCCTACCATCATTACACAAACTTTTATCCTCATTTAGTGCAATTTCTGGCTATAAGGTTAATACCACAAAAACTGAAGTCCTCCATATACATATACCACCGCATATTCTATCTCAACTCAAAGATTCATACCCCTACAGATGGTGCTCCATCTCTCTAAAATACCTGGGAATTCAGATTACTCCTACCTACTCCTCCCTCTACTCGGTTAACTACCCTCCCTTGATTGCAGATATCAATAAGTCTTTGCAAAGTTGGACTGGTTTCCCCCTCTCCCTCCTTGGCAGGATCAATGTGCTGAAGATGTCCATCTTACCTAGATTCTTATATTATTATGAAACCTCACCGCTTGCTATCCCTCTTTCCCAACTTAAAGCTATTCAAAGGGAAAATGGCACTCCTCAGGAGTTCCCTTACCACCTATATGGATCTAATAATTCAGAGGGTGTGTGACAGTCAGAAAATTGTTTAGGCCATTAGCAGGACATGAGGAAGAAGAGCAGGAGGAGCCTGATAGTGACATTGTGCCACCATCACCTACTAGTATCAGCACCACCACTGCTGCGCACTTCACCAAAGCACCTGACATTTGGAGTGAGACATTACATTCTTTAGTTGGACCCACAAGACTGCCCACCATGAAACAAAGCCATGTGTCAGATCATATTAAACTTTATCTGTCAGAACCACATTTGACCTCTACTACAGAGCCATTACAGTATTGGGATGATAAGAGGGGTATTTGGCCTGCTCTTTCCGTGGTGGCCCAAGAAATACTTTCCTGCCTCCTGATCTCTGTTCAAAGTGAGTGGGTATTTTCCATTTGAAAAAAGGGGTATAAGTACCACAGCACTGACAGCCTGAATAAATACAGTAAAATGCAACTGTAGTGCATACAACATTAAGTGCAAAATTAATTTAAAAAAAAAATATATCAGGGGGGCGTGGCTTGCAACAGCATGGAGTAGGACGTGGGTACTCAGAGCTCCGTCCATTACTCCTTTTTCGTTATTAATCCTGACTCTTTGTACTGCTTCGCTGGCTGGATCACTTCCCTGGGGTACCTGGAACATCTTGGCCTGATTCCTGGAAAGTTTGGACGCACGGAGGCCCAAACGGAGCGGCAATCTCCCGCACGGTGGCCGAGGCTAGGCAAGACCGCGGCTTCAGCCTACAACCGGAGGCCACGGCCATCTTGGTCCTCCTGTACTCCGGCCCTGCCCTGAGACTGGCTGCACAATAAAGGTACCCAGATACTAGACAACCCATCAGGGGAGTGGGACTGTATTAATCTCCCTAATTTGAGCCTGTCTGACCATCAGTGACCCGGAAAAGATGGTGCCTATACCCGGCCTAGATTGCGGCCTGGGCCTGCATGGGGTGACCGGCGGCCATTTTGACACACCTGATTCTCCTGCTTGCACTATCTAAGTGGACTGTGGCCCTGTCTCCCTCTTTAAAACAGCATTTACCGGGACCATTCTATCAAACATGATATAGCCTCAGATTATCAGCACCATAGAAAGGGGGGTGATACCTCACATACCTGATCTGTAAGGACAGCCCCTGTCCCTGGACATTCTGGTGACTGCGGGACCCTCGACAGTGCTTTCCTCTGACCAGTGGCCAAGTCAGTTCGCTGGCTTAAGCTTGGGGACTGTTTGGGTGTCGTTCAGGACCTTCACAATATGTCACCAACTAAAGCACAAAAAGCAGCAGCAGCAAAACTTGATCAATACTGCCGACAAGAAAAGGAGGACATGGAGGAAGATGGGTCCACTGAGAAGGCTGGGGGAGGAGAACGCACTGCGAGTGATACTGACAAACTCCTTGAAGCAATCACCTTTTGTAGAACCTCTCTCGCAGCACAAATAGAGGAAGTCAAGATGGATATTTCCCTTATCAGACAGGATTTTCAAAAGCTCAGAGAAAGAGTGAAAGAAACCGAGACCAGACTGAGCGAAGTGGAAGATGCTATCCCACCCCTACAAACATCCTCAGACCGTGTACAAAGACAAATACAACAACTCCTTATAAAACAAGATGATATGGAGAATAGGCTGAGAAGATGTTAATATACGCCTGATAGGCCTACCAGAGGGGTCTGAGGGATTGGAGGATTTGAGGAAATTGGAAAAACAGAAAAATCATGGAGCTAGAAATGTCTGGAATACTATAAAGTCCCTAGGCAAAAGGAAAGAAGTAGTAATTCGACCTGCGGACAAAGGAGGTGGACTGGTTATCCTCAATAAAAGTGATTATGAAGAGGAGATGGAAAACTTGCTCCGAGTGGAGAATACCTATAGCAAACTCAAGAAGAATCCGAAACGCATTTATGAGAAGAAACTGAAAATGTATGTTAAAAAAGGAAAAGATCTAGGTATCCTAAATAAAAAAGAGGCCGAATACTTGGTATCCAATTCTACCAAGACCCCAGTCATTTATTATACACCAAAAATCCATAAAAGACTTATTAAGCCACCAGGTAGACCTATCATTAGTGGCATCAACTCAGTCTTTTCTAGGCTAGGTGAATACCTAGACAAGTTTCTCAAACCCCTTGTCTGTAAAGGGAAATCCTACCTAAAGGACAGTGCCCAACTTTTGGAAGAATTACAATTAATAAATGGAGTCCAAGATTGCTTACTAGTTACTATAGACGTTAACTCCTTATACACAAGTATTGTGCAGCAGGATGGACTACTGGGTGTAGAAAAAGCTTTACATGAGCTCACATCGATGAAACAAGAACAAATCAACTTTATCCTTGAAGGTTTACAGTTGGCTATGACCTGTAACTATTTTTGGTACAATCATGAATATTATGTCCAAACTAAAGGAGTTGCTATGGGCGCACGGTATGCCCCGAGTGTAGCCAACTTACTTATGACAATGTGGGAGGAAGAGTACATCTATGCCAAACGAATTCCCCAATTAAAAATGTACCGTCGGTACATAGATGATCTGATCATAATATGGGAGGGCACACCAGATACGTTTGAAGATTTCTTGAGTAGTCTGAATACTAATAAATATGGCTTGACATTTACTGGGAAGTGTAATAATCACAAGATTGAATACCTGGACCTTGAGATTATGAAAAATGGGAATGAACTATATACTAGAACGCACTTTAAGACAACAGACAGAAATGGGTATATCCCAATAACTAGCTGTCATCACCCCTGATGGAAAGGGAATATTCCCAAAGGCCAGCTTATTAGACTACGGAGGAATTGTGGAAAAACAGAGGATTATCTAGAGCAAGCAGATGTCCTAATTGAGCGCTTTTTAGAAAAAGGATACAAGTTAGATCTACTTACGAAACTTAAAAATAATATAGCACAAATGGACCGAAAAGATCTGTTCTGTAAAATGAAGAAAAAGGAGAATAAAGCCAGTATGGCGTTTATCACTGGGTTTAACACCCAGTATAAAGAGTTTGAGCACATTCTGACAAAGTATTGGTCCATTTTAAAACAGGATCGCGTCCTAGCAGGCATACTACCAAATAAACCTAAGGTAATATACAGAAGAGCCCCTACACTGCGAGACTATTTAGTCCATAACGTAATTGAGCCTCCTAAATCCATAAAGATATTCCCAAACATGAAGGGGTTTTACAAATGTCAAAAATGCCTACCCTGTAGGACTAGTAAAAAGCAACCCCGGAAGAGAGAGACCTTTAAATCTACATCTGATAATAAAGAATACCGTATCAGGGAACTTATCACCTGTCAGAGTACGCACGTCACGTATGTTATAGAATGCCCATGTAAGTTACAATATGTGGGCAGAACCACCCGCCCCTTATATGTACGTATAAGGGAGCATATTAAAAATATAAAAAAGGGGTTCCTGAAGCATCATTTGTCACGTCATTTTGATGCAGTACATAGACGTGACCCATCAGGCTTAATCTTCTATGGGATTGATTGCGTCAGGAAACATTGGAGAGGGGGTAATACAACTACATTAATATCACAAAATGAAACTGCTTGGATCTACCGGTTGGGGTCCCTTGCCCCAAGGGGCCTCAACCTGGACATTGATTTAAACTGCTTTATAGCCAACCCATAAATGGCATGTAGAATAGAAGGAGAAATGATGCTATTGGCCGATTACCTCCTTGTAGGGCAATACGGGGACTAGTCTAGGTTAGTAACATGGTTTTATTCATAACTATTTTAAGGACCTCTGTATACATGTGTAGTGGATGATGTCCATGTGCCCATTAATATATGCGGACATATGGACATCAACATTATAGCATTATGGAACTAGCCTGTAGACATGTCTGGATATATTCCCTATATGTGAATCTTCCTCATTTTAAATTAACTCTGTTTATAGTAGGAACCATGATGTCCTGTGGTTCCCTCAGCGTATTTTTCATCTTTATCCATCATTTTTTCATTTAATAGGACCCCTGGGTAGGGTATTGAACATGTAAAATATAAATACTCTTAAAAGTTTTTCTTTTTTGATATTTTTTTGATATTTTTTTGATATTTTTTGATATTTTCTAATAATCTGATATCAAATTTTAGTCTCTGTATGAATTATATGGTTTAACAATATGTTTATGATTGCTGCTGCGGGTTCGCTATGGTATTTATGCAAACTAGATAGAATACTTCCATTTGTTACGGTCCGGTCTAACTATACCCCACTGCTGACACTGCACAGACATTTGGGATGCAGGTACCGCCCCTTCCTGTATTATGATTGGGCGATCTCTAGGTGTGGGATGGGACGGACACGGCGGCCCTTCTATTTATGACGTGGTGCGTGGTGTGCTTGGTACCGTCGCTGAGGACGTCTATGACGAAACGCGTACGACGGCGCCATGCACGCTACGTCACTTCCTGGTAGAGGCAGCTGGAACGCAGGTGGAACGCAGCGAGTCTTTGCTGATTCCACAAACCTTTCCTTAGCGTTTTTTGCCGTTTAGCCGATACACTCTGCACTGATTGCCCATCATACCATAGTGGCACTATGTGCAATTTGTGAGCTACGCTTAGGCTATCCAGGATTTTTTAATATATACAGAATATTTTTATATTTTATTTTATATATTTTATTTTTAAAAACTGCTATTGCTTTGGATCAAGTTGTTGTGTCTTAAATAAAACTCAGCGTTTTTACTACACTATGGGAGCTTATATCTCTTCTTTCCCTCTGTGAGGAGCCAACCATAGAGATAATACCTGCAGGAAGGTGAATTACCCCAGACCCTTGGATGAGTTCGGTGGAGCAACCTTGGTGGGCCTAAAGATAAGCGCAGTGCCCCTGTGGGGGCGAGGGGATCTGGTGAGTGGGGATACTTGAGGGGGAGCACGAAGTCACAAGTGGAATTGTCTGAACACCTACAGTCACGGAATTTTTTGAATTTTTTGAATTTTTTGAACATTTACAGTCACTGTGTCATTGGTTATGAATGGAGATTCATTTTACCTGATGAACTATTAGCTACACGCATCAAGATTTGTTGGAATAATTGCACTTACTAATTTGGGATTTTAACCCCGTGGGGGGTTCTACATTTAATTATGGACCACTACTAAGCTTTTATGTACAATTATATGTTTGTTTATATTATTATTTTTCTGCACATATGCTCAATGTACATATATATTTCTTTTTTTATCATTAAGGGTATAGGTCCTATTTTGGTATATACCAGAACTAATATATAGCACGGGCACTTTGGAGCTAGTTATTCAGTTATATTTGGAGATTTGCACATTAAAACATATTTACCAATAGAAGACACTCACTAATTTTAAGATGAGTCATGTTTCTGGCAGGATCACTTTGTTAAGTGAATAGTAGCCTGCTTACCAGTCACGTATTCATAGGTCACTAAGTACTAATATTATAAATTAATTTTCTTTTTCTCACACCTGGCACCCTTACCCAAACTAGGAAGCGCCACCACCCCTTGTTTTATTCATACAATCTGAGGGTAAGGACACTACCACATTTTTGGAACAACTGATTACTACCTATGGGAGAGAAGCCTTCTCCCCTATGTTTGTGGTGGAGGGGGCACATCGTATGCCAGCAAGACCCCCCCCCCCGCAAGGAGCTCCTCCTCGCACGTTCATAGCCAAACTCCTGAATTATAAGGACCGGGATACTGCTTTGAGAATGGCAAGGGAGAAAAGCAATATCCCAGTAGGAAACCTTAAAGTAGCCATTTTCCCGGATTTCTCGGCGGAAGTGCAACGTCGCCGACAGAGCTTCACGGAGGCCAAGCGTAAGCCAAGAAATTTGCAATACAAGTATTCCATGCTTTTCCCAGCCCGTCTTAGGGTAGAGCATGAAGGCCGTGCAGTCTTCTTTGAGGATCCAGAGGAGGTGATCTCTTGGTTGGAACGATGAGCTAATCCTCAACCAGCTGATTGATTAAGCCCCACTACTAATGTGGTTGCGACCAAGAACAGTTCTTAACCAGCACAAGTTTACAGCACAAATTTTGGATATCCACAGTACAAGAGTCCAAGAACCTTCCGGGGCTCTGGAGAGAAGGAAAAAGTCCTACAGCCAACATGCATCGTGCAGCGAGACTTTGCCCCACATAGCTCTGGGAAACAGCATTATGAACATTGGAACACTCTCCGGAACATAGTGGTAGCAGCCAAATGGAAACAAGAAGAGCGAAAGACCATACTGCACTTTTTGCAAGTGATATGGCTGATATCACCTATTCTACTTAATACTCGGGGACTTAACCAATTGTTCTACATTCCGTTGATCACTAAGAAATTAGAATGTTTCCCAGCTCACAACCAGTTAAGGGATTATGCCCACACAAGTTGGGGTCAGTGTAGGGCAGGGAGGGGGGTGGGGGTTCAAATGTTTATGGTTCAGTTAAACTTGGAAGTGCATATTTACTATAGAAAACAGGTAATGTTACATGTGCCAAATCTATGGAAGTGTACGTATGTGACATGTGATACACGATTGAGGCAGCTATGCCTGAAAGTTAGAAAGCTGTGTGCCTTATACATAGTGAGCAAATTGTTTTATATAAATGCTTTATTATTGATTAAAAAGTTGTGCCTATGGCATCTTTAAAGTTCCTTACATGGAATGTGAGGGGCCTGCGTGAGAAGTTCAAGCGCGCGGCAGTCTTCACATTCCTGAAGAAACAACATGCTGATATAGTAGCACTAGTGGAAACACATATTGAGGGAAGTGTTCAGATGGCGCTTCGCAGACCTTGGGTTGGGTGGGCGTATCATTCTACCCACACATCCCACTCCAGGGGAGTTTCTGTATTAATAGCCAAATCAGTAGACTTTGAATTGTGTGAATTAACCACTGACCCACAAGGCCGTTATGTCTTTATCCATGCTAAAGTATATGGAGAACCTTTGCTCATAATGGCTTTTTATGTGCCACCTCCGTTTAATGTCTCCATAATTAAAGAGGGTATATCATTCATGACTCGTTACCCAAATATAGCAGCGGTCTGGCTGGGAGACTTCAATGCCACTTTAAATCCGGCTCTAGACAGGCTGCAACTAGCTTCAACAGCTCATAATATTCCCACTGAAACTAAATTCTCTAAACTTGTCTCCGCCTTCCATCTAATTGACACATGGAGATGCAAGTTCCCACAGGGCAGGTCATACTCATGCTTCTCGTCCTCTCATGGTTCCATGTCCCGTATAGACTTTATACTTATCTCCCGAAGGTTAACTCCAAGGCTATCGGAGGCAATGTTTTGCCCTAGAATATTTTCGGATCATAGTCCTTATTGGATTACATTAAGTATTCCAGTAGCAAAACCACCACGAACATGGCGCTTAAACCCATTTTGGCTCTCTCTTCTACCAGAAGATGGTGAACTTATGGATAAATGGAGAATATATTTTGTGGAAAATGATGAATCAGCATCACCTTCTGCAGTTTGGGATTCTTTCAAATTATTCGCTAGGCATACACTGATAAATACTATTAATAAAATCAAAATGGACTCCTCCGGTGCCCTCGGTAAGGCGCTGGAGGACTTTTCCTCTGCTGAAAGAGTGTATGCCAATACCCCGACATCCGTAAATGCAGATCAGCTTAAACTACAGACTAGAGTGGTTAACCAGCTACAGTACCAGAAAGCCAGACAAAAAATGTTTTTCTCCAAACAGAAAATGTTTGAACATGGGGAAAAGGCAGGCAAGCTGCTGGCATACCTGGTTCATAGCGAGGATAGGCCCCCAGTGGTTATCACATTACATGGCCCTGGAGGACAAAAGGTCACAGACCCACCTACAGTAACCTCAATATTTAGAGATTTTTTTTCTGACTTATACATGATGACAGCCCCCACCAAGACCCACTCTATGTCTCTTTTCCTTGAAAAGGTGACCTTCCCACAGCTAACAAAAGAACAGATAGAATTGCTAGAAGCACCACTTACTATAGACAAAATATCAACTGCTATAGCTAGCTTTGCTAGGTCCAAATCTCCCGGTTTGGATGGACTCCCAATTGAGTTCTATTCCCAATTCAGTGAAATACTAACCCCTAAACTATTAAAATTATATAACCATCTCTTTGAAACTGGGACCTTGCCCCCATCTATGACAGAGGCCACAATAGTCCTCATACCTAAACCCAGCAAAGATCTGGGATTCCCAGAATCTTATTGTCCAATATCACTTTTACAGGTTGATATCAAAATACTGGCCAAAGTACTATCTATTAGGCTCAATCAGGTAATATTAACATTAATACACGCAGATCAGGCTGGTTTCATGCCTGGATGCAACACCTCATTTAACCTCCGGAAACTATACATTAACTTACAGGCTACACATGAGGAAGTTGGTTCACGGGTTGTTGTGACCTTAGACACAGCGAAAGCCTTCGACTCGGTAGAGTGGAGGTATCTCTGGAGATGCTTGGAGGGCTATGGATTTGGTCCAAAATTTATCAAATGGGTCCAACTATTATACCAGGCGCCTAGGGCCAGAGTGGTGGCTAATGGGTGGTCGTCTCAGCTGTTTGACCTCAGTAGAGGCACGAGACAGGGCTGCCCCCTATCCCCATTGCTGTATGCCCTGGTGGCTGAACCCCTGGCAATATCCATTCGAGCGAACACAGAGATTAGAGGCCTTGGAATGGGTTCTTTGATTGAAAAAATTAGCATGTGTGCAGATGACACGCTATTATATCTGGCAGACTCGGGCCCATCACTGTGCACTGCACTCCACACGATAGAACAATTTGGAATATTTTCAGGGCTGAAAATCAATTGGGACAAATCCCAAATTCTCCCAATTGACATCTTCCCACCCCCAGAATCCCAAACCAGACTTCCGCTTCAGAGAGTAGATGTTATTAAATATCTGGGGATCCAAATAACTAGATCCCCTGCGGACTATGTATCCCTAAATATAGATCCCCTCATCTCCTTAGTTAAAAAGAAAATACGGGTCTGGTCCAAATTACCATTAGGAGTCTGGGGTCGTATAAATTTAATCAAAATGATCCTATTACCCAAAATACTTTATGTTTTGTGGCACACCCCCGTTTATCTATCCTTAAAACACTTTAAAGCTCTAGAGTCCCTCCTAAAGTCATTTGTGTGGGGTAATATTAGGCACAAATTAGCATGGCAAGCCCTCAAAAACCCGACTGATCTGGGTGGCACTGCTCTACCCGATTTTAACCTATACTACATCGCAGCACAGTTATCCCAGCTTTTCCATCTAGACAAGACTGACAGCGAGAGATTTCTCACGCTGCTATGTCCGAAGTGGGCGCAGTACACCAAAGACCCGATTTACGCAATAGCGACGGGTTTGGGTGGAACGGAACTAGGAGAAAGAAAACACACCATGCTATACCATTATAGGAAAATATTGAATTTAGCAGCTTCTAAACGTGACATTTCACAATTTAACGACTACACGCCACTATGGCATAACAAAAATCTTCAGGAATTTTATAAAATACAAGACTCATTTATATGGTCCATGCAGGGTGTATTTTACCTGCACCATATATTAAAAGATGGACAGCTTAAAACCTTTGACCTACTTAAAGAAGAATTTTCAATCCAAGACCAGATGCTCTTCAGATTCCTACAAATCCGCCATGCGCTACAATCACAATTCTCTGACTCTTACCCTAGCCCTGCATCTAATGTTCTTATAGCTATAATTAAGAGCACAGACTCTCATAAATTGATCTCAGCTTTCTATAACTTGCTTCTAACCCCTGTATCTACTAAAATAGCATATGTCCTTAAACCAAGATGGGAGAGAGAGGTGGGACCGCTGGAGAACGAGGAGTGGGGAGAGGCATTGGAGGCCTGCAAAACTGTGTCTCCTAAACTTTCAGATCGATTGACACAGCTTTACATTCTCCACAGGGCATATCTTACACCCCTCAGAGTAGCAAGATATAAGAGTACACAAACCACCACATGTCAGATGTGTGGGAGAGAGACAGGTACTTTTTTCCATTTACTCTGGACTTGCCTTAGGATAAAAGGCTTCTGGGAACAAATTGTGGCATTTCTACATGATATAATGGGTTCACCTCTAGCTCTAGATCCTAAGCTTCTTGGGTATAATTCCAGACACAACAGACAAATATACAAAAACTTTCCTGCATGAAACACTTTTTGCAGCAAGAAAGGTTATAGCCAAAAAATGGATGAGGCAGGAGGCTCCTAAAGCAGTGGAATGGAAGGTGGAGATAAATAATACATTTCCGTACAAGAAATGTATATATATTAACAGAGGTTGCCCAGCCAAGTACAACAAGATCTGGGATAAATGGCTTCAAGAATCTTCTACCTGTGTCTAATGTAATCATATTATTATAGAGTGATATCATAGTCATAAATATAAATAGTCTATAAAAGCCAAATATATGTACCTTGAATACTATTACACATCAGATATGTTTGCATTTAATGTTATTTTTATTCATGTTATAATACTTGTCATACTGTTTTAGTGACAACATGCTAACGTAATCATTCTATGTATGCACCAATTATTCAATAAAACCCTGTTTGATTTAAAAAAAAAATATATCAAGTGTAGCGCCCACCTACTTAGGTGTGTGCTAAAGTAGGCAGATAGGATTAGTGTCAGGTAAAATTGCCAGTGTTTTACCCTGTTGGTTTAAACCTGGTTGGGTTAAATTGGTTAGGAGAAATTACAGAATAGCAAGATGGTGTGACCACCTGTATTCCGTCTGATTGATGCCCTGTTCTTCCACTGAGAGGTTCTGGAGGGACCATGGGTTGCACACAGGATGCAGTTAGTTTGTGTAGGTCACCTTGAACCAATCGTTAATTTGAATGGGCAGGAGCTTTCAGGCCTATATAAACTGTGGGTCACATGCTCAAGGGGAGAACAGGAATTGTAAGAGAGGAAGACAGCATGTAGGGGCTGGTGCAGCTCAGGAGCTCTCCCATGCGGGGAGGAGAAATGGAGGAGACATCAGGAGGAAACTGCTTCGTCTAACAGGAAGAAACTGCTACGACTAACAGGAGGAAGACTGGGTGTTCAACATTCTGTGGCAATCATGGACTGTTGATAAGGAGTACAAGTGAGTGGAAACAGTATTTACAAAGACTGGAGGGTGTTAAAGTGCGGGTCTTGAAGGAGGAGGTGCGGATCTTCGGCCTTAGAGAATCAATGCCTCAAAAGAGTGTTGGAGTGCGGGTCAATAAAGAAGTCTGTGCAGGGAGTTGGGCCTTAAAGAATTAATACCCAGGGGAAATCCAATCAGTCAGCCTAAGAACTTTATTCAGAGTGACGTTCTTTGCACATAATTTGGAAGTGCTGTACAGTTGGTAAGTAGCAGTAAACAGGAGGGAGGAGAGATGCAAAGTATAACAGGAAGTGGCTGTCAAAACGATGCGGTAGATCAGGGTATGCCTGGACTTTTCCTGAACTGGCATGGTGGGATCGCAGGAATCAACATAGGCAGGTGAGGCCTGGTACTTCCAGCATCCATTAGCAAGTGTTTTTCAGAGAGGCACTGTTCAGTTCGCTAAGGGAAAGGTTATAACTACCATTACAGGAACCAAAGATGTAGAGGCAGCTCATACTTCTTGAAGATACAAACCGTACATATTGTACATTCTTTTCTGCCATTCATCAAGAGAAAGGAATAAAGTTAAAGTTGTACTGTTCTGGAGTGTTTGCTGTATGATTCATGCAGGGAAGGGGTAATGGGGTCACACTACAGAAAAGAATGAACTAACTAGCAGCTCCTACAGGGGTAGTGCGCTACACAAGCATGTAGCCAGTGAAAGTTTAAAAAATATGTGCAAATATGTATAAACTTCTAGTTGGAAGGTTCCTTTCACAGGTGCCTTCCACAGGTGCTGCTGTGCTAGAAATAGTGCAAATCAATATTAAGCATGTGCCCAGTGAAAGTCCAAAAAAGACGTACACATAAACATATAGCAGTTCTCAGTTGATAAGTTCCTTTCCCAAGTTCTTTTCGAAAGTGCTGCTGTGCTAAAAAAACATATGATGCTGTAAACAGGTGCATACGGGATCCACCCCCCCCCCCCATATGGTTGAATTCTCCAGATCTAATGGACCCCCAAGCAGTACAACGTTGCGGGTCAGGTAGGCTTAGTATGGTGAGCAGGGTGATGAAAATGCCAACTCTTGGGTGCGATCCTTCCTGGGGTGTTTTCAGGCACAAACATATGGAGAAAGAGCCCGGATAGTAAAGTACGTCTTAATTCATTAAAATCAATTTTTACAAAGTTCCAATCATAAAATCAATCTTTACAATCTTTACAAGATTGCCTGAACATTTGATTTACCTAAATCTTTTTGGGACAATTAGCTGACTCTCTACCCCCCCCCACTAAAAATAAGGCGGAAGGTGTAAACCCGAAAAAGAGATCATACTGTGAGGCTATTCCCAGCTTGTTAGGCTCTCAGTCTCTTAAGTTGAGAATGAAACTTTTCAAATACAAATATTTATTAAAAATATTCATTTTGTATAGATATCCATTTCTGATTCTGACATGAACTATTTTTGGTTTTGTTGTATTAATTATTTGCCATCTAATCTTGCAAGTTGCAACAGGTTCAAGTGAAGTAGATCCATCCACTTGGGTAATAATAATAATAGTTTTTGCTCACAGTGACAAATCCAATATCCACTACCACCATTTGAAAGAATGTGTTCAACCCAAGCTAAGGTTTGTTTGTTTGTTTAGTTTTCGTTCCAAGTTTTTTGGAGTATTGTTTTCACTCCATGGCTCCCAATACTTCCACCAAAAAATATGTTAGTATTCCTAAAAAAAACCCAAAAAAACTACTCTTTAATTCCATGGCTCACAATACTCCCACAAACACTGTGGCTCTTCTCCTACTGTGCTACTACCGCAGACTGATGCCACCTGCCCTTAGAGAAGAAATCTTGTAGGTCACGTTGGAAGACATCTCACCACACTATGGAATTCATCATGGAAAATTATGTTCCCTGTGGCACCCTCAAACACCTGAGTGGCTTATCAATTTTCCCTTATTCACCTTCCATCATTCCATTAATCATTTCTGCTAATTTATATCCTTCTCTCTATTTTCTTTTGCAATTTAGTGATGTCACACATGCATGCAGAATGCTAGACCTGGACGTGGATGAGGAAGAATCAAATAGATCCACGCATGAGTTTTTGAGCACTTCACGGTATTAACAGTACACCCCACTTTTATAATGATAAACTTGTATGACTTTTTTGGTAAATAAATATTATTGATTTGTCAGTGTGTGTGTGAGTGAGTATGGGGTCAGTCTGTGGGTGTATGGGTCAATATGAGTGTGTATGGGTTTGCCTGAGATTCTGTGTATGTATGGGTCAGTCTGTCTTTGTGTCTGTCAGTTAAGGTGTGTGTCTGTCTTCATAGGACAGTGTGTGTCTGTGTGTATATCTACATTTTAAGTGTGTGTCAGTAAAGGACTGTGTCAAGGAGTGCATACATTGCAAAAATGTTCTTTTGATCTATATATGAATAAACTAGTGTTACTTATTTTATGTTTTTTTCCATAGAAAATTATTTCTTATTATCTATGCCATTGCCAGCGCAGCACCTCCACTTCCCAGAGCTCCAAGAGAGAGATACCTCTGAACTCATGGCCTTCCTTGGCCCTGGTATTTAGCGGCCCTCTTGACCACCAGGGATCTGAATGCTCACCTCCCTGCAAGGTAAGAACAGGGAGACAGGGACATTTGTTATCTTTTG